>NC_139023.1:13679589-14279589 GCF_964662115.1 Mustela nivalis | reverse complement strand
GGCAAAACAAAACAAAACAAAGCAAAAGAAACAAGCAAACAAAAAAAACACACATTCCCAAAGGCAGGGAAAGGGATGAAAATTAAAAGTTAACGTGACCACAAAATGGTGTCTTTTTTTCATGTTTGCAAAAATTAGAAGCATCAAATTCAGTTGTTTGATCTCTTAGTGAAAAATATCTAGTTCCAAAAGTACAAAAATCAGTAGCAGAGAAATGCATTGAAGTGTATATTTTACATGTTTAATTAAAAAAATACCAAGTAGCCAATATTTTTCTGCTCTTTGAATGTGACTTATGTTTTTAAAAATGACAAGATGATAATAGTGGTAACTGTATTATATGTTTATAGTTCCTTAAGAATTATAGAAGCATGACCAGTTCTAAATCTTTATTTTTGTGGCAGATATATTGAGGTACAATTTACAGACTATATAACTTATCCATTCAAAATGTACAATTCAATATTTTTAGTATCGATTCAGTATCTAGTTAAGTATTAGAATTTAGCATACTCATAGAGCTATATTGCCATCATCACAACCAATTTTGAAATATTTCCATTACCCCAGAACCAAATATTATACCCTTTAACTATCACCCCTCCAGCCCTACATAACTACTAATCTACTCTGTTCTTTACATTTCCCTTTTCTAGGTATTTCGTATAAATAAAACCATGTGTTTTTTGTTTTGTTTTGTTTTGTGACTGGCTTTTTTCTCTTAGCATGTTTTTAAAGTTTATATATGCTGCAGTATGTATCAATACTTCACTTTTTATGACCAAATAATATTCTACTGTGTGGATAAACCACATTCTGTTTATCCATTCACCAGGTGGCGGGTACTTGGGTTGTATATTGTGAATAATGCTGCTTTGAATATCAGTGCTCAGTTTTTTGTGTGAACATTTGTTTTCATTTCTCTTGAGTCTGTACCTAAAAATTGAAATTGCTGGGCCAAATGATAACACTCTATTTAATATTTTGAGGAACTCCAAGAATGATGTACCAAGTGACTGTGCCATTTACATTTCCACGGGCGTGTATGAGAGTTCTGATTTCTCCACATACTACCAATACTTCTTACTCCATACTCCATACTCTACCAATATTTCTTACTATCTGTGTAGATGGATGGTTTCCAACAAATTTCTGAAGGTTTCAGCCATTATTTCTTTAAATACTTTCTCTTCTCCCTTCTCTTCATCTTTCTTTCTGGGACTCCTGTTAAGTATATGTTAGTGCTTTCAATGATACCCTCATTTATCTGAGGATCTGTTCATTTCTCTTAAAATCTTTTCCCCTCTATTCTTCAGATTGCATAATGACTATCAGTCTTTTTTAAGACTAGTTCCTTTTCCTGCCAGTTCAAATCCATTGAGCCCCTTTAGTTAATTTTGGTTTTTGTTTTGTTTTGTTTTGTTTTGTTTCATTTTACTTATTTATCTTTGAACTCCAGGATTGCAATTTGGTTCATTTTTTTTTCTTTCTTTCAAAAATTTCTATCTTTGTTGATACTCTCTGTTTGATGAGATTTTGTCATCATATCTTTCTTGACTTTTTAAAACACAATTTCCTATATTTCTTTGAAAATACTTATAATGGCTCTGTTAAAATCTTTGTTAAATCTGACACTGGTTACTCAGACAGGCAGTTTCTGTTGCCTGATTTTGTCTCATGTCAAAAATTCCCAAGTCTTTACTTGCCTTATGAGTATTTATTGTTGGATAGTAGATATTTTAGAAAACATTTTATAGTAAATCTAAGTACTAGTTACCCACTACCCAGGGTTTGTTACTGTTGATTCCTTTTTTGTTTCTTTAGTGACTGGCTGGATTATTATAGTGTACTCCCCAGCAGTGTGAAGCCCCTAAATTGTTCTTCAGGTGCACAGCCCAACATGCACAGTCACCTGGTCTAACAATGCTTCTACCAAGGCTCTCTCTCTTTCTGATCCCACACTGTAGATAAGCCTACTAATTTCCAGTTGATTGTTCCATCTTTAAATGCCCTTGGGCATAAATTGCTCCATGGACTGATCCAATTTAAATCTGGCTTATTTGCAGAGATGGTTTTAAAGTCAGTGTTTGAGATTTGTTTTGGCTAGCTAGTTCTACCTAGCCTATGGTTTTGCTTAAATCTCCAAACTACCAGTCTCTTCCTAACTGCTTTTTCCCCCACACTTTCCATTGTTTTTAAGGGCATCCTTATGGTTAAATTTCCACTTCATTTCCAATAAAGCTATTTCATTTGAGAGGAGGTTCAGAATTTTTTCTCTGGGCAATATTTCAAAGTCATGGCTCTAGAACAAACTGGGAGCAGAGATAATGATGTACTTCTTTCTGAATGCCACCTCTGCTTTAGGAAGTGGGTATTCAATAGAGGAAGTGGTGGTAGCTTTAACCTCTGGTCTTCTCAGCTTTCCTGTCCTGACTTGTAACCTCCACTTTAACCTGTCTTATCTAAGACAGGGAGGATGAACAGAGGTCCTCTAGTTTTAGTCCACAGAGCCCAAGCTAGTACCTCAATCCCACAAATGAGAGCTGGACAGAAAGGGAGCCTCTTGACTATACCCATTAGGAATTTAGTCTAAGAAGAAATTGGGAGACAAAATGTAAATTGTTGATGCCCCACCCCTGAGCTGGGGCTTGAGTTGTGTTCATGGTTTCTCTTGCTTGCGGTAAAGTTTCTATCCTACTAGACTAGGAGGGCCAGGAGAGGGAAAAGGTTGTGGTTTAAATATCAGACTCTTGTTGTTCTTAGGGATTTTAGTATATTGTCCTGAACAAGTATGTATTTGCTATATACTCTTGGAACTATTTTCAGAGACTTTAATTAAAAAAAAAAAAATGTCACCAGTTTTTCTAGAAAGTAGATTTACAGAGCTCTTCATGTCACCCTTCTAAAAATGGAAACTTTAACCTTTCAATTTAGGAATGCAAGTCATAATGTTTCAAATCGTCAGACATTTATCTTATGCTTTATAAAGCTCAAAAAGACTACTCCCTAACTTGTAATCTTATTGATGATTAGAAATGGTTAACATACCCACAGTTATAAAGTAACTAAAAGGAAGAACCCTTAACTCTGTAATTGCTAAATTTCTTGTAGTAATAATAGTAACAGCTTTTACCAGCATGATGTTTTTCAAAGCTCACACACAGTTTTAAATGAATCCTGGCAGTAAACTTTTGAGATGGTTATTATAAATTTTGTTTCTTATTTGACTGATAAGGAAACATGACCGTTCTTGTTCCTAAGAACCCTTCCTCTGTTCTCTCATGCATTGCAAAGGCTGACCTTTAGGCTACACTTTCCATACTCCACTGCTACCTCAATTCTGGATGTGATCAGACAGCAGTAACATAATAGGAACTGCCAGTGTAGAGGAAAGGCAAAAGCCAGGTTATTTATCTTCCTCCTTTTCCTCTCCCTTCTCTCCTTCCATTTTTACTACCTGCTATATCTCTAATATACAATTCCAACTACCATCAAATAGGCAAGTCAGTTGCTCCATTTTCTGAGTAAAGTGGATCATGGACTCCAGTAGTTTTGCTCCCTCTTTTTGCCTGTCTGGTCTTGGATTTCTAGTAACTTTCTGCTGGAGTTCATCCATAGAAACCTTACTTTCTCCTTTTTTAGTCTCACAAATCCACGTGGCCAAGTGTCAAAATTAAAAACACCTTTGTTTTAAGTATTCAAATGGTTTGTCTTGTGAATTAGGTTCTCACTGAAACATGTCTAAGCTGTTAAATGACAAAAATGAAACTTGAAATCAGTATATTTGAACATAATCCCAATATTATTTCCAGTTCTATACCAGAACCCCCTTTCAGACTCAGTCCAATGTTGGTCATGTTTGGGAAAGAGGTATTCTCTTTAATGTAGAGAGACAAAATCTGTAACACTTTCTGGAGTGACAATTCTTAAAATTCTGTGTGCTAGAAATAAAATCAATGTTACTTCTGTGATTATTTGGGAAATAATACTAAATCTCATCATGTATTCTTTACTGTTTTCAACTTAAATAGCAAATGAGATAATATGATGTTTCTTTTTTTTAATTTTTTATTTTTTATAAACATATATTTTTATCCCCAGGGGTACAGGTCTGTGAATCACCAGGTTTACACACTTCACAGCACTCACCAAAGCACATACCCTCCCCAATGTCCATAATCCTACCCCCTTCTCCCAAACCCCTTCCCCCCAGCAACCCTCAGTTTGTTTTGTGAGATTAAGAGTCACTTATGGTTTGTCTCCCTCCCAATCCCATGAGATAATATGATGTTTGATAGAATATATGTCTTATATTTGATATAATATTACTTAATAAATGTCAGATTGAAAGTATTTCGCCACCTTTGCCCCTATGCAACCTCTGACTTATTTCAAATTTAAGAGCACACACACAAAAAAAATCAAATAGATTGGCAAACCACTATGTTTTAATAAATTATCACAATTCATATATGATCATAGAATATAAATCATGAGAAAAAATATTTAAAGTTAATAAGAAATAATGTTATTTCATCATGAAATATATTTTAATATATATTGTTAGCATGGGTAGTATTTGTGAATTTATATGTCAGATTATATTTAGTCATTGAAAATACACATTTTATTTATTGTTTGGCATATTGACTCTCTGTCTTTTTTAAATTAATATTTGATAGAGGACTGTCAGACAGTAGAAAGGTTGAATGTATCCTGTTTATACATATATGCCCAATCTAATTCATGAATACTAGGTCATTTAGAAAATTACAATGCAGATGACTATATTAAGCAGATTTAACTTTAAGCTTACTTTACCATATTTTCTTAAATGAGGTATTGGTTTGGTTCTAAAAGTATAATCACAAGAAAAGCCTATATCCCTTTTTATCCATAAATTTGTCTCTATTTTTGTCTTATCTAGTTGTATAAAATTTATGTCATTTAAAGCTCATTCTGTTTTCTTTTCACTGTTACTATCATACCATCAACAAACATATATCAAGTGCCTACACCTACACTCTGGTTACCAGAAATGTATTTAATTTAAAACAGCAGTTAATTCCCCTTTCCAGCTACAAAATCAAATTAAAATCTATACTGACAAAATAGGACAAATTATGAGATGGTTACTATAATGTACAACTTCACAAACACATGCATGCTTGTACACACACATTCACCCACACTAGACACAATCATACATGATGACAAAAATTCTAGAATTTTAAACTAAATTTGTATGCTAAGTGTTCCGGAAAGCAGGTTAAATAAGCAATGACTTCTTATTATAGATTCCCCATTTAAATAGCTACAATAAAGCCATCTGGGCATATTCACAGATGCACAGCTTGGCAGCAAGCACAGCAGTTTACAGAAGGTCATATGCTAAGTTTGGACATCCCAGCATTCCCTTCGCACTAAATTTTCGAAACCAGATTATGAAGAAAAGAGTTGTGAATGTAATGCACATGTATAGTTAGCAGTATTTTTGCTTTTGACATATTTGAAATCGATTGCAGTTTAAGGAGTTATGTACTTTCTAACTCCATACTGAGAACATAATGGAAAGTCATTTCAGTGTAATACTTTGTAAGACCCAGTTCTATAAGTCTAGTTAGTTCTTTAAATGTGTAATTCAAGCTTATACCTTGACTAATTTTGTGATTCAGTCCATGATTAGATTTAATTTCTCTTGTTTTTAAAAATCTATTTTTTTCTTACTGAATATATAGTTATGAACAGAAATAAATTAGAAAAAATATTGTGTGGTGGTCCTCAAGCAAGGGTGATTTTCTCCTCAGGGGATATTTGGCAGTACCTGGATACATGTTTGTTACAGTAGAAGAAGGGATTGGTACAAGCATCTAATACATAGTGGCCAAGTAAGCCTTGAGCTTTCTATAATGCCCATGACTGTCTTCTTATTATTGGACCAAAAATGTCAATAATTCTGAGGCTTAATATGCTGTTACAGTATATGTCATTGATGATTATAGTTTATTGTCCTCTCACTACTTCATAAATATACATGACCAGTTTGATGTGTTATGTATAAGAACACAGAGACTTCACTGGAAAGACCTGATAGCATATTGGAGATGGCAAAATAAAGAGTCTAATTGCTGGAGTCTAATTGTTGGAAATTATTTAATTTGAAAGTGAGACAAAAAAAGATGGATTGATAATAAATAATACCTCACTAGGCTATGAGAAAATATAAGGAGATCTCACAAACACGTAATTATAATTCTAGAGGGAGAGAATGGATCAGAAAAAAAATAATTTAAAGATCATAACAGAAAGCATTTTCCAAATTTGATGATAAACATCAACTTATAAATCTAAGAGGTTTAGTGAATCTCAAGAAGATTAAAAACAAAGGAAAAGATGTCTAGGAACAGCATAGACCTTTAAAAGTAAAAGATAAAGAGAAAAATCTTGAGGATGGTTAGAGAGGGAAGATGAATCTTACACAGGAAACTACTAGAAGTTATAGAGGCCGAAAGAAAAAAAGAAGAATATTTTCTATTTTTCCCAAATTCTATATCCAGCAAAAATATCCTTTAAAAATAGAGGAGAAATTAACACGTTTTCAAGCACCTATAAAGGTGAAGCGGATACATTGCTAGCAAACTGCTCTACCGGAAATAAGAAACTTAATCAGATTGAAGATAAATTATACCAAAATACTTGGAGAAAAACTAGATCTAAAAGAAGGAATTGAGAGCACTGAAAAAGGGCGATGGTACATATAAAAAACTACTATTTTATTGTTAGGTAATGTAAAAACATATTACTGTTTAAAACGGAAAATAATGCTTTTGTAGTAATTTGAGTTTATATCATTTGTAGAAGTAAAATACATAATAGCCAATGTGTGGGGGATGATGTATGTAATTACACTGTTGGTAAGGTTCATATATTTTAAAACTATGAATATAAAGTGATGATAACCTTAAGTACCCTGGGATAAATTAAAGACACATTTCATAATTCTTACAGAAACCACTAAAATATAATAAAGATACGCTTGGTTAAAAATCCAAAATACAGAATAAAATCCATCTAAAAATATTAGAATCATCAAAAGTAAAGCAAAAAAAAAAAAACAGGAACAAAAAAGAAATGGGAGGGAGACACATAAGCAATAACTATTTAGGCTTAATACAAGGTATCAATAGCTCTGGTAAATGGAACGAACTTAACATTTCAATTAGAAGGCATAGATAATCATAGAAAAGCAAAAAAAAAAAAACTATAGGTTAGGTTGCATCTCTGAAAGATGTTCTTTAAATATAAAAACATTCATTGGTAAAAGTGTGGGAAAAATTATATCATACTAATAATAACCATAAGATAACTTAGTGGAACAATATCAATATTAGATAAATTAAGGTTCAAGATAAGGAGTATCATCAGGGATAAAAGGGCACCTTATAATTATAAATATTTTGATTCAACAGAAACACATAAAATAAAAAATGCATCTGTACCTAATAACAGAACTCCAAAATACAAAAATGAAATTTTGACAGCACAAAAGATAGAAATAGATCCAAAGGATTTTCAGAATTTTTTTTCTTTCATTTATCTATATTTATTAATCAATATATTGTACCAACAGGCAGAATGACAAAAAGTCAGTGAATATATCTCACTTTTATTATTGTACTAAAGTAAGCAAAAAGACAGATAACCAAGAGAAGATAATTACAAAGGTATATATTTCTACTTAGAATTTTATTTCAGAGCGCATGTATTTTAACCATGAAATTCATCAAATTTATATTGTTTGGATCATGTTAAGGATATCAACATTATCAAATAAGACTGGCACACAATGATTGACAGAGGGTAAGGAAGATTTGTCCTAGTAAGTGGTGGCAAGAAGCCAGCTTGGAATTAACGCATTTACTACTGGTAAATCAAAAGTCTTTATGATACACGATACACATAAAGATCATAGTTAGCTGGATAAGAATGGTCACATATACTTAAAGCAGAACAGTCTGTGACTTGAACAACTGTTAACAACACTTTGTTTTCAACACTAATTAACATAATGCAAAAATATTGTGTTGCCGATATATTTTTACAAAGCTAACAACATTTATCCCAGTGTCTTCCCAAATTTTTTGGACCATGCCCCCAGTAAGTAATGCATTTTGATACCCAACACACATATACATACTCACTCACTCATATAAAAACCTGGAATTAAAAAAATGTTTCATAAAGAAATGTATCCCTTTACAATGCAGAGTGGTAATCTGGCCTATTCTGTTCTATTCAATTACATTCTATTCTACTTCATTCAATTATATTTATTAATGAAAAACTTAACCCACTAAATTGATTTCATGATCCACTAATGAGTCATGAACCGCAATTTGAAAATTAATATTTAGACTATAATAATCACATTTGGTTAGAACAAGCCACAAAAATATATAATAAGAGTAGTCTGTAATCATCACATTAAACTATTTGGACAATTGTATAGACATTGGGGAAGGTACGTGCTATGCTTCGTGCTGTGAAATGTGTAAGTCTGATGATTTACAGACCCGTACCTCTGGGGCAAATAACACATTATATGTTAACAAAAAATAAAAATAAATAAAAAAGACAATGTGAGTAGAAATATTTAACTAAATTGTTTTTAATTGGAAAAAATGACGGTTCTTAATACTGTTCATCTGAGAGGTAGGCATGATTTGCAGTGTGCTACTTATTATCTATGATCACATTTCCTCTTCAATTAAATAGGTCCCATGTGTAACGCTGGTTTCCTCAATGAGTCTTGAGAAGTGAATGTGGAATGAGATATATAAAAGAAAGGAGAATTAGAAACATTAGTGAAAAGGATTAGAGTAGAATAAGGTCAAGAGAAGAAAATCATGCAGGGGCGCCACGTGGCTCAGTCCATTAAGCATCTAACCTCAGCTCAGAGCATGGTCTTGAGATCCTGGGATTCAGCCCAGCACTGCGCTCCCTGCTTGGCAGGGGGTCTGTGTTTCCCTGTCCCTCTGCCCCTTCCCCTGCTTGCGCTCTCTCTGTTTCTCTCTCAAATAAATAAAATCTTAAAGAAAAGCATACAAATGCATATAAGGCAAAAAAATAGAGAAAATAAAATAAATATATACAAAATATTAGACAAATCAATAAAGAAAAAAAGAAATGTGATGCTAATGCTCTGATATGAGAAAATATCAGTATCAAGAATTCTTCAAGAGCAGAATTTACTAACGACAGCAATACTTGAGCACTTCTTACTTCTTACAGTACTAACCATACTGAGCACTTACCTTATCTTCTTACCTTCTTTTCTGGGCGGTGAACATGTGCTAACTTATTTATAGTCTTACAACAACCTAGAAGGCAGGCATAGTTATCGCCATGTCACAGAGGAGCAAACCAAGGCAAGGCTTTCCAGATCACACAACTTGCAAGTATTAGATCCACAACAAGAACAGAAACTGTCTAGCCGCAAAGCCCACACTTAACTATGACCACACATTCCAAAGTTACTACATTATGAACTAGATATGTGAATAAGGAGGTTTTTAAGAGTCTACAAGGCAGCAAATGAAAGAGCCATGCTTCAAATCCACATGACTCTAAATTTAAATGTTGTTTTCTAAGAACTATGTTCTACAGAATTATTATAAACATTTACTATTCCCTCCACCCTCTATTTCATGTTTTATCCACTTTGTAATATACCATTTAATTCTCACAAAGACCAAATAGAAAACTATTATTATTATCTCTGCGTTACGTATATGTGAAGATACTCAGATCAAGATAGCTTAGTAGTTTATATAAAGTCATGCTGGTAGTAAATGGAAGAACCTGGATTCAAAGTGAGGCCATCTAACTCTAATATATTTAATCTTAACCAATATGGTATAACGCTTATCAATAGGGATATTCCACAGGGTATCATAACTGCAGAACTGTATTTAAAATCATAGCTATTATATACTTTATAGAAGCATATTCACATGGAAAGAATTAGGGATAATGGCAGAGGAAAAAGGGACAGTGCTTGCTGGAGGATATATTTATAGCTATAACATTTAACAGTGAAATCAAGGGCTGTGGGATATCATTCGTTTCAGTGCAAGTTGTATACAGGTCTACTGTTCAAAAGGTGATGTAAGTATAATGCAAACTGTGAGTACATTTAGTGGAAACAAGTCTTTACATAAATTAACAGTGAAGAATCATGATTGGTTACTGGAGACAGTGAAAATCCTGATCTATTATATAGTTAACAAACAAAATTTTAAAAATATGGATTAGTTTATATAATTTCTAGAGTATCTTGGAGGCATAAAAGAAAGATTTAAGCATCATTTAAAAAATCTATTCAATCTATATAGGTTGAATCTATGTATGTTAAAAAAAAGAACACTTTAATATAATCAAATACAATCAAGCAAGAAACCTGAAAAAGCTAAAGTATTTGCAAATATGACCAAGCAAGCATTGCTTATTTAATCAATACAATATTTCATAAATATTAATAAGAACTACATGAAAATATCTTTAGGAAAATAAGCTCCAAAAAGAAAAGGAGAAAGAGAAATAGTGAGGGGCAGGCAATGACTTTTGGTTATGCATGGACATAAGTCATCAAAGATTGGGGCCCTTTATGTGGCTTCACATTAATTAAGAGTTTGGGCTCTGAAATCCGACAGACATTTTAAAGCCATACTCACTCAACCCCATAGCAGCTCTGTGGCCCTGGTCTAGTTATCTTTAAAAGTTCCTTCAGAAATGTGACTACTTTTAACAATGACAGCTTTCCCTTCTTATTTAATTATGTATTGTTTCTATCTTTTAGGAAAATTTTCAGTTATAATTTCTGCATGGTTTTCTCACATTACCTCTTATCCACATGAACTTGCTTCCATAGATTTCTTTTTTATTATTATTAATTAATTTTATTAACATATGATATATTATTTGCTCCAGGGAAGCCCAGAATTTTTTTTTAATTTTTTATTTTTTATAAACATATATTTTTATCCCCAGGGGTACAGGTCTGTGAATCACCAGGTTTACACACTTCACAGCACTCACCAAAGCACATCCTCTCCCCAAGAATCAATGAAACAAGATGGGATTGGGAGGGAGACAAACCATAAGTGACTCTTAATCTCATATGGCTTCCATAGATTTCTTATAAGCATCCTGCATTCCCTCCTATCTTTTTTCTGCTGTCTGTCTCTTCTTTTATTTGGCCTATCCTTATATAACAATTATTTAATGGAGGAGCCCTATAAAAATAGCAAAACTAATATATAGGGAAGTGACAAAATAGAACCTAAGAAGGTGAGTCAAATTTGAATATTTTCAGAGTTCTGAAAAAGATAGGACTACCATGTATAATACCGGCATTGTTAAATTTGAATTTCAAATAAATACTATTTGGAACTTATTTATACTTAAAAAATATATATATTATTTAGTAAATGCGGCAGTCATGAGGAGCATGTACCAAATAAAACAATCTTACCTTTGGAGAATTCAATTTAAGATCATTTTGGAAGTTAACTAAAATTACAACCTAGGAACTTAGGAAGAAATGGAACTAAGAGGGAAAAAATGCTAAAATAAGTTGAACTACTAAAAACAGAAGAATGAGGTATAGAGCATGGACTAAGATTTAAAACTCTACCTAGGTTAGAAGTTATAGAACACTCATACGAGGCAGGCAATTTTGTTTAGTACAAATAAAATGACTGACCCTAAGATATATCAGATATGATGGAAGATTTATTACAAGATTGAGTTATCAAGGGGAAAAAAGATTAATGATTATGTATAATCCAAAGAGATAGAAGTCTAGATGAAATATTTATTTATGAATGGAACCAGAAGGACGATGCTGTGTGTCAAGTCAAAAATATGTCAAATTTATTAGTTGAAATGGATGCAAGTATCCTAAAATTCTGTTAGAAAAAAAAATAGCACCACATGGAAGGGTAATTTTGTCAACTTTTATTAAAACAAATAATCATATCAAACTTCTTTTTTCTAGGCAGAATACTTTTCCTAGAAAATTTATATACAAGATCAATATGTAAACTAGACAATGAAATTGGAGTGGTAGAAGCAGTTGAGGGGCTCAAGCTCTCAATAAGAACCAGATTAGAAATTTAACAGCCTTAGACACTGTAATGATGGATTTCCTCACTCTAGAATAAACTCGAACATAAACACACACACACACACACCCAAAATTGTAAAATAATTTGGAGTCTTAGAGTGTCAATTGATTTTTATTCTCAGTTTTTTTTTCCTCAGTTCAATTGATTTTATTCTCAGATTTTTAACCTACTAAGCCACTCAGATGTCCCTCAAATATAATTTTAAAAAATTATTTTCCCATCTTTTGGAATACTTAGTTTATACAAGGGCATAGGTATACATTCTGGATAACTGAGCTGTAGTAAAGGCTATGTTGTCTTTTTTCCTCCAAGGGGAGTTCCAAAGAACAAAAAGAGATTTGACAAAGAATAATTTTGAAGAAAAGGTACATAATTCAGTAAAAATAACAGGAACAATGAGCAAGAAGAAATAAAAATGAAATGTGGAGTCAGACACTGATTTTCCTTACCGTTGTGGTGTCAGAACTAAAACTGCATTTTGCAAAATCTGGAAATGTTAGGTGGAAATTATCTAATCCTTGTGGTATGGGGGACTTATTACAAGGGAGATAACAATAAGAAAAGAAACAGAAACCTCATTTTTATTTCAGAGTGGCAAAGCAGGGGTATAATGTGAAGTAGAATGTGAGGACATCTCTCTCATAAAGGAGGTATAAAGCTCTGCAATTTAAAGAACATAAGTAGACATTTCTAATTGCAAAATCATTTAATAGAGTTCAAAGACAGAGAGTAGAAATTGAAGAAATAGTAGACAACAGAAATATTTTATCTTTACCTACACTAAGTAAGCCTTTTTAGATATTCTATTCTTGGGCTTTTATTTATTACTCTCTTCCTGGGAATTCCTGCTGGCTTCTATGAAGCTTGGAAACCCTGCTCCTAGAATTTCAGATATCTTCTCCATCCTGTTAGTGTCCACAAGTTAAACAGATATTTCAATATTGCACAGGGGTTGTTCAGAGTGGAAATGGTGGGTGTCAGACACACATATACAAACATACATACATAAATAGTTGGTAGGAGATCAAAAACAATATAGATTGCATTTGCATCGCAACTCAGAGCCAGCCAGCAATCTTGTTTTGAAACATCTAAATATTACAAACCTCACATCTGGTCCTCATTTTGAGGGTAGAAATGCTGTAAAACAGAAACACCATTTCTTTTTATGTCTTGGAAACCTAGACTTAAAAAAAAAAAAAAAAAAAAGATTTATTTATTTGAGAGACAGCATGGTGGGGAGGTAAGGCAGAGGAAAAAAGAGAAGCAGGCTCCCCACTGAGTAGGGAGCCTGACTTAGGGATCAATCCCAGGACACTAAGATCATGACCTAAGTCGAAGGCAGATGCTTAACCAACTCAGCCACCTAGGGGCCCCAGAAACCTAGACTCTCTAGAGGGCTATACTTATTCATCTTGGCAGTGGGCAACCTTGGAAGACAGAAGTTGAGAGTTTTTTTCTCTCATTCAAGGCACTTAGTTTTAATGTAGCAGTTGGCATGACTCAATGTTGAGTTGAAAGGTAGCACACTTACTTTGAAGTCTACAGTGGCAAAGCAAGATAGCCATTTTTCTCTCTCCAGCCAGTAGACCCTGAGGAGGACTGCTGGCCAGTTTTTTTCTTTGTTATAGGATGTAGCACAAACGGGGGGGGGGGGGGCTGGCAGCTATCTGAAGTCAAAAGGTATTTGAATCAGCTTGAGAGTGTTAAGGAGTTCTGTCCAATGCAAGAGAAAGATTAGTTCACTATCTACAACAAGCTTAGATTCCAGCAGTAAGATGAGTGAAGAGACAGTGACCAGAGGATGCTAAGTACAATGCCTAAACCAAAGGATATCTTCTCACCAGTGCTGCTCCATTTTTGCCCTTTCTCTGCCCATCTGCCCTCCCCAACCCCACCCCATTGCCATAGGATTGAAAAGCTATACTCCTTATCCAAGAAACACGTTCTGAAAATTTGGTTTTATTTTATTAAAATGAGATTGAACATCACTTAAGTAGACCATGTTATTACACAGGATTAAGTATACTGTTTATAACTAAATAAAGTCAATGTTTTTTTTCACATTAGAGAAATTCATGAGTGAATTCTCATGAGGAAATAATAAAATAAAGTAAAGTAAGATTATAAATTAATACTTTCTCAGCACATAAAAGTTATGGTATAGGTGAAGTTTGCAACTCACTGCTTACAATTCTATTAATTTTGCTGCAATTACTAACACCCAGTGACAATTACACTAAGTATCTCATTCGCACTCTTCAACAAATTTGCCTCCAGAATCTTGGTAATGGAGGGAATTATAGGACGCAATGTTGTGGCAAGAAGGGCTGAGATCTTACTTTGAAAATCTCTTTGCTCTGAAAACATTCTTTTCATTTAGAGTGAATGTGTACTTAGTGTGGCTTTCATAGAATTTAATGAAACTTATTTAGTGCTTTTCCCAGTGTCTTAAGGAGGGCCTACCTGGAACTGTTTATTATGCTTTTAGAGCAGACAAATGCAGAAATTATGACTGGCAGTTTATGTGAAATCTTATTTATCCAGGCGATACACAAGTTCAGTCTCTATAAACATAAATGTGTAGATGTGCCTTTCCAGCTCTCTATAGATTCAGATTCATATAAGTTACTGATTGCCGCTTACAGGCTAGAACTAGTGATAAGTTCTTCATAAACATTTTATCCTTGAAATCTTCTGAAAATTTTGTGAAGTAAATATTATTATACCCAGTTTATAGATGAGAAAACTGATATTGAAAGCAGTTAATTAACTTCCCAAAGGCAAATAAATGTGATAGAACCAAGATTTGAATTTTGTTGGTCTTGTAATTTAAATTCTAATGCTTTTGCTGTTGATGCTGCTGCTTTCTCTTTTTGTTTGTCTTTATTCCTCCTTCCTTAGGTTCCATTAGAATGTTCTAAGGACTCTGATATTCAACCATCTTTCCCTGCTCTGAAACCCTTTCAAATTAAACAGAATGAGGCTTTAAAATAATGTTTTAAAACAAAAGCCAAAACAAACCTAGCTTAACTTCATGGCAGATGTTCTAGTTCTAGGTTGAATTTGTCATCAAATCTGCCACTCCTTTGTATGATTTTATTGTTGATTTTGGAGAATGACACTAAATTAATGAATTGCCTTTCAAATCCTCCTTGAAAATGTGCTTATTGCCATGGACAGTAGGCCCAGGTGTGGTAGCAGAGTTAATTAGAATGTTCACATTAGATGCATCTCAGAAGGCTGCATATCCAATGCAAATTTCCAAGTGCTTAATGTTCATTCAGATGTATGTAGTGATTGCAGCATTATAGAGGACAAAACCAAAATGCTGTGAGCTTATGAGCTTGGACAGTCTTCTTGTGAACTCAGGAGAAAACTGAATGAAGTGAGGTGGCAAAATCTTACTGATTCCTTTGGAATTGATTCTTATTGCATTAACCAGTAAAATGCACATCTTGCATAATAATAATTATATTGATATAACAGGACATTAATTTTGGCTTGGTTCAGTTATACAGTATTTGTTTATCTGTGTACTGGCCCTTTTTAGAGTACTCATGTCAATAAAATGCTAGTGTCACTTGACAAACTTGTCTATTACTCTTGTTTACCAACTAGTGACTATGTCTTATCTTTAAAAAATTCCTACAATTTTTGTTGGGGTTTTATGATTCAGGAAATTCTACTCCCCCTCCCCCCAGGGAGGCTCATATTTGTAACAAGTTGAGAAAGACAAGTGTCTCTGTCAGACAAATAGAAATCAAAACAACATTATTCTTACAGAGTAAGCCAGTTAGAAAATGGTGCTTTAGATTTATGACAAAAAGGACTCAGTAACATCAAAACTGGGTTTGAATTAGGTAGTCACAAGTACCACTGGACACACTCAGACCTCCTCTGTTAGTAAGAGGACTTTTCGTGTATAGCAATGGAAGTGTGGAACAAATGCATTTTATAGATAAGAGTTTCTAAAATTGAATCAAAATAAAACCTAGCCATACATATTAGTTCTTCTTCTAAACTCACCAATCAGTTAAACTGGTTACCATTTGAAGATGTCAAATGTTTTATTCCATAGTAGAATAATACCTTCCTTTGTCAAAACAAAGCTAAAACAAGAACAAGAGCAAACCATCAAAATTTTAAAGTGTACTAATTTGAAAATTGGAGTTATAAAAAATAAGTTAGAGTCACTCTCTCAACCTTTCTATATCTTTATCTCTCTCTGTCTCTGCTTTAAACAATGCATGTAAAGCTACCTATGTATGAGGGTCAGTAGTGCACAGAATGATTATAAGGATTTCACATTGACTGTTGGAAACCACCACAGTTTTCACTAAGGATGGTCCAAAAGTCTTAAAAACTGTGATAAAAAAATGTGTTTTCACAAGCTTGTCCTTTTAACCTGAGGTAACCCAAACTATTTCTTAAGCATCTCGTGTTTATATTATCTCCTATTATATTAGTTTCCTATTCCTGTTATAAGGAATTGTCACAAAGTGAAAGGCTTAAAAGAACACATATTTATCATCATACATATTTAGAGATTTGTAGTATAAAATGGGTTTTTCTGGGCTAAAACCAATGCCATTAGAGCTCCACTCCATCTGGAGACTGTGGGGGAGAATTTATCCTCTTGCCTTTTGCAACATCTAGAGGTCACCTACATTTCTTGGCTCATGGCTACTTCCTCTATCTTTAAAGACAGGAGTATAGCATCTTCTAATCTAAGAATCTTCAAGAAACTCTTCTATAGTTTTCTTGGATAAAAATTTTTGAAAAGGACTCTGTAATTACTTTGGGCCCATTCTACCAATCCAGGACAATCTCCTCAGTTCAAGGTGTTTGATAAACACCTGCAAAGTCCCCTTTGCCATGACTAAGATAATATACTTATAGATGCCAGTGATTAGGACAGTGATGCTTTTGGGAACTATTTTTCTACCTTCTCACCCAAGTACCTCATATAACCTGAAGGTGTGACTTTTGCTTGACTATTAAAAAATCAGAAGTAAAAAAATCAGAAGTAAAAACAACTGTATAGAGTCCTAAGTTAAAATGTAATATTTAGCTTGGAGTAAAAGACAAAAAAACACATGATTATCTCAACAGACACATGATTATCTCAACAGACATTGAAAAATCCAATATCCACTATGATAAAAACAATATCAAACAAGGAATAGAATTGAGCATTCAGAAATAAATTCTTACATTTATGTTCAAGTTATTTTTGACAAAAGTACCAAGATACTAGGTTGAGAAAAAATTTTTTTTTAAATTTCAGAAGAACGGTTTGTTTATTTTTATTATGTTCAGTTAGCCACCCTATAGTATAGTACATCATTAGTTTTTGATGCAGTTTTTATAACAGTGTTTGGGCAGCTGAGTATACACATGCACAATATGAAGTTGGATACCTATCAAACACCACATACAAAAAGTAAGATAAAATGCATGATAGGCCTAAATGTAAGAGCTTAAATATTAAACTCTTAAAAGAAAACAAACAAATACTCATGTCTTTGGGTTGGGTCATGATTTGTTATATATATGACACTGAAAGTACAAACAATGAAAGAAAAAACATGATCAACTGGATATCATAAAATTACAATATTTTCTTCAAATGACAACCACAGTGAAAATGAAAAGACAATTTACAAATGGGGAGAAAAGGTTTTCAGCTGATATATGTGGCATCCAAAATATATAAAAATTTCTTAACGGCTCAATAAGAGTACAGCCATCTCTTGAAGTTCTTCAAATAATTGAAAATAGTTTATGTAATTGTACAAAATTATGATAGGTTTGTTTAGCTTTTCTTGAGATACAACTACAGAAAAGGAATTGCAACTTCTCCCTCTTCATCTCTTCACATAACTCAGATAATAACAGTGACCATTGATATCCTCATTAAGGCAAATAAATATGATGTGGAAGGGATTTGAATTCATGTAGTCAAATCCTGATTAGGTACTTAATTACCTGTGTGACTGCTGATTAGTCATCTTCCTTTCATAACTCTCATTTATTTTTGTTTGCAATTAAGTTAAACTTAATAATGCTAATTTATAGACTAATTCTATAAATAATCATCACACAATTGCTATAAGATTGCCACTGTTATAAGCCCATGGGGAACAGTGCCAAATATATATTCACTATATTTCAATGTACAGGTAGGTTTATAGGAATGATAACACAAAATAATTCAAACTAATCCTTACCTTATCGTATACATAGGAGGCCCAAGTAAGATATCAATTTTTCTTTATATGCCAGTACTGAGTCACTTCACACCTGTAATATTCCGCAATGCCTGTGCCAGTTCAGCTGCATTTCCGTCAGTAGTTGGCTATGGTATACCCTGAACAGGTCTTGGTGAAACTTGATTTGTAGGAAGTAGACTTATTTCTCTAATTTATTAGCAATAGAATTTGAACCTAACTTTGGGAATTACTGACAAATATATTAATCTCATAATTGCATTATCTAAAATATTTTGCCAAAAAATGTAAATTTTTTTTTTACATTGGTCACTAACGTAAATTCTCTTTAGTTCACTAACCCTTTCAGCAGGTCTACACCAATTTTACAAAATACTTTGTGATGTCCTACTTGTTTCTTAGAGATACAATGAAAGAAGAGCAAGAGTAGAAAAACCATTTTATTTTACTTTAAAGATTTTATTTATTTATTTATCTATTTATTTATTTTTAAAAGGGGATGGAGGAGCAGAGGGAGGGGGACAAGCAGACTCTGCACTGAGGACAGAGCCTGACAGGGGGCTCAATCTCTTGACCTGAGCCAAGATCAGAAGTCAGATGCTCAACAGATTGAACCACCCAGGTGCCCAAAAACCCATTTTAAAAAATAGCTAGGGGGTGCTTGGGTGGCTTGGTGGATTAAGCCTCTCCCTTTGGCTAAGGTCATGATCTCAGGGTCCTGGGATCGAGCCCCACATCGGGCTCTCTGCTCGGCAGGGAGCCTGCTTCCCGCTCTCTCTCTGCCTGCCTCTCTGCCTACTTGTGATCTCTCTCTCTCTCTGTAAAATAAATAAAATCTTTAAAAAAAAAAATAGCTAGGTATTTTTGTTTCCTCGAAAAAAACCCAAAGATTTTAGATTACTATACGATGTGTGATGTACTGACTATTACAGAATGTGGAACGACTTGTTTTGTTGTCGTTGTTCTATGTGATTTTTGTTGAATTTCAGAATTTTGTCTAATATCCTGCCAAACCAGGAAGAAAAAAAAAAATTATATTGAGAACAAACAGTTCTTGAAGTTAGCAAGTCAATGAGAAGCATAAAATTCTGCTTAATTTTTTTCCTTCATATCACTGAGCTCTTTTCCACAACATTGGTTGACATTCAAAACAGAACATTGGTAGTAAGGCAATGGAATACAAACAAACAGAAGCCAAAACCAGTTTTATAACATTTTGTGAAGTAGGCCACAGTAATGCATTCTCAACTCTGCTGAAGTTAAAAAAAAAAAAAAAAAGTTAAAAAATCAAGATTGGTCAAATTACAGGTGATGATTTAAGAGAATGAGGAAGAAATGTTATAATTTCCATAAAGTTTAGACTGTTTACATAATTTCTAATGGAAACATAACAATATGAATTTTTAAGTATTTTTGTTTATTTTACAAAATCTTACTTTTTTCAAACAGAAATAAAGATTATTTATTGATATCAAAACAAATCATATGTGTACAGATCCATGGAATTCAACAGGATGAATTTACAATTACAACTAGCACTTAGATGAAGAAATAAATATTACCAACTTCTTGGAAAACTTCTCTTAAATTGGCTACAAGTCACTATCTGCCCTCAATCCTGTCATAAAGTAACTATTATTGGTTATTAAGGAGGACATGTGTTATAATAACTACTGGATGTTATATGCAAATAATGAATCATGTAACACTACATAAAATAACTAATGATGTACTGTACAGTACATCACAACGTAAGACAAAAAAAAGAAAAAGGAAAAATAAAATAAAATTTATTATTTTTTTCCTTTCAAAAAAAACTATTAATCTGATTTCTGATACCTTTAATTATTCATAGCTATTTTGACATTTTTATTTCAAGAATTGTGAAATATATATTTTGTCTAATATTGATGAGAACAAGGAGAAACTGGTATTTTGATACATTGCTCAGAGGAAAGTTAAATGGTACAAATACTTTGGAAAGTTAGTTGTTTCAGTGTTCAGCCTATAATTAGCAGTTTTACTCCAAATTATATACCCAGGAGAAATAAAGGCATAAGTCCACAAAAATCCATGCAAAAGATGTTCAGAGGAGTTTTATTTGTAATACCTAAAAACTGGAAACAATCCAACTGCATAAAAAAGGAGAATGGATAGTAATGATATACTTAAAAATAATAATTCTACACAGCAGTAGGAAAGAACAAACAAATGTCAAGTGTAACAAGATGGATCAATCTCACAAGCATAGTAATGCATAATAGAAGTCAGACACAAAAGCATACAGTTTTATGTTTAAATTTAAGTACAATTAGCAAATTATATCAAGATCAAGTAAGTTTGAAATCAGAATAGAGTTACCTCTGGAGAGTACCATAGCCAGGAAATATATACAAGGAAACAAAAAGATGCTGAAAACATTCTAAATTTTGACCTAAGTGGTAATTATATGAAGGTCATATATATATATACAGTATTTAAGTCAAATATGAGATTAGTCCCCTTCACAGGTTTTTTTAAATATATTTATCCAATTTAAAACAAATAACCAGCTTGTTGTCTGTGTAGCAAAAAAAAAAAAAAAAGATAATATTTTTGGATTTCATTATGTCTTCCCATCCAGGTATAGAGCTTATCCATTAATTTGCTTAAGTGCACTTTACTTTCTCTCAATATTTTAAAATCGTTTTCTGAATAAAAGTATTACACAATTTATTATTTATCTTTTATTTTTTAATTGCTACTTTTTAAAAGATTATTTATTTATTTATTTGATAGAGATTACAAGTAGTCAGGCAGGCAGAGAGAGAGAGGAGGAAGCAGGCTCCCCGCTGAGCAGAGAGTCCGATGAGGGGCTCCATCCCAGGACCCTGAGATCATGACCTGAGCCAAGGGCAGAGGCTTTAACCCACTGAGACACCCAGGGGCCGCCTTAATTGTTATTTTTAAAGTTTCTGAAAGTAATGATAGTTTTAGATTTTTATTTTCCAGTTTGTAAGATTTAAATTTTTTTTTTTTTTTTTTTTTTGCCTTTTTGCATTAGCTAGAAATTTCAAGACACACCAAATACAAGTGGCGATAGGGGGTATTCTTTTCTGATTCATAGTGTTTAGGGAAAAGACTTCTGCACTTGACCATTAATTTTAATTTTTGAAACTTTTTGTAATCTTTTTTGCATTTTAAGAGTGTTTTAATTTTAGTTTGCTAAGATTCATATTGTTATCATGAATATGTATTGACTTTCATAATATTTTTCATCTACTGTGCAGAGAATACAGTTTGTATACATTGTTTTTTTAAATATATTGACTCCTCAACCCTTAAAATGACAGGCTTAGCTGTTGTTTTCTTTGTATTTATCTTGCTTCATACTTTTATGCTTTTTTAAAAAAATATTTATTTATTAATTTGACAGACGGAGATCGCAAGTAGGCAGAGAGGCAGGCAGAGAGAGAGAGGAGGAAGCAGACTCCCCGCTGAGCAGAGAGCCCGATGAGGGACTCGATCCCAGGACCCTGAGATCATGACCTGAGCAGAGGGCAGAGGCTTTAACCCACTGAGCCACCCAGGCACCCCCTTTTATGCTTTTTAAAAAATATTTTATTTATTTCTCTGAGAGAGGGAGAGTCAGGGGAGGGCTGCGTGTGTAGCCTGACACTGGGCTAGATCCCAGAAACCCAAGATCATGACCTGAGCGGAAGCCAGAAGCTTAAGTGACGGAGCCACCCAAACACCTCATGGACTTCTTAATCTATCTTGTTGTATACCTATGAACAGATTTGGAAATCCTTGTTTGGTATCCAATGCAATATTGTTTCTTCCCCATTTTCACTCTCTGCCCTTTATGGGAATCGAATTATATACATTACTAATTTATTTCTCTCCTATATTTCTTTCTATGCTTGTCCAAATTTAGTATATTTTTGATTTCCTTCTTTTAGTTCACTCATTCTTTTTTGTGATATGCCCTATCTGCTGTTAAATTCATCTGCATTCTGAATTTATAATACTGGATTTTAAAAACTACTTGTGATCATTCCCCAAAGTGGGTCATCTGTGAGTCTGTTAATGTTATCCTTTCTTTTTTTTTCCCCCACTCTTAGTTCTTTTTCTTCACATGCCTGATTACTTTCTGTAGGATGTCAGGCATTTTAAATTTTAAAGTCTCTGTAAGATTTTTTGTCTTCCTCTGAGAGGTTTCTATTTATCCTCTGGCAGACTAGACAAGTGAAGACAAGAGCAACCAAGTTCAGTAGAAGCTGGGTTACACCTTTGTAGAAAGTGTGCACATTTGAACTTTTCGAGGTAATGGGTACACTAACTCTGTAGCCAACTTCTATTTCCAAGTGAAGTCGGGAATATTTTCTCAACTTTTTTGTTTTTGGAAATTCTTCCAGAAGTTTCAGGCAAACTCTTCTCCACAGATCAGTGGCTCTTGGTAACTTCTTATCCTGCTGCACTGTGCATTTCAAGAACTTGGCACGCTTCAAGTGGAAAACTGGCTCACTTTTCAAGTAGGAAACAGTATCACTTTGCTGGTATTCCCTTCTTACAAAGTGAATACCCCCATCTCAATTTCCTGACTACCTTTACAGTCGAAACCCAAATTTATGGCTCCCCTCTCTTGAGAACTTGCCAAAATCCTGCTCCCTTGAAAAAAGCCCTCTGCCTAAACTAACTCCCTAGATTCTTAGCTTTTCCATACACCAATAATGGCAGAAGTACTGAGAAGGAGACGGGCTACAGAGCATCACATCATTTCTTTGCAGTTCCTTTGTCTCTGAGATTTTTTGACTTTCAAATTTTATTCAACTCTGGTAAAATCCTTTACCATTCCTCATGTTACTGATTGATATGTTTAAGGGTATATGGTAACATGGGAACCTCTTTATCAATGACATATGGGAAGTAATCATTCTAATTCGGGTCAGACACTACCAACTCCATCCGCTTCTCCACAATTTTGTAGGAAAATTCTAAGAGTTCTACATATGTAACATAGCAGCACTGGCCCCAAGGTCATTACAGAGAAGAAAATAAACTGGACATTTTGTCACTAAATACACTGTTCCAAGATTAGCATTATATTTTCTAGTTTTTAAAGATAAATGAAAATTTGAAATGATATACAACTTATACTATTTTTTCATGTAGTCCATTATATTCTTTACATGAAACAGTTGTCATGGTAGGTCTAAAAAGTAAAATATTGTCCAGTCATTCATTATGAAGGAGATATCTCTTAGAAGCTATTGGATGATGTCAGAAAAAATAGATAAATAAAAAGGGAGAAACCAAGAAGTATTGGTACAGAAGAGTTCTAAGCCCAAGGAAAAGCTAAGAAACTTTAGGTGGAAATAAAATCAGTAAAAAAGGGAGGAATTTGAATGTATTTCTGAAGTGAAATGGAGGAGCAATCAGGAAAGTATGGGTGCAATAGAAGAAATTGTTCAGAAGTGAAAGAAATATCATAGACTGCATGACAAGGACAGACAGCTTCTCATAATCAAACCCGTAATTGTGTTCAATCTAATCTGAAGTTTACCAACTTGGTCTGAAATGTACTTCTTTTTATTTATTTATTTATTTATTTTTGGAAACTTACTATTTTAAAACATTTTCTGTGTGTGCGGAATCTAATGTAATTATAAGTCATAAGAAATAGAATTGGAAATATTGCAAAGTTGTGACACACGTGGCGCACTGGGTGTGGTGTATAAACAATGAAACTTGGAACTCTGAAAAACTAAAATAAAACTGAAAAATTGAAAAAAAATGTAATACATCTCTAACGTTTTTAATTTTTTTGTAGTGTTAAGTCACTTCACTTCTTACATGTTCTTACTTGCTTTATGACTTATTGATGAAAAATTGGAAAAATGAAAACTAAGAAAGAATAGAATTCTTTAGTGACTTTGGTCCTTGTTTTGTCTAGGCTTTTTACTTTAATAAGGGCAATAGGTAGCGGAGATTATGCAAAGCAAAGAAGGCTCATGGATCGTCAAGCTCATGAAATATCTGCCCTGAATACTGCCCCTGGATTTACTGACTTCCAGATGTAAGTTTGTTTTATTTGCAAGCCTTGCTGGGCGGGGGTGGGGATGGGGGGTATGGTTCTGGGAATCTCATAAGAAACCACGTACCCAGGAAACTTTCAGCTGAGTTCTGCAGTTGCAGCGTATTGCGTCTGTGTAAGGTTGAAGAGTTTATCTGAAATGAGCTTCTGAACCTTTCAAGGTTTCTAACACAGTTTTGGTACAAAACACATTTTCCTTTGTCACAGTCTAGAATGTGGAAATACCGACTCAGTGAACCAATATCACATGTGACAGTCAGTCTGGCATTAGCAGAACATTTATTTATTTTTTTTCTAAAAATCCATCAATCAAAGAAATGAAAGTTAGGGGATTTGATAGACTGCACCTATATGCCAGTGTGCTAATGGATTTTGTCAATAAGGAATACTCACAAACATGAATCACTGTATGGCATATATATGTGTTTTTTTTAAAGGAAAATTATTTAACTCTTTAATAAAGATACTCAGCACTTTAAAAATCCTCCACCCGCATTAGAATGCTATTGCCTTTAGAGTCGGGGGGAGAAAAAGTTATTAATTTATCATAAAATCAAAAGTACATGCTATATTAGAAAATAATTATCTCTTATTAGTTTTTTTATTTTATTAGTTATTTTATTTTATTAGTTATTTTATTAGTTATTTTATTATATTTTTAGTTATTTATTAGAAAATAATTGTTATGTATTAATTTATTTTAAATGATTAATAAGTATTTTACTTATTGAAATAATTTAGATTTACAGAATAATGACAAAGATAATATATAGCCTCCATTCAGCTTCTTGTAATGTAACACCTCACTCACACAACCTTAGTGTATTTATCAAAACTAAGATTTTGTTATAATACTAAACAAAAAATTTCATTTGAATTGCAATATTTTTTTTCTGTTACTGGATCCTATCCAGAATACCATGTTGAAATTTGTCTTTATGTTTCTCAATCTGAGTTTCTTAAAGTTTTCTTGTTTTTTATGATATTGATACTTTTAAGGAATACTGGCCAGGTATTTTGTGGAGAATCCTACACCAAGTTTTGTCTGATGTTTTCGCATGATCACACAGGGTTTATAGATATAGGGATGAAGACCACAGAAGTAAAATGCCATTCTCATCACATTATATCAGAAAGTACGTAATATTGGGCACCTGGGTGGCTCAGTGGGTTAAGTCTCTGCCTTCAGCTCAGGTCATGATCTCAAGGTTCTGGGATCGAGCCCCACATCGGGCTCTCTGCTCAGCAGGGAGTCGGCTTCCTCCTCTCTCTCTGCCTGCCTTGCTGCCTGCTTGTGATCGCTATCTGTCAAGTAAATAAAATCTTAAAAAAAAAAGTACATAATATCAACATGACTTTAATGGTGATATGAAAGTTGATTACTTGGGTAAGGCAGTGTTTGTAGGTACTCTCTACTATAAAGAAGTTCATTGTTATTATATTATCATTTTTTTGTCCCATACTCTTTTCTTTGGATGTGATTCATTAAATTTATCTATCCCATACTGGTGAAGGGAGAGAGGTAGTAAATAATTGCCACCTCCCGAACAAAAACTATCAGAATATATTATTTTAAATCTTTCTGTAAGAATGAGTTGTCCATTTCCCTCACTTATTTGATATTCAATATTTTCATATCAGTATGGAGTCACATCTCTTTATTCTTTAAGTTGTTATAGGATATTATTGCTACTTATTTTGCCGTTCAAATAGTGAGATATCTTTCATGTTGGCTCCTGTGTACATTTGACTTGCCCCTTTAGCATTTATTCATTTATTTGTTTATTTTATTGAAATATATCTGACATAACATTGTGTAAATTCTTAAAAATTTAAAAAAGCACATCGTGTAAGTTTTAGGTGTATGGCATGTTAATTTAAATCATTTACATATTACAGTATGGTTGCCCTTGAGCATTAGATAGCATATTTATCACATCATATAATTACCATTTATTTGTTGTGGTGGGAATAATTAGGATATAATTTTTTAGCAAGTTTGATGTTTATAATACAATATTGATATCTATAATTACTATATCTCTAGGAGGTGGTTTTTGTTTTTGTTTTGTTTTGTTTTGTTTTGTCTGTTAGTTGCAAGTTTGTACCTTTAAACAACATCTCTTCTCTTCCCCCATCCACCAGTCTTTGGTGACCACCATTTTACTCTGTTGTCACAAGTTTTTTTTTTTTTTTTTTTTTAATTTCATGTAGAAGTGATACCATACAGTATTTGTCTGACTTACCTCACTAAGCATAGTGCCCTTAAGATCCATCAGTGTTGTTGCAAATGGTGAGTTCCTTCTCTCTCAGGGATGAATAATATACATGGTGTGTGTACATACATACATCTTAGATCTTTTTTAACGATCCATCTGTTGATGAGCACTTCTTTGTTTCTATGTCTGTGGTGAATAATGCTGCAATAACCATGGGAGTGTAGGTGTTTTCTCAATATCCTCTTTTTGTTTCCTTTGGTATACACCCAGAAATGGAAGTTCTGTTTTTAAATTTTTAGGAACTGTCATACTGTTTTCCATGGTGTTTGCCCCAATTTGCATTCCCACCAACAGCACATAAGAGTTCTCTTTCTTCTATATCCTTGTCAATACTCATTATATCTTATCTTCTTGATGATTGTCATTCTAATAGGAGAGAGGTGATATTGCACATTGTGGTTTTGATTTGTATTTCCCTGATGATTAGTTATGTTGAACGTTCAACATGTAACCGTTGATCATTTGTATTTCTTCTTTTGAAAAGTGTCTATTTAATTCCTTTGCTGACTTTTTAATTGGGGTTGTTTATATTTTACTATTGATTTTTACGAGTTCTTTATGTATTTTAAAGATTTTAAAGATTTTTTTAAAATTTATTTATCAGGGGGGTGGGGGGCACAAGCAGACAGAATGGCAGGCAGAGGCAGAGGGAGAAGCAGGTCCCAGCCCAGCAAGGAGCCCGATGTGGGACTCAATCCCAGGATGCTGGGATCATGACCTGAGCCGAAGGCAGTTGCTTAACCAACTGAGCCACCCAGGCATCCCTATGTATTTTAAATATTAACCCCTTAGCCAATATATGGTTTGCAAATATTTGTTTGCATTCATTAGCTTGCCTTTCCCTTTCATTGGTTGTTTCTCTTGTTGTGCAGAAGCTTTTTAGTTTGATGTAGTCTAACATGTTGGTTTTTGTTTTTGCTGTTTGTTCTCTTGTTGTCATATGCAAAAAAAAAATCACTGCCAAGACCAATGTCCAGATGTGTTTTCTTACTTTATGGTTCAGTTTCATCTTGTATTTCCCTTGCCTCATGTCCTGGTTCATTTTAATGGAGAACAGTGTTTGGAAATCAAGATCTGGGAATAGGTTTGTTCATTGTTACTGGGGTGTCATTGTTTCTAGGTCCTCTCAGCTGGCAGATTAAACAAATATAAGTGTTTATAGTAATGAGTACACATACACTCAGACATATATATCTACCTGTAGCTTTTCTCTATCACTCTATTAATCTATTACCTATCTACCTTAAAATAAACATGAATGCATATAACTATTCTAATCCAGCACCCTGGGATTCATTCTAGCCTCCCCTCTTAATAGTAAATTCTTTCTCTGACAGTGAAAAACCTGACTACCATTATCTATAATTTATATCGTTATTTGTTCAACCTTGGATGTACATAAAGTAATTTCAGAATTGGTAACCATTATTTCTATGTGGAAAAAAAAATGATAAACTAGGATACAGGTTCGTAGACTTTTTTTGTTGTAAAGTGCAAGATTTACATTTTACATTTTAAAATGTAAAACCATTTTTACTTTGCTGGCCATATAAAAACAGGCGATGGCCAGATTTTTCTCATAAATTGGTTTGATAACCCTTGAAATAGTTACAGCATTTATGTATAATTCTTTAACCATTAAAAGCATCATTTTCCATAGTTTCTTTTCTTTTTTTTTCCATAGTTTCTTTGATTAGCATTTTACTCCACATTTTCTGTAAAATTATATTATACACTTCTGTTAGTTTATTTTTAAGATCCCCAGTTATATTCTCTAGTTTGTACTTCAAGCATAATCAGCATAACCTTGATCTATTTTGTTTCTTATTATCTTAAAATTCCTTTAACTATGTAAGATGTGTAATTTACTGAATTTAAAAAAAAAAAGAAAAAATTTGTTTCTCACTACTAAGTTTGCAATAAAAGGATTACCTCTGTAGAAATGTCATTACAGTGGTGTAAATAATCATTCCAGGAAAAAAAATTCCATGCCTCATTTAATCTTAATATCTGAATCAGAAAAAGCCACGGGAATCATTTTGAGAGGAATGTGTCTTTTTTTTTTTTTTTTTTTTTTTTGCTGGTTTCTTTTTTTTCCAAGTTATGATTGACATATAACATTGCCTAAGTTTAAGGTGTATAGTATGTTGAATATCAGAGGCTGGGTAGACCGAAGAAATATTTAAGGGTCCAAATTTGTTACTAGTAGAGAAACTGCCATTTTATATTGTTCTATGTCATTATATATTCATGTACAATGTCCCTGAAGATTTTCCACCACTAATATCCACTTCATGTATAATCTCCAGAAAAGTGTCTATAGTATATATTATGGTGATTGTGTTTTATGTCCCCGTTGACCTTTAGATAGAAAAATTATATGGGGAGTCCTGACTTAATTTCACAAGCCCTTTAAAAGCTGAAAGTTTTCTCTAGCTGGCTACAGAAAAAGTCAGTGGTTTGAAGTGTAAGACAGATCTGATGCACCATTGGTGGCTTGGTAATGAAGCAGCTACACAGTAAGGTAATGGAGACCTCAGTTTTATGCCCTCCCACAAGGAATTGATTACTGTCAACAACAAAAATAAGCTTGGAAGTGTAATTTTCAGCTGGGCCAAATTTTTTCCAAATATGGCCCAGCTGAAACACTGATTTCAGTCTTGTGATACTTAGAGCAGAGAATCCCAGCATTCTGTGCTGGAATTCTGACATATAGAACTCTGAGATAACAAGTCTAATTTTCAGTTCCTGTGTTACTCATATAATTTGTTATAAAGGAATATAAAATGAATATATATATGGTATAAAGATATATACTTAGGGTAATTTTAATGCCTAAGATAATTTCCTAGCTAGTCTGGAAATCTTAGTGTATTATAGAAATTAGATATCTGATTTGATTAGAAAATTGTTAATCTTGATATCTGGGTTGATTTACCCAGTAACCTAGAACAAATTATATTAAGTCAAAGAAGATAATGCAATTGGATTACTCTTAAAGTGCTCCATAACCAGTGTAACATACCACACTCTTCTTCATGGGGATATATTTGTCATTATATATTCATTTTTTTAATTTTATTTAATCACACTGCTAAAATTTGGAGAACATGATTTAACAGAATTCATAATATCTCAGTTTGGGAACTAAAATATTTCTGCCATTAATATTGGAAACCTTTCATGATTTCTCATGTGTATGGTTGACTTTTTATGTTTGTTTTTGTTATGTGTGTGCATTTGTGTTTAAGTTGTACCTTAATAGACAACTAAACAGGGTGCCTGGGTGGCTCAGTGGGTTAAGCTGCTGCCTTCGGCTCAGGTCATGATCTCAGGGTCCTGGGATCAAGTCCCGTGTCCGGCTCTCTGCTCAGCAGGGACCCTGCTTCCTCCTCTCTCTCTCTCTCTGCCTGCCTCTCTGCCTACTTGTGATCTCACTCTGTCAAATAAATAAAATCTTTAAAAAAAAAAAAGACTACTAAACATAAAAATAGTATTTTTATCAGAATATATGATCAGAAAACGTCCAAATCAAATTTTAGTTTTTAAAGATAATTTTTTTCAAGTCTTAAAACTCTTCAAACAAAGTAATAGGGCTTTCATGATGATTTTACCCTTGACTTTTATAATAAAAGGATTTAATGATTTCACATTAGGTAATGATTAAAGAAAAAAATTCTGCCTTAATTAGCAACCCTGACATGCCAAGTAATTTTTAGAGTACATGACCAACAATTCTCACTACTCTACATATTAAGTATGTGTTACAAGATGTTATATTGCAGACTAGTGTCTAAGTTATAAACAATAACAATAGCAATAGTATTACCAATATTAGATAGTTTTAAAGATTTACTCTTTTTTATTTAAATTCAATTTAATTAACATACAGTGTATTATTAGTTTCAGAGATAGAATTTAGTGATTCATCAGTTGCAGTCAACGGTCAGTGTTCATTACTTCAAGGGCCCTCTTCATCAGTGATTTATACCTATATGTTCTTAGTATTTTGCATATATTTTCTCTAACATCTTTATCAACCTTATTGACATGTATTACTATTCCCATTTTATGGATGAGAAAAGAGGATACCAAATTTTATGTAACTTGGCCAATATCATACATCTATTTAGTTACAGAGTTAAGTCTGGTACTAAATCCAATGTTTTGGATACACCTTTACTAAAATTTGATGGCATTTTCAAAATTCCTAGTAATTCCTACTTTTTCTCCCTCTTTATCATTTTATCTTGCTGCATTGTATTAATAGCTATAAGCCTCCTCATCCTATTTTTGAGCAAGATCCAAAATAAATTAATAAAATAAATAATCAAAAAAGTACATTAATGAATTAATAGTAGTATTAGACAGCCACTTAACAGATAAAGATGTTAATGTAGTCTGAAGTCTTTTGAACTGGCTCATAGTAATGACACAATTTTATAAGCTAGACCTCTAAAAAGATACTAATTCAAATTCGGTTGTCTTTTTAACTGTTCATATTTTAGTCTTCATCCCTTCATCTCATTGTTTAATCAGAAAGATAATTTTTTAATTTCAAAAATTGTGTTTCTCAGCTCTTGAATTTTTATATTTTTGCTGTCTTTATGTCTATGTTAAGATTCCCATCTAGTTACTCATTATGACTATATTTTATTTTATTTTATTTTAACTACTTGTCACTACTATTTTCAAATATTTTCCTGCTAGTTATATCCAATTTTCTCCTTTACAGTGTTTAAAATCCATTATCTCTTGCTTAAAACTATAATAGCCTCCTAATTATTCTTCTTGATTCCATTTTCACTCATGAACAGTTTATTCTCCACAAAACAGCTAGAGTGGTTTCTTTAATAAAACAATAACATTACTCTCTTACCTACAGCCCTTTAGTGCCATTCCACTGCATTTAACAAAATTAAACTCATTATTTGGCCTGGAGGACCATATCTGTTCTATCATAAGCTTACCTTCTTGTCAACATCTCCTACAACTCTTTCCCACTCCCTCCCCCAGCGACAAATCAGTGGCTTTATCAACGCTGGTCTTCTTTCTCTCCCTAGTACTCCAAGCATGTTCCATGTTCCACGTTTTGAGTTATTAGACTAGCTGAAACCTCTCAGAAACGTACTTAGCCATTATCATTCTATGATTCTTCTTTTTTGACTGACTTATTAATGCAATATCATGTACTCCAAAAGAGTTCTTACTGCCTAGTATTTCTTCATGTATTTATTAGTCAATTTGTTTGTGGTTTCCACCTCTAGAACATAAGTTCCAAGAAAGTGGTGGACATTGTTTTATTCATACTGTTGTTTTGGCAAAGGATGTAAAAGTACTTGACACATTGTAGGAACTCAGTAAATAATTCTTGAATAGGACAATGGATGAGGAAGTACTTTAATCAGCATAGATAACCCTACATACCTCTTTATAGGAAGAGACGCTTCTAGAATTTCAAGTTAGAAAAATTTGCCAGAGTATTCTTATAAACACCTCATGAACTGGGAGGTGGAGGGGGGAAGAAGTTCTGATAAGAATAACACAGTAATTGGAAGATCACAATATGTGGAAAAGGAAAAAAGTTTGGCTTGGTGACCCCAGGTACAACAAATGAACCTAAATGTGCATGAGGTAATGTTGTTTCTAATAAAACTTGTATAAATACTAGAAGCCTCACTCTGGTTGGTGCTCTAACAATCTTCCTTTGAAAACAGTTCCTGGGTATGAGATTATCAAAGAAAAATAGACATAGGCTAAAGGGAGGAAAAAATCTGTTGTCTAACCAGGAACCTCAACTGTTACAAGATAGACAACTGGTTCCCAATTCAGGTTCAGCTGTTCACTCCTCAAAGATCAATACTCAAGAGACAAGTGATGGCGGGAGAGGAAAGATTGTTTTATTCACAGAGTCAGGAACCTGGGAAGATGGTGGACTAATGCCCCAAAGACAGTCTTCCCAGTCCAGGGGAAGCAGAGGGTTTTTAAGGGGAAGGCCAGGGCTACAGTGGGGGCTAAGTGAAAGTGAAGCTGGTTCTCATGACTCTGAACATACTTGCTTGCATCAGTGGCAGCTATTTTTTTAATTATATATTTTTAAATAATCTCTATAGCCAGCACGGGGTTTAAACTCATCACCCTGAGATCAAGACCTGCATGTTGTACCAACTGAGCCAGCAAGGTATCCCAGTAGTAGCTATTTTCAAATGTGGTCAAGCCTTGTCTTCTGGGAAAGTCTGGTCATTCATTCCTCAAGTCCAGTTATCTGCAATATCTGAAGGACAGGAGGTGAGTTCTGCCTCAAACCAAGGGACTTATGTCAGCAAGCAAGGGGTGTGTAACCGTAAAGCAAGTTAATCTTTAAGACTGTTTAGAATGCTGATACACATCTAGCCAGGGAATACTTGTTACACTTGACAAGCATCTACTGTGCACTGTATGTGATCAGTGTCTGTGAGCAACTTCCTGTGACAGTGACCAAACACGGAGATTGACTTATAGTTACAATTTGGCCTGATACTTGAAAACATCACTGAATATTTTGGATTAAATAAGCCATGCTTGGCGTTCTTTAATGATTTCAGGCAAGAGTAAGTCTCAAGAGAAAAACAATAGATTTCTTCCTAATAAGGTTGGAAAGAGGTCAGTGTGATTAAATGGAATAATATGGCTCTGTTTGTATTCTAAACTACTAAATTGAGTTTTTATAGCTTCGTAGAAGATGGAGCAGTATGCAGCTTTTACAAAGTTTGTAGAAAGCATTTTATAAAATTGGAAATAAATAAAATGCTGAGCAACAAATTTTGAATCTCAAAATTGTAAAACTGATTTCAAACATACATACAATATTCAAAATCATTTCAATTTTCTCTTTTTGGTTAATTGTATAATATGTGGGGATTACAATTTTTAAATGTTTTCTTATGTTTTCCACTTTATGTAGTGTGAATACATTAGTAATAATCAGATGAATACCTTCAAAATTATGTCTACACACACATATACTAGTGAACTTAATATTTTTATACTTCATGGCAGTTCAAACTTCTAACTATAAAAATTCAGTTTTACCAAAAAATTAAAGAAATAAACATGTATCACATTTTAAAAACTATTTGTTTTTAGTTCTTTTCTCAATCTTTACTTGCATGGTAGTATTATTTAAAACTTAGTTAAATTCATCTGTGTACTTCAGTCCTCTGTAATTTGTCTAGTGGTACATTTTATTTTATTTCATAAGCGCATGAAATTTGGAGATAAAACACTCTTCAGATTTGTTTTCATGTATTTGTTGTACATACAGTCAGTTTCACGAGGACAAATTTCCATATCCCAGCAAGCATTATATGAAAGAAGCTTTCTGAATTGCTGACATGGCCAACACATGAAATAGTAGCTTATATAGTATGTTTTTTTCCTTTCTTTTTTTACTCTGATTTATCAAATTCTCTCTCAATACACTCATAATTTGGGGAATATTTCACAACTTAACAAGTATTTACAGCCAATCATCTCGTGTTTTTGAAATTAAAAAGAATTGTATTTATCCCTGCCTTCACTTAAACCCACTTAGTTTTGGTTAAAACCAAGACTAAATATTGGTTTAAGATCCACTTAATTATAACCTATAAAGCTTTACTATTATAACATTTACAATTATAGGCATTAATAATTATCAATGTGTCTTATTTATATATTCTATAGATAAATATATATATATATATTTATATATTCTCACTGTTGACTATAACACAGTATAGTAACAATTGTATTCTCAGATAAATGATAAAAGTTAGAGTTGAACCTACAGGAGAGCAGAACATAGCCCTTAACTAATAATCTCAGAGTTTGTTTTCTTACATGTTCATAATGATGGAGAAAATAGACTTTTTCTTTTTTATATAAAGCACATATATTGATCAGATGAAATGATAAATAAGTACAATATGAAAATAAACAATGTACATTTATTGAAACATTAAAAGTTGTAATATTACATTCTTATGAATATTTTATATATAAAAATAAATGATTATTAATTCAGAGTTGTTATAAGACTGTACTAGTGATGCTTATTCAGCATCAAATACCATCCCAAAACGTAATGATCTAAAACAAGAGTCATTTATCATTCCAGCCAAAGGCAGAGGCCCAGCCCATTGAGCTGCTCAGGAGTCCAACAAAACTATTAAAAAAATTTTAAGAATTCTATAGGATTTAAGTCTGTCAAAATACAGTACTTTATCCCAACAGAATTTAAATAACTTAGAAGTACAAAATGCTGCTTATAAACTTTAAGTTGTCTTTAGTTTTTGCCCTTGGCAGGTGGAGGTTCATAATACATTTAGAATGAAAGACATAAAAAGAAATTTCCTTGTCCCTGTTAAAAGTTATATTAGCTAGAATAATAATATTTTCGATTCCTTGACATTGTTGGATCTTCTGAGAACAACTTTCTTTTTCTTCTTTGTTCCAGATGACAATACTATGGGGTGATGCAGATATAGATGATATAGATGTAGATGTAGATATAGATACAGATATAGATACAGATATAGATATAGATGATATAAATATATCACTTCTTTATCCATTTATCTAACAGTGGACCTTTAGGTTGCTTCCATATATTGACTTGTAAATAATGTTGCAATGAACATAGGTGTACATATATCTCTTAAAATTTGTGTTTTTATTTTCTTTGGATAAATACCCGGAAGTGAAATTTCTGGATCATATGGTAGTTCTATTTGTAGTTTTTGAAGAACATCCATACTATTTTCCATAGTGTCTGCACCAATTTATATTCCCACCAACAGTGTACAAGTATTCCCTTATGTCTACATTCTGGCAAACACTTGGTATTTTTTCTCTTTTTGATAACAGCCCATTTGACAGTTGTGAGGTGATATCTCATTGTGCTTTTAATTTGAATATCTCTGATGATCAGTAATGTTGACCATCTTCTCATGTGCCTCTTGGCTACCTATATGTCTTCTTTGTGTAAAAAAAAAAAAAAAAAAAAGTCTGAGTCTTTTGACAATTTTAAAATTCATATATTTGTGGGCACCTGGGTGGCCCAGTGGGTTAACGCCTCTGCCTTTGGCTCAGGTCATGATCCCAGGATCCTGAGATCAAGCCCTGAATTGGGCTCTCTGCTCAGCAGGGAGCCTGCTTCCAGCCTCTCTCTCTGCCTGCCTCTCTGCCTACTTGTGATCTCTGCCTGTCAAATGAATAAATAAAATCTTTAAAAAATTAATTAATTAAATAAAATAAAATAACATTCAGATATTTGTGGTTTTGATATTAAGTTATGTAAGTTCTTTATATATTTTAGAAATTAACCCCTAGTGAATATATGATTTGCAAATATATTTTCCCATTTAATAGGTTAAGTTTTCTTTTTTTTTTTTTTAATATAATTTTTTATTTTTTATAAACATATATTTTTATCCCCAGGGGTACAGGTCTGTGAATCACCAGGTTTACACACTTCACAGCACTCACCAAAACACATACCCTCCCCAATGTCCATAATCCCACCCCCTTCTCCCAAACCCCCTCCCCCCAGCAACCCTCAGTTTGTTTTGTGAGATTAAGAGTCACTTATGGTTTGTCTCCCTCCCAATCCCATCTTCTTTCATTTATTCTTCTCGTACCCACTTAAGCCCCCATGTTGCATCACCACTTCCTCATATCAGGGAGATCATATGATAGTTGTCTTTCTCCGCTTGACTTATTTCGCTAAGCATTGGTCCGAAGGTTGTGGGTTATTGTTAAGCTGTTTAAGTTTTCATTTTGTTGATGGTTTCCCTTGCTGTGCAAAAACTTTTTGGCTTGATGTAGTCCCATTTATTTTAGCTTTTGTTAGCCTTACCTGAGGAGACTGGTCCAAAAAATTACTCTTATGACCAATGTCACAGAGATTACTACCTGTCATTTCTTCTAGGAGTTGTATGCTTTTAGGTCTTACAACCAAGCCTCTACTCATTTTGAATTTATTTTTGTGCATGTCACTGTCCAGTTTTTCCAGCACCATTTTTCTAAAGAGACAGTCTTTCCCCCATTGTATATTCTTGCCTTTGTCATAGAGTAATTCCTTATATATGCATTTTTTTATTTATTTAGGGACTTCCGTTATATATAAAATTTATTATATATGCACTATTTATTTCTTGCCTTTCTATTCTATTCCATTGATGTGTGTGTGTGTGTGTGTGTGTGTGTGTGTGAGTGCGTGGGTGCATGTGTTGCCTTTGTCTGGTTTCGGTGTTAGGGAAATGATGGCCTTGTAAGATGTTGGGAAGCGTTCTTTTCTGACTGGAGAAAGGTAAGAACTAACTTTTTAAAGTTTGGGTATAATTTACCTGTGAAACTTTCTGGTTCTGGACTTGTTTGGGGGAGTTTTTAAATTGTTTTCTTAAATTTTTATTTATTTTTTTAAATTTCTTTTCAGTGTTCCAGAATTCATTGTTTATGCACCACACCAGTGCTCCATGCAATACATGTCCTCCATAATACCCACCACCAGGAGTATGTTAATTATTGATTCAATTTTGTTATTTATAATTAATTGGTATGTTCAGATTTTCTATTTCATTACCATTCAGACTTAAACGATTGCGTGTTTCTAGGAATTTATCGCTTTCTGTTAGGTTGTTCAATTTATTGGCATATAATTTTTTATAGTAGTTCCTTATAATCCTTTATATTTCTATGGTATCAATGGGACTCTTTCCGCTTCATTTCTAATTTTATATCTTAGGTCCTCTCTCTTTCTTGATGAGTCTGCCTAGAGATTTGCTTATTTATCTTTTCAAAGGACCAGCTTTAAGTTTTGTATGCTTTTATAAGTCTCTACTTAATTTCACTCTTTCTTTATTATTTTTACCTTCTATGATATACTTTTTCTAGTCTTTTAGCTTTAAGATTGGATTGTTTATTTGTGATTTTGTGTCTTGAGGTAGACCCTTATCACTATGAACTTTCCTCTTAGAACTGCTTTTGCAATGTCCCATAGATTTTGGAAAGTTGTTTTTCCATTTTCACTTATTTTAAAGTATTTTTTTATTTCCTGTGATTTCTTCATTTTCCCACTAGTTTTTCAGTATCATGTTATTTAGCCTCCATGCTTGTTTGTTTGTTTGTTTCCAGTTATTTTTCTAATAATAGTTGATTTCTGGTTTCATACTGTTGTAGTCAGAAAAGTTGCCTGATATGATTTCAGTCTTCTTAAATTTATTGAAATGTGTTTGTGGTCTAATATGTAAACTCTCTTAAAGAATTTTCCAATTGAGGGGGGGATGTTATGGACATTGGGGAGGGTATATGCTATGGTGAGTGCTGTGAAGTGTATAAACCTGGTGATTCACAGACCTGTATCCCTGGGGATAAAAATATATTATATGTTTATAAAAAATTAAAAAAATAATAAAATAAAAAAGAATTTTCCAATTGTACTTGAAAACAATTTGGATTCTACAATTTGGGGATGGAATGTTCTGTTAAGTCCATCTAGTTTAATGGGTCATTTAAGCCAATTTTTTTTTAATTGGTTTTCTGTCTGGATGATTTATCCATTGATATCAGTGGAGAATTAAAGTTCCCTATTATTGTATTACTGTGAATTTTGTCTCTTTTCCCTATTAATACTTGCTTTAGGTATTTAGGTGTTTCTATGTTTTTTGCATCAATATTTATAAATAGTGTATCCTCTTCTTGGATTGACTATTTTGCATTTTGTAGTACCCTTCTTTGTCTTTTGGTACAGTCTTTGTTTTAAAGTCTATTTTGTCTGATATAAATATTACAACTTCATTTTTTGTTTCCATTTCCATGCAATACATTATTCTGTCTCTCTCTGTCTTTATGGGTCTTTAATTCTGATGTGAGTTTCTTGTAGGAAGCGTATAGATGGTTCTTGTTTTTTATCCATCAATTGTCTGATGCCTTTTGATTGGAGCATTTAGTACACTTACATTGATAATAATTACTGAGAGATATGTGCTCATTGCCATTTTGTTGATTGTTTTCTGGTTGCTTTTGTAATTCTCTGTACTTTTCTCTTTTCTTGGTCTTTCCCCTTATGGTTTGATTATTTTCTTTACTGTTATGTTTGGAGACCTTTCTCTTTCATTTTTGAGTATTTAGTGTAGTTTTTTGGTTTTAGTGTAGTTTTTCTGGTTACCCTGACGTTCATATACATCTTGTCTGTATCTTCTGTATCCATATAGATAGAGATATATAGCAGTATATTTGAAGCTGATAGCCTTTTAAATTTAAATGTATTCTAAAAGCATTACAAATTTATTTCCTCCTTTACCTTTATGTTTTTGGCATATTTTACACCTTTAATTTTGTGTGTCCCTTAACTACTTAATGTAAGTTATACTTGATTTTATAATTTTTGTCTTTAACCTTTCTGCTATCTTCTTAAACCATTGATCCATTGTTTTTCCTATATATTTGCCCTACTAATGAGAGGTTTTTCTTTCATATATTTTCTTATTTTTAGTCATAATCTTTTCTTACTAAAGAAGACCCTCTCAATATTTTTTATAAAGTCAGTTTAGTGGTGACGAACTACTTTAGCTTTTGCTTATCTGGGAACTCTTTATCTCCTCTTCACTTCTGAATGATACCTTTGCTGGGGAGAGTATTTTTGGCAGTAAGTTTTCCCTTTTAGCTTTTTAAATACATCCTGCCACAGCTTTCTGATCTGTAAAAAATTCTGCTGAAAAATCAGCTTGATAGCCTTATGGAGTTTCCCTTGTATGTGACTATTTGGTTTCTTCTTACTGCCTGTAAGATTTTCTATTGTTAGCTTTTGCCATTTTAATTATAATATATTTTGGCGTGAATATCTTTAGGGTCATTTTGATTGAGAAACTCATGTATCCTAGATCTAGATGTGTTTTCTTCCTCAGGTAGGAGAAGTTTTCAGCCATTATTTCTTTAAATAAGTTTTCTGCCCCTTTCTTATTTCTCCTTGTGGGACCCTTATAATGTGTTAGTATACTTGAATTAACCTAAAGACTTTAAGCTATCATCTTTATATATATGTATATATATTTTTTCATTTTGCTATTTTATCTTCTAGATCACCAACACATTAATCTGCTGTTGATTTTTTTTTACCTTTTTTTTTAAGATTTTATTTATTTATTTGACAGAGAGAGATTATAAGTAGGCAGAGAGGCAGGCAGAGAGAGAGGCTGGAAGCAGGCTCCCTGCTGAGCAGAGAGCCCGACGAGGGACATGATCCCAGGACCCTGAGATCATTACCCGAGCCGAAGGCAGCGGCCTAACCCACTGAGCCACCCAGGCACCCCTGCTGTTAATTTTTTTCTGGTGTGTTTTTCATTTGTTATTGGATTTTTCAGTGGTTTTTCAGTGGTTGATCTTTGTGATTTTTTTTTCTTTTTTTTAAATCTTTGTTGACATTTTTACTCTTTTCATCCACACTTCTCCCAAGTTTGGTGAGTTCTATATGACCGTTACTATGAAGTCTTTGTCAGGTCACATAATTATTTTCATTTCGTTAGAGTATATTTTGGGGAGTGGGTTATCAATTCTTTCACTGGAAACATCTCTTTCTACTCATTTGCTTTAGTCCCTATGTCTTCTTTCTTTCTTTCTTTCTTTCTTTCTTTCTTTCTTTCTTTCTTTCTTTCTTTCTATCTTTTTTTTTAATTTGCTTTTTAGATAGTTAACATTCACCACAATATTGATTTCTGGAGTAGAATTTAGTGGTTCGTTACTTACATAAAATACCTAATGTTTATCATAACAAGTACCCTCCTTAATACTCATCACCATCTAATCTATCCCAACCCACACCCACTTTCCTCAATCAACTTTCAGTTTCTTCTCTCTCATTAAGAGCCCTAAATAGACCTGTACCCCTGGGGATAAAAATACATGTTTATAAAAAATAAAAAATTAAAATAAATAAATAAATAAATAAATAAAAACAACAACAACAACAAAAAAAAGAACCCTAAATAGTTAATTTCGAATCCATGAGTATGGAATGCTTTTGGATTTCTTTGTGTCCTCTTCAATTTCTTTCATAAATGCTCTATTGTTTCTAGAGTACAGCTCTTTTACTTCTTTAGTTAAATTTATCTAGTATCTTACTGGTTTTGGTGCAACTGGAAAGAGATTGGTTTCTTGATATCTTTTTGAGCTGCTTCATTATTGGTGACTAAATACAAAACAGTTTTCTGAAGATTGATTTTATATTCTGTAACTTTGTTGAATTCATGTATGAGTTCTAACAATTTTTTGGTGGAATCTTTCAGGTTTTCTACATAGAATATCAAATTTGACTTCTTCCTTGCCAATTTGGATGTCTGCTATTTACTTATTTATTTATTTATTTATTTATTTATTTACTGATTACTGAGGCTAAGACTTCCAGTACTATGTTAAATAGTAATAGTGAGAATGGAAATCCTGTCCTATTCCTGACCACAGGGGAAAGACTCTCATTTTTCCCCATCAAGGATTATGTTAGTTGTGGGTCTTTCATATATGGCCTTTATGATGTTGAGGAATGTTCCATCCATCCCTAATTTGTTGATAAGGAAAGGATGTTTCATTTTATCAAGTGCTTTCTCTGCATCTATAGACAGGATCACATGGTTCTTATCCTTTCTTTTATTAATGTGGTGTATCACTTTGACTGATTTGTGAATATCAAACCACCCCTTCAGCCCAGGAATAAATCCTACTTAATTGCCATGAATAATTCTTTTAATGTACTGCTGAATTTGATTTGTTAGTATTTTATTGAGAATTTTTGCATCCATGTTCATCAGGGATATTGGCCTATAATTTTCCTTGTTAGTGGTGTCTTTGTTTTGTTTTAGACTCAAGGTAATGTTGACTTTGTGGAATGAATTTGAAAGTTTTCCTTCTATTTCTGTTTTTTGGAACAGTTTGAGAATAGGTATTAACTCTTCTTTAAATACTTGGTAGAATTCCGACTGGAAGCCATCAGGCCCTGTACTTTTGTTTGTTGGGGGATTTTTAATTATTGTTTTCATGTATTTGCTGATTATGGGTCTGTTCAAATTTTCTATTTCTTCACGTTTCACTTTTGGTAAATTTTAAGTTTCTAGTAAGTTGTCCATTTCTTCTGGTTTGCCCAGTTTTTCAGCATATAATTTTTCCTACTATTCTCTTATTATTGTATTTCTGGGTGTTGGTTGTGATCTCTCCACTTTCATGATTTTATCTTCTTGGGTCTTTTCTCTTTCTTTTTTGATAAGCCTAGCCATAGGTCATCAATTTTACGCATTCTTTTGGAGATCCAGCTCCTACTATCTTTAATCCATTCTACTGTTGTTGTTTTTTTAAATTTTCTGTATAATTTAATTCTGCTCTAATCTTTATTATTTCCTTTCTTCTGTTGGATTTATGCTTTATTTATGGTTCCTTTTCTAAGTCCAGTAGGTGTAAGGTGAAGTTGTGTGTTTGAGACTTTTCTTGCTACTTGAGATAAGCCTGTACTGCCATATACTTTCCTCTCAGGAATGTCTTTGCTTCATTCCAAAGGTCTTGGGCTGTCATGCTTTCATTTTCATTTGCTTCAATGTACTTTTAAAATTCATTAATTTCCCTGTTAACCCATTCCTTCTTTAGTAGGATGTTCTTTAACTTCCATGTATTTGAGGTCTTTCCAAATTTTTTCTTGTGGTTGACTTCCAGTTTCATAGCTTTGTGGTCTGAAAATACACATGGTATAATCTCAGTTTTTTAATAGTTGTTGAAGATTGATTTGTGACCCAGTATGTGATCTATACAGGAGAATGTTCCATGTGCACTTGAGAAGAATGTGTATTCTTTTGTTTCAGGATGAAATGTTCTTAATATATCTGTTCAGTCTATCCAGATTAGTGTGTTATTCGAAGCCACTGTTAACTTGTTGATTTTCTGCTTAGATGATCTGTCCATTGTTTTAAGTGGGGTGTTAAAGTCCCATACTATTATTGCATTATCATAAATGAGTTTTGTTTGATATTAATTGATTTATATATTTGAGTGTTCCCAAGTTGGGGGCATGAGTATTTATAATTGTTAGATCTTCTTGATGGGTAAATCTCTTAATTATTATGTAATGCTTTTCTTCATCTCTTGTTACAGTCTTTGTTTTAAATCTAGTTGACTGACATAACTATGGCTGCTCTGGCTTTCTTTTGACACCCATTAGCATGATAGATGTTTCTGCATTGCCTCACTTTCAATCTACAGGTATCTTTAGGACTAAAATGACTCTCTTATAGACAGCATATAGATGGATCTTTTTTTTTTTTTTAATCCATTCTGACACCTGTGCCTTTGATTGGAGCATTTAGTCTGTTTACATTCACAATCATTGTTGAGAGATCTGACTTTAATACCATTATATTACATGTAGTTTTGGTGTTTCTGGTGATGTTCTCTGGTCCTTTTCAGTCTTTGTTGCTTTTTGTCTTTTTTTCTCTACTCAGAGAATGCCCCCTCTTAAAATTTCTTGCAGGGTTATCTTAGTGGTCATTAACTCCTTTAGTTTTTGTTTGTCTGGAAAACTTTATATTACACCTATTTTGAATGACAGCTTTACCAGATAAAGAATTCTTGTCTGTGTATTTTTCCCATTCAACCCATTGAGTATTTCCTTGCATTACTTTCTGGTTTGCCAAGTCTCTGTGGACAGGTATGCTGCAAACCTGATCTGTTTCCCCTTGTAGGTTAAGGAACTTCTTTCCCTTGCTGCTTTCAGGATTTTTCCCTTGTGTAATTTCCTTGTGCATTTTGTGAATTTCACTATGATATGCTTTGGCAATGGCCCACTTTTTTTGAGTTTAGTGGCAGTTTTCTGTGAAGCTTGGATCTTGATGTCTGTGTCCTTCCTCAGATCAGGAACGTTTTCAACTATAAATTGTTCAAATAAACCTTCTGTCCCTTTTTCTCTCTCTTCATCTTCTGGGACTCTTATGATATTAATGTTATTACATTTTACTAAGACACTGAGTTCTCTAAGTCTACTTTCAAGGTCCATTACCTTTCTTTCCCTCTTTAGCTTCATTATTTTCCATGATTTTATCTTCTATATCACTGATTTGCTCCTCTGTTTCATCCATGCTTGTTCTTATGGCCTCCATTTGTGTCTACATCTCAGTTGTATTATTTTTAGTTACAGGTTGACTAGACTTTAGTTCTTTTATTGCTGTAGTAAGAGTTCCTCTAGTCTCTTCTATAGTTTTTTCAAGCCCAGCTCATATCCTTAAAACCTTTGTTTTAAATTCTAGTGCAGACATCTGACTTAAATCTGTATTGATTAAATCACTGGTCATGAGTTCTACCCTGTGTTCTTTCTTTTGGGAAAAATTCCTCCATCTTGTCATTTTGTCCAAAAAAGAAAAGAAGAGAAAAAAGAATAACAAGAGCAACACACACACACACACACACACACACACACACACACACAGAAACACGCACAGTAAAAACAAACAAAAATTCAAGAAAAACAAAAACTCAAAACAAGAAAACAACAAAAAAACTATATCCCGGGTTTGTTTTGGTCTGCTTGTTAAAAAATAAAAATCTATATCCCAACAACAATTCTTTCACAACAAAGAATTTATTTATTTATAAAATCAGTAAATGCTAAGGATTTTTCAGGTATTTTGCTAAGGATTGGGGCAAAAAACATATATATATTGGGGCAAAAAACAATGCTATGTTGGGGTCAAGGTTCTTGTTCTCATGTCTTTATCTTTCCTGCCCTTTTCCATGGAGTTCTTCTACCATTTATTGTGCATAAAGGTGCAACCAGCCCTCCATTCCTTTTGAAAAGTAATTGCTCTAGATGGGTGTAGATTTGGTGTGTCTGTGGGAGGAGAAGAGTTCAGGGTTTTCCTATATTGCCTTCTTGGACTGCCTTTCTAAGCCAACTTAAGAAACAAAACACATTTTATAAGAAGACTTGCTGTGAAGTATATATTTTATTTTACAAAATATATAAAAAACAAATATCATGATGGTAAATTTGAAACGGTTATTTCATTTATATTGCAGCAAAATGTTATGAGACAGAAACAGAATCAAACTTACCAAAAAAAAAAAAAAATCCAAATCTTTAACAAGTTTTTCTTTCCTTTCAATGACAACAAAGAATTTATTTATTTATAAAATCAGTAAATGCTAAGGATTTTTCAGGTACTCTGCTAAGGATTGAAAGAAACCTATACTCCCACTGTTCTAAAGCTACATTCCAATAGAAGAGACAGGTATTAAATATATGCTCATACAAATAAAATATAATTAAAATTCTGTTGACAGTTCCATGAGTAAACACAGAAAACTAAAAAATCATTTCATACCTGACCCTGAATGTGTGAAAGTGTGACAAGATTCCCTGGGAAAGTGATATTTCACTAAGGATTGAAAGTACATGTAAGATTAACTCAGATGAGTTATTTTTGAGGGAAGGGTAGGGAATAGGCAGGTAGCCTATGCATAGCTTTTGAGTCATGAAATCGCATGTCCTATGGAAGTGTACTTTCTGAGTCACTCTTCAACATTAAACTTAAGGGTGAATCAATTTACCTTATTGACATTTTCTACCATTGATTGTAATGTGTGTGTTATCTCTGGGAAGGAAAGTCACAACTGAACGCTGATATGGAAAAAAAAATGTCAAGTATTTCCAATTAAAAAAGTATTTATCCATGAAGCAGTGTAAACTTTTAAGGTCATTTTTTTTTTCTTGACTACTATATATGTAATTGTACCTTATGCTCAATTTCTGAAATTTTATCTCTCTTTTTTGCTTATTTTCTTCCTTATCAGGTACCACTCTATACTGTACTTCATCTTACTTCTGCCTTTTTCATCAGGTTGTAAACTCCATGATTATAGAGATATCAGGTTTGTTAGCACCTAAAACCGACCAAACTGTAGAGCTCAACAAACTGTAGACTGAGTGAATGAATAGATGAATGTACTTACCACTTTGGAATCTATAAAGAGTTGGCAAGTAAGGCCATGACATGATTTAAAAGTATAATGGAAAGTTAGTCTTGAAATATTTTCCATATTCAGCTGTTCTTCCTAAAATTTCTGAAGTAGAATATATTTTAGTGTATTGAAAATAATTATTAGGATAAACGTGTTATACATAGTAGTTCTATACTAAAGTAGGAAAAATGAATAAGGGGGAAGGAACTGGTTTAAGTATCAGTTTGACTTTATAATAGAGGTGTTTTGGAGACATAAAAAGTAGTATGATGACTAGAAAATCACAGATCTGTAATCTGAACAGAAAGCAGATGTTGTGTAATTGCAGATGATTTAGCATGACAACAGTGGTGCCTTGTGTTTGTCCCTCAGTTGGACACAGCTGTTTTGCCTGCTGGACAGAACAGGCACAGGAATATTTTTGCCTATGAATTTCATTCTTTATTAGAGAATATAGATGTAGATAAATTAGAGGCATTAACAGAAAGGACCGTGTTAACATAATTTATGTCTGACCTAAACTTCGTATCCTTTCTACTCATGTTCACCCTCCCCTCCTGCCAGGTGGCATATTAAAGAAGAAAATAAAAAATAACTGAAGCTCACATCCTACTGAAATTATGTGAAAGATCAACAAAAGTGATGAAATAAAATATAAACACATTTCAAAAGTGAAGAATTACTATGATGGGATTTTCTTGTTTAGGAAGAGCTGGGGTTTGGATCTATTGGAAGAAGATAGATAATCCTTTTCTAGCAATCAGCTGGATATAACCTGGCAGAGTTAGGAACATCCATATACCCAACATATTCACTTGCATACACAAATATATACAAGGAGAAGAAAGAAACCTAGGAGAAAAGCTTTTTTTTTTTTTTTTTTAAGAGATTTTCATTTATTTGACAGAGAGAGTATATAAGTAGAGCGATGGCTGAGGAAGAAGGAAAAGCAGATTCCTACCAAGCAGGAAGTCTCGATGTAGGCCTCAGCCTATAAGCCTCTTTATTTATTTATTTTTTAAGATTTTTAAAAAAAATTTATTTGACAGAGAGAGAGAAAGAGAGAGCACAAGCAGGCAGAGAGGCAGGAATGGAGAGAGGAGGAAGCAGGTTTCCTGTTGAGCAGAGAGCCTGATGCTGGCTCATTCCCAGGACCCTGAGACCATGACCTGAGGCTTATTCCACTGAGCCACCCAGGTGCCCCCTATAAGCCTCTTTAAATATCAAATGTATAAAACCATATTGCATGGGCTAGCAGGGGTCCCTGCATAAAAAAGAACCTTATCATCAAGATCTTAATAAGCAGAGAAAATATTGGCTCCAGTACAACACGATGGATGTAGAACAAATACTGAATTAGTCTCTAAGATGCCATATATCTTTTAAAAAAAATCTTACTAAACATTCCATTTTAGATTAGTTATAAATTTACAAAAAAAAAATCACAGACATTACAGACTTTTCCTGTCCTCTCCACACAATTTGTCCTATTGTTAACATTGGAACTAATTATATTATATTATATTATATTATATTATATTATATTATATTATATTATTATTATATTATATTATTATAATATATATTATTATATTATATTTTATTATTATAACTATTAATTATAGTACATTTGTCAAACTAGTGAACTACTCTTGACACATTGTCATTGGTTAAAATCCAATTTTGATTTGCATTTATTAGGTTCTATCTACTGTCCTTTTATTGTTTTAGAATCTCATCCAGGATGCCATGTTATATCTTACTTCTTTCCTTCATTAGACCATGATTATAGGAATATTATTAGTTTTGTCCCTGCTATAATCTTCACATGTAAAACTAAGAAGACCATCATACTCAATAAACTATTGACTGATTGAATGAAATGAATAAATAAATGTAGTTCTCACTTTATGGAATGTATCTACCACTGGTATAATATTTTGTAGAATGTTCTCCAATTATGAATTGTCTGATGTTTTTCTCAAGGTTATACTATAGTTATGCCTTTTGGAAGGCATACCAAAGATGTAAAGTGCCATTCTCATCAGATTAATAGCATCACTGATGTTATTAAGCTTGGACACCTGGCTAAGGTAGTGTTTGTCAGATGTCTTTACTATAATGTTTCTTCCCATCTTCTTTTCCATACTGTAATAATTAGAAAGTGACATGTGCATAGTCTAAAATTAAGGGATGGGAGTAATGTCACACCTCCTTGAGATTATCTATATCAATGATTTGGTATTTTCCATGCTAGGGATTTGTCTATTCTTCTCATTCATTTATTTACCCAGTAGTGGATTTATAACAATATATATTCATGGATATTTCATATTTGAATCATTATCCAAAACTACATCATTTCTTTGATTTCACAAATTGTTTAAGATTAGGGAATCAGGAGCTACTTCTGGTAGATCCTGCATTCATTTGCCACAACTGCAAATCTCTTTTTTGAGATCTTCCTTACAGTTTTAGAATCCATTTTTTCCAAAGGGCCCTACTGTCATTTATTGAAGAATGATATTAAAATCAAGACCTGGACTTTGTGTGTGGTTATGGCTACCAGAGCATTACTTTTCCAGGCTTTCTCAGAGGATGTAGCTAGGAAATACATGTGAATATAATTACCCATGTGTACATGAAAATGTGTTGATCCATCTACTCTCTTAAACCTGAGTTCATTTTGATATCTCCAACTCTAAGCTAGTTCCACATGGTTCATTCTAACCTTTGCTCTTTGTGTACATGTAACTTCCCACTCCAGAAGAGAGAAACTTTGCTTCCCCCACCCACCATTCATTTACTTATTTATTTATTCCCAATATATTAGCATAGAAGGTTCAAAATTTTTATCCAATACTCTCATGGTAAATAACTTTATAAAATAGAATACAGAATGTATGTATACTTCCTTTGGTCTGTATGTAATCTAATCATTTCTATTCATTGCCAAATTTACTAAGATCATTACCTTTTCCCTCAATTTCTTTAGTGAAGTTATATTAAAAAATAATTTTGTATATATTTACATTATTTTGTCATTGTCTGCATTTCACTCTGGAATTCACCAATCTCCTCATTTATGTTCTTTAACTTGCATACAAGGTGTTTGATTATTTGTACTTTGAGGTATACAGGTTTTGGAAAATTCATACTGTTGTATATCCACAACTATAGTAGCCTATCTAATAGTTTTGTTACCGTAAAAATTTTCCTCTTCTTCACCTGTTCAATTCTCTGTTTGAACTCACACACTCCTGAAAACTACTGATTTTTCCTAGTTAAATCTTTTCCAGAATGTCATAAAATGGAATTATATATTACATTGCCTCTTCAGACTGACTTCTTTCACTTAGAAACATGTATTTAAGATACACCTGTGTCTTTTATGGCTTCATAGCTCATTTCATTTTATTGCTAAATAGTACTCTGCTGTATGGACCTACTACATTTTTTGTTGCTTTTAATCCTTCACCTAGTGAAGAATTTCTTGGATGCTTCTAGTAAGTAGAATAAATATAATATTCTCATACTGGGTTTTATATAGACAAAGGTTTTTAAGTCAGTTGGGTAAATATTTGTTTTTAGTTTCTTTCTCATAATGTCTTTATTGGACTTTAGTACCAGAATAATGCTCGTCATGTAAAATAACTAGAGAAGTTTTCTCTTTTCTATTTTCTGAGAGATTATATAGAATTGGTATTGTGTCTGTCTTAAATGCTTCATAGAATTCGTAAGTGAAACAATCTTGTCTGATGTTTTCTTTTTGGGAATGTTTAGGTCTAATAATTCATTTTACTTAATACACATAGGGCTATTTAGGTTATCTGTTTCTCCTTAGGTGAGTTTTGATAGATTGTGTCTTTGGTTCATTTCATGAAAATTTCCATATTTGTAGAGAAAAGTTGTTCATAATATCCCCTTAGTACCTTTTAAAAAAAATATTTTTTCAGTGTTCCAAGATTCATTGTTCATGCACCACACCCAGTGCTCCATGTAATATGCACCCTCCTTAATACCCATCACTAGGTTCACCCTTCTCCCTATCCCCACCCTTCCAAAGCCCTCAGTTTGTTTCTCAGATCCCATACTCTCCCATGGTTCATCTCCCCCTCCAATTTCCCCCAACTCAATTTTCCTTTCCTTCTCCAAATATCCACCATGTTATTCCTTATGCTCCACAAGTAAATGAAACCATATGCTAATTGACTTTCTTAGCTTAACTTATTTCATGCAGCATAATCTCCTCCAGTCCTGTCCATGCTGATACAAAAGTTGGGTATTCATCCTTTCTGGTGGAGGCGTAATATTTCATTGTATATATATGGACCATACCTTCTTTATCCATTCATCTGTTGAAGGGCAACTTGGTTCTTCCCACAGTTTGGCAATTGTGGCCATTGCTGCTATAAACATTGGGGTACAGATGGCCCTTTTTCATTTCATCTGTATCTTTGTGGCAAATACCCAGTAGTGCAATTTTAGGGTCATAGGGGAGTTCTATTTTTAATTTCTTAAAGAATCTACACACTGTTTTCCAAAGTGGCTGCACCACCTTGCATTCCCACTAACAGGGTAAGAGTATCTCCCTTTCTCCACATCCTCTCCAACACTTGTTTCTTGTCATGTTAATTTTGGCCATTGTAACTGGTGTAAGGTGGTATCACAATGTGGTTTTGATTTGAATTTCCTTGATGGCTAATGATGATGAATGTTTTTTCATGTTTCTGTTAGTCATTTGTATGTCCTCTTTGGAGAAGTGTTTGTTCATTTCTAACTTTCATGAGATGAGTAGCATTACCTCCTGTTTTATTTCTGAGCCTGGCTAGGGATTTATCAGTTTTATCTAATTTTTATTTTTTACTTTTGTCTACTTGTGTATGTTTAATTTTATACTATTTATATAGTTCCCTAAGATTAAAGTTTAGGTTATTGATTTTTATATCTTCTTTTCTAACATATGTATTTATAAATATACCTAAGCACTGCTTTCACTGGATCTCAGATATTTTGATAAATTATATTTTTCTTTTATGTAATTCAACAATTTCAAATTTTTGACTTATGGATTATTTTATAGTGTTCTGTTCAATTTTCAAAACTTTAGGAAAATTTTAACTACTTTTGTTAGTGCTTTCTACTTGAATTCAATTGTGGTCTGGCAGCATATTTTGTATATCTATACTTTCACATCAGTTAAGGTGTGATTAATGGCACTGGATATGCTCTATTTGGTTAATGCTCTATATGAGCTTTAGAAGAATGTGTATTCTACTATTGTTGGATGGAGTATTCTATAAATGTCAACTAGATAAAGTTGATTGATAACACTACTTAGATCATCTCTATTCTTATCCTTAACCTACACGATCAATCAATTACTGACAGGATGTTCAGGATTAACTGTAATACTGGATTTGCCTATTTCTCCTTTTAGCTCCATCAGTTTTGCCTCATGCACTTTGCACACTGTGTTGTTAGGTACATAAACATTTAGTATTGTTTTGACTTTTTCAATAATTGACCTTTTAAAAAAATATGTAATGTCCTACTTTCTCCCCGATAATATTTTTCATTCTGAATAAAATTGATATAGCTATTCCAACCCTTTTACACTGGCCCTTCACTTTATTCTATTTGAGTCTTCATGTTTTACTTTTTTTTCTTAAGATTTTATTTATATATTTTAAAGAAAAAGTGAGAGAGTAAGAGAACCGAAGCAGGAGGAGTTGCAGATCGAAAGGGAAAATCAGGCTCCCCTCTGAGCAGTGAGCCTGGTGCAGGCTCCCTGGGACCATGATCGGAGCCAAAGGCAGATGCTTAACTGACTGAGCTACTCAGGTGTCACTTTGTATTTTACTTTTGGAAGATAATTTCACAGGATTTGAATTTTAGGTTAGCAAAGTTTTCTCTTCTTTTCCACCCAGTATGTAAAGACTTCACTCAAGTTCCTTCTTAAATGGATTTTTTTCTGACAAGAGCCCTGCTACAATTCATGCCCTTATTCTTCTATTGATAAAAGAACCTCTCCACTGGTTTCTTTTATGATTTTCAATTTTTCTTTTGTTTACTGAAGTTTATATATGATTTACCTGTGTGTGTATGTGTGTGTGTGTGTCCTAAATCCACTTGGTATTTTCTCAGCTTCCTGGATCTGTAGTACAGTGTCATTAATTTTAAGCAGAACATTATTGACCCCAGGACATTTTTTCAAGCAGTCTTACAGTCTCTGTATTTTATTGATTTCTTTAGACTTCATATACAATGTGTTTATATTGACATATTTAAATTTTACTACTTCTATGTTTTTTATATTTTGATTTTTTCTTAATATTTTCCAAACTTATCTGCAGTTATTTTCATTTTTTTCTTTGAGTTTTAGTTTTGGAAGTTTTTACTGACTACATGTTCACTAATTCATGTCTACCTTTTTATTTTGATTCTTTCTTACAGTTTCTATCTCTCTGCTAATATTATCCATTTTATATTGTATATATTCTACTGTTTCCATTATAGGCCTTACCATATTATTCATGATTTTTTGAATTCCTTGTTATAATTCCAACATCTGTATCATATTGGAATCTGTTTCTGATGCTTGCTTTATGTCTTTGAATTTGTGTATGTGTGTGCTCATGTGTGTGTGTATTTTCTTGAAAGTCAAGGGTATATTGGGAAATAGGTATGGAAGTAAATAGGACTCCGATGAGCTGATTTATATCCATCTGGATATGAGCTGGACTCTCTTTAATGTTTATTGTACTTATAGGTACAAGAGCCTTCAAACTGCTTAAGCATCCTTGTCTCTGTTCTCCCTCTTGGCTTTCTTGCTTTCCTTTATTCTGTTGTTCAAAGAAATTCCATGTCATGCAGCTCTGTCAGCTGTAATCCATTGTTATAATACTGGAGGCTTATTGGTGTGGTGGGGTGATTTCTATAACTGGATTCTTTGTCTTTTAGTGAGGCTGTGGCTGAGAGGTATGTCCTTTACAAGTATTTCCCTCTCTCCTTTAGAATACATTTTATCCCCTCCTATTCTCTAGTTCTTTCTCTGGCTGCAGGAATCTCAGTCTATGTCCTTGAAACCTTGTCCTCTGTTGACTATTTGTTTTCCATAGATAATATAAGACTAGAGCAGCCAGAAGTAGGGTTGAATTACTTTCTGCTGCTAAGGAAAGGTATCACATTATCCTCTTGTATATTTCTTGCCATAGAGATTAAGGCTTTGCTAGGAAAGTCTAGGGTTTTGCTGTTTTAGGGTCAGGGTCAAAAGGGGATCTTTTTCCTTTATCAGGAGAATCTCTTTAAGTTCCTGAAGGGAGAGTGTGGAGGCCTGCCAATAACTGTATCCCTTTTGGAAGTTTCTTACTCTCATACTATTGTGCACTCAGCCTCTAGTAATTCAACATTAACATTTAAGAGTCCTACCACTTCATGGTTGCCAGTGACTTCTAGTTCTAAGCAATTCTTAGGAGCTATATATTTGTGGATTTCCTGGTCTCCTCAAATTTTGAGTGGCAGTTTGTCTTGCTATCTTAGTTCTCCGATGGGTCCAAGAAAAGCTTTTGATTTTCAGTTTGTACAGATGGGTTTTTTTTTGTTCTTTTTTTGTTTGTTGTTTGTTTTGTTTTGTTTGATGTAGGAGAGGAATGAGGAGTTCTATACTCTCTATATGTTGAAGTTAAAACTGAAGTTCCTCATTTTGGAGAGAATACACATATAGATATGAGCTGACAAGATCTTTGTCACTGAAGAACTGTAATCTGGCTTTTATGAATCGCTGGAGAAGGTGTTACAACAAGGAGGATGAGCAAACAGAACAGTGGAAACCTCAGGGGTGACCATGACCCAGGCACTGAGCCTAGTCAGCTGGATTTGGTAATGCTATGGGAGGCTTAGAAATCAGAAGGCAGAGCTGTCTGGTCTCAGCAGTTCAGAAGGAAATACTAAAAAACTCAATAAGAAGAAGTAGGGTGTAGAAGCTAAAAATTCAGGTTAACACTCAACAATAATTTTTAAAAGCTGAAAAAAGTATGCAAGTTCAAATTGCTCCATCTCTGAAAAATTTCCCCTAAATAGATACAGACCATAAAAATATACCATTTGGCAGCAGGTCAGTATGGACTTTTTTTTTTTTTAAATTTCATAGTATAATGTTAAATATAGCAGTCTTTTGATTATTAAAAGTATTAACTTTATGGTGTATATTTTACATACAAACCTCTAGAAGTTTCTAAGTTTATTTATAGAAGATTTAAATTAAATATCGAAATGAGTTAATGCAAGGTTGTTGAATCTCACATAGTTAGAGACTTCATATGTTAACATCTTTAGGTCTTTAAATTTGCCTGTGTAGGAGACTAGTTATAGTTCTATAAATTGTCCAATTGTCTTCATTAAAAATACAAGATACTTGAAACCATAGTTCACTTACATTCTACTTATCTAATTCACCAGATTTCTTCTGGTTTAAATTGCTCTAAGCGAAATCATCACTAATATTGAATTGAAAGCAGTGTTATTGAAGCAAGTCAGTTTTAATAAATCTTCTGGAAGAATGTACTTTGACAATCCTTTTGAAACTTGACTTGTTTGATTTTCAAACAAAAGAAACAATTTTAAATGACTGGGAAATAATAAAAAAGTGGACAAAATTAATAAGAAAGTATGACTAGAAATATAAGTAGGTATGTATTATAAATTATATTCCAACAGAATGTAGAAGAACAAAAATGTCTAATCAAGATTAATCTGATAAAAAGAATATCGATTTTAAAAGTATTTTAGGACTCTCCTTTGAATCCTACTTCTATGAGAAAATTTCATAGGATCACACAAAGTTTTGTAGAGAAAATATAGTTTGATGGTGACATATGTTTTCAATCTGCCCTCCACCAATCTTTTGTTATAGGCAAATTGCTTTTGCATTATTCCCTAATTAATATCTATCATAACTATCTTAATTGAAATACCCACCTTCTTTTATTCAGGTCTAAATGTCACCATTCCATTGAGATCAACATAATTGCCTTTTTTTTCTATAAAATTCTGCAATGGTCTTATAGTAGATATGCTTACTCTTTTCAACTATATAACCCACAGAATAGGTTACATTTTAATGATATCTTATTTGCATACTCATTGTATGTTCCTCAAATAGGAGTCCTTGAAAGATTAAGATTTGCTGTATTTCTAGGGCTCCTTTATACCTCTCTGTATATATTCAATAAAGACTTGTTGCTACTGGAGTTTCAACTGTCATCAAAGAAAGGGCATTTTTTTGTTTTGTTTTGTTTTGCTTTGTATTTATAAATTGTCTTCCTTTGGATTATGGCAGTCATAATTTTAAAGCTCGTTTTTTATAGAGATATAAAATAGAGGAGTTCAAAAATGGAGCTTCCATTATGGAAGAAATAGAAACTTCTAGATTGGAGAAACAACTACAGGAAACAGAACAATGTATCCAGCTACGAATGCAAACAACCTGTATTTGCCACTCCTTTGATTTCCATTCTGCTCGTGATTTTAGTTTCACCTTAACGTTATCACATTATTGTGATAAGTTTTTATTTATTCTTTCTTTTACACATATCTAGAAATAAAGTCTTAGAAGTTATAGTAACAATTAAGAATTAATATAATCTTCATTAAATAAAAATAACAATAAATGATCTTCAATTTCTGTTTTGTTTTGAATGAAGCCTGAGCTTCTTCCTCCTTTAACTTTCATCAGGATATATATCATCTTCTTTTATTAGGTCTTATCACTTGAGAAATCAGGAAAATATTTTCAAATCAATCAGAGAAGATTGGAGAGAAAGCTCATTTCAGACTTTTGTATAGGGTTTTCAATGAATGTATATATATATAATTTCTTTATCCATGGGAAAATTATATATGGCAGTGAGGTCATTCCATTATTATCACCCTAACCTTCTAGAATAAACCTGAAAGTTCTGGATTTATGAAAGACCATTTTATTCATGAGCCTCAAAAACCTTAAGTCTGTATGTAAAGTGGAAAGTAACCTGAATAAATAGAAAAAGTCTGTCCAGTCTACTATTTTAAATACATCCTTTACTTATGGGCCATGTTTACATAGTGGAATGTGTTTTCATTGAACATTGATTACTATTATTGTGGGACTAGTTTGGATCAAATCTCACTTCCCACAAGCCATTTCCTATCAGAGTTAATGGGTTTGCAGCTCATTTATAATGATCATATTGGCAGGGATTTAGCTGATGTTTTCAAATACTTAATAGGAGAGGTTTTTCCACTCTCCTGAGTGCCTCTCAGCTGCAGGTAAAGAATGTTACAGCTGGATGAGAGAGCTAATTAGAACCAATTATAGCCTGAGTGACCAGCAGTGGCATTAAAATGTCTGGCAGAATCTACCTTGTCCTTACAACACAGAGGTTTTTGAGTCTCTACAAATACCTGTCTTGGAACATTAAACATTTTATAGAATTGCAGGTAATAAACACTTAAATTTAATAATCAAAAGAGGCATTGCCAAATGAATCCTGAAAGTAGGACTTCACTAGACATGATTTTACACCGACTGCCAAAGGCATTACAAAATTAATAGTAAATTTCAGATACTTAATGAGAAGCATCAAAGTTCTACAACCAATTTGGACTTAATAAATCCAGTGACCTGAATTTAATTCAACTTATATACTCATATTTTCTCATATGAGTACATTGGTTAGCATTTTGGAAGAGCTATTACCAGACTATTTTCACTTTTATTTTAATTTTATTTTATTTTACTCACTTATCCAATAGAAGACAGTGAGTGAGTTTGTGTCCAGCTTCTCCTTTCCTACCCACGCTATTCGTAAGGATGGAGGATCTCATTTGGCCCTTAAAACGCCGGGAAGAATTTGTATAGGCAGAATCTGGAGGATAGAATTATTCTACCTTTGCTATTCTTTATAGCTTTTGACAAACAAAATGAGGAACGGAGAGAAACAGAATATTTAGCACTAAATCTTAAAGTTTTAGATGAGACATTAAAGAAGCATATATTGTTTTCAAAATGCAGTTGGAAAAATTTATAATTTTTATCTAATCAACTTATCTCTTCAATATCTATCCACATATCATGAATATAGATATTTATCTGAGAATGTATAATATCATGTTCTATAACATTCAGGTGTTCCAAATAATATTTAGAAGTAAATATAGTGAATTATTTTTTGAAAATTTTTTTTAAAGATTTTATTTATTTATTTGACAGAGAGAGATCACAAGTAGGCAGAGAGGCAGGCAGAGAGAGAGAGGAGGAAGCAGGCTCCCTGCTGAGCAGAGAGCCCGATGTGGGGCTCGATCCCAGGACCCTGAGATCATGACCTGAGCCGAAGGCAGTGGTTTAACCCACTGAGCCACCCAGGCGCCCCTTGAAATATTTTTAAAAGGGTGAAAGATCGAAAATATCATAAAAGGGAAATATATAAAACATTCTATTTTCATGCTTGAAAGTTAAATGTTAGATGTAGAAAATTATGAGTAGTTTCTACTGCTTAATCAGTTTTTAATTTAATACACAAGACCTACATTTATTATAATTGTGTATATTTATAATACACCATTATCTGAAATTCATAGCTACAGTATCTAACCATAACTTATAAGGGAGTAATCAATAATTTCTGATAGATTGAACACAACAAAATCAATTAACATCTATATAAAAACAAAAATTGTTTTTCTGGTATGCATTTCCAAGCAGCTCTAAATACTACATGATGAAAATGCATTTCATGGAATTGTTTGTCCTTACTCAAATTCAATTCCAGTTATGACCCTGAGAGATGATTAGTAAATTCAGCTATTTAATTAGCATTTTTCATAATTCACTGAAATTATAATGCACTCATGCATTTGATTGTCAAGGTACAGATGTGCTAATATGAAGCTATAATTTTCTCATCTAAATAACTCTTAGGAAAACTTCTAATTTCTTACAATTCTATTGTTTAGGACCCATTACTGTTCATTTTAAAAAATGAGCCCAGAAGTGGATTTTGTAGTCAGTTTGCATTGTTATAGTGGAGTAAGATAGTAGAAACCAAAGGAAACTCACATCATTTAAAAGGTTATTTATTCAATTTTATTGAAAACCAATTGATCAATTAAAATAACTTTTGAATGTAAAAAGTGCCTTTCTATTTCAAATCACTACTAAATTATAGCCAAATAGATAATAAAAATAAAGGACAATTTTTTTTGTTTTGTTTTTGTTTCATGGCATTTGAGTAGCATAGAGCAAAAATTAGTTTTCACCACAGGACATTCAGGTGACATCAGTACTAAACCAAAAATACTGACATATTTTTGATGTTTGGTTTCCTATAATGATACCTTGGACTTGAAAAAATATGAAAATCTGTTAATATATTTATTAAGCATATTCCTAAACTTTCCCCAAAGATACATCTGTTTTTGGTGACGTTTACTATTTGTTTCTTGTAAATAGCAAACTCCTATCAACTGGGCATCTCAGCTTCAACTCTGCATTAAATGCAAAAAAGAAAAATATATTAAAATATGGAATGTGGTTGCTCAAAGGAAATGTCAGGGTGTACCAGGTTTTTATTTAAAAACTCACTATGACTTTGTTTTTCTTTCTGTACACCACTGGGACTGTTAGAGAGAAATAAATGTTTCCAAATGAGGTGAGAGAACTTACAAGCTAGGATTTCTGCCCATTGGTCCTATTTACAATTGAGGTAGACTGCCAGGAATCAAGCACCCACACACGTGGATAGTTGCTATGTACTTCGCCAACATAGATTTTTGTGCTTTCGGTGCTGAGAACATTGGCCAGTAAAACTGTTATTATTGCAAACATGTGTGGCAATGCTGAATGAAGTTTCTAGGGAATAGTGGGGTAGAACGAATATTAGTATTGGGAGCAAATGCTTCCTTAGGACATAATATAAAAAAAGCACTTCCTATATATCTGAATTCTGCTGTCAAGAATTCATATTATATGGATAATAGTATGAAAAGGCCTCTGTGTTACTCCTGGCATAGTCTACATGGGTCCCAATAGGTAATCCCTCACAGCAATTTTATAGCCTCTGGCTCTAGATGCTCATAAAACAAAGTGAAGCCTTGCATTTGTGGCAATGCTGATGAGCTGAGGATGGCTTATGTTGAGTTCTACTGTTGTACTTCTAGGAAGAATAACATTGTGTCTCATGATTCTTTCATGTTAAGATACCATATATTTTGTCATTTACTTGCAAACAGTTGTATAAAAAATTGAAATCAAAGATGGGTTTGATAACATGTAAATTAACTTGAAATTTGTGAGGATGAAGGTTGTCAGAAATGGCTAAATGTTTGAAAATCATCATATTAGAAATGTTAGTGTGGAATTTTATTTGCAGAAGAACAAAGGTTACTTGCAAATAAGAAAGAAGTTGATAAAGTATGTTCCACTAAGGCCTTAAGTGTAAGCTTATAATACTAACCTGTTTGTTACATGGGCTTCTGAATTGAATTATTTGTGTAATCTTCAGATACATACTGCTTTTACCTTCCATTCAATGATCTTTATTTTTAATAACAATGTGAAGGTCATGAATCCTTAACAGTAAAAATGATGAAGCTCTTGGAATTCCAAATATATTTAAAGGAAGGCTTTCTGGATACCATTCAAATGAGAACATAAAGCTAACCATTTATAAAGCCATTTAGATATTAAGCCCAACTTTATGGGACCTCATAGTAATCTTTTACTAATATTAATGCTCTCAGAAAGCTTTCAATTAGGAAGGATGTGTTTTGATTTTAAAGACAAAAAGAATAGTGAAGAGAAAGTAAAACACACTTGTAATGTATTGTAATATTGTATGTAAATCATATTTGTAGTAATGTAATAATGTATGTAAATCATATTTGTAGATATTTCCCTGTTTGGTAACATTATCCATGTTCTCCAACTTTACCATTAACCTGAAGTGTTTGAATCATTTGAGCTCCTTTACTGTAATATTTCTAAAGAAAATTGAACTTTTTATAGACAAAACCTCACTGATTTGTCTTTTTATAGGCAAAACTTCCACTGATAACATAGTTATCAGAGGAAGGCATATATATCCGTTAGATTTCACTGTGGCTGTATGGCAAGCCTGGCTGTGAAAAAGTGAATTATGTAGCAGAATCTCAGCTGTGATACTTATGTGAAGATATGCAAAGCAAAGCCACATTTGGATTAACTGGTGTGTATCATACCTGAATTATGAAGCTAATTTTGACAGTCCTATTCTTAAATTCACTTTCAGATATTTTTAAATTAAAGAATAAATCAATACTCTAATGTGATTCACTTTTGTACCTCATTTTTCTTTTCCCTTCTCTTTCTTTCTTTCCTTCTCCCCTGCCCTCCCCTCGCCCCCGGTTTTGTAGGAATCCACCAAACTGTCTTCCAAAGTGGCTTTACAGTTTTGCCTTCTCACCAGCAAGGAATGAGAGTTCCTGTGGCTCCACATCCTTGCTGGCATTGGGTGCTGTTGAGTGTTCTGGATTTTGTTCACGTTAATAGGTATGTAGTGGAATCTCATTCTTTTAATTCACAGTTTTCTAATTACATATGATGAGCATCTTTTTATGTGCTTATTTGCCATCTGTATATCTTCTTGGTAAGATGTCTATTCAGGTCTTTTGCTTTTGTTTTGTTTTGTTTTTGTTTGTTTGTTTTGTTTTGTTTTCTGTTTATTATAGAGAGAGATAGCCCAAGCAGGGGAGGGGCACAGAGAGAGGGAGAATCAGGCTAAGCAGGGAACACAACTCTGCAGTTTATCCCAGGACCTTGAAATCATGACCTGAGCCAAAAGCATCACTTAACCTACTGAGCCACCCAGGAGCTCCTGCTATTTTTTTTATTGGGGCTGTTTGTTTTCTTGTTGCGTTTTAAAAGTTCTTTGTATATCTTAGATAAGATTTCATTATCATATCTGTCTTTTGCAAATGTTTTCTCCCAGTCTGTACCATGTCTTCTCATTTTTATGACTGGGTTTTTGCAGAGCAGCAGTTTTTCTTTTTTCTTTTTTTTTTTTTTTCATTTTTTAAAAGATATTATTTATTTATTTGACAGACAAAGATAACAAGTAGGCAGAGAGGCAGGCAGAGAGAGGGGGGGAGGCAGGCTTCCCACTGAGCAGAGAGCCTCACGTGGTGCTCGATCCCAGGACCCCAGGATCATGACCTGAGCCAAAGGCAGAGGCTTTAACCTACTGAGCCACCCAGGTGCCCCATAGTTTTTCATTTTAATGAAGTCAGCTTATCAATTCTATCATTGATCCTGCCTTTGGTATAATATCCAAAAAGTTATTGCCATATCTAAGGTTGCCTAGATTTTATCTTTTATCATCTTGTAGTAGCTTTATAGTTTTGCATTTTGCATTTATGTCTATCATCCTTTTCAGTTAATTTTTGTGAAAAGTATAAAGTCTATGTCTAGATTTTCTTTTTGCATATGGATATCATTTTTCAGCACCATTCATACAAAGACTCCATTACTTTTTTCTTTGTTGAATATCATTTAGCTATGTGGGTTAACTGCATTTGACATTTTTAATTCCTAATATGTAATAAAGAATATCTTTTTTAGAACATATTTTTGTTAATGGTATATATGATTTATTTTTTATTAACTTTAGCCTGTGACTTTGCCAAGCTCATTTGTATTCTAATAGTTTTGCATGATTTGAGGATATTTTAGATAATCGTATTACGTGTAAATAGTGCCAGTTAGTTTCTTTCTTTTCAAAACTTCTTTTGTGTGTATATTTTCCTTACCATATTGCTCTAAAACTTCCCCTGCGTTCTTGAATAAACATTGTGAAAATAGAGATACTTCTCTTAATCTAGATAAGAGAAATCATGTTATAATTCATTTTAAGTCAATGTTTATTGTATGTTATATCGTTAAGGAAGAAAATGATGATCATAAAGCAATTACTTCATAGTCACAGATTGCTAAGCGTTTCCATCATGCATCAGTATTTCATTAAAGACTTTGAATCTCTCAGACCAAGATAATTTTTTCCTTTTACCTTTCAATGTAATGAATATACTGATTAATTTCTAAATATTTAACTACCTCTACAATCATAAAATAAGTCCAATTGGTTATGACATATAATTAGTTTTATATATCTCTGGATAATATTAGATAACTTTGAAAATTTTTGCACTATTCTTTTTTTTTTTTTTTTTGCCCTATTTTATGAGAATGATTACCCTGTAATACTCCTTTCTTTTAATATCCTTGACAGGTTTTGGGCCAAGTTCATGCTTCTCTAATTCAAAAAAGAGTTAAGGTTTCCCTCATTTTTTATTTTCTGAAAGAATTTGTGTAAGGTAGAATTTTTTCTTTTCTTTTTTTTTAAATAAATACTTGGGAGTTTTTTAACAGCAAGACCATCTGGTCCTGGAGATTTCTTTGAAGGGAAGATATTTAATCTTAAGATTTATTTTCTTTAATATAAATCATATTACTGATGTTTTATATTTCTCTCAGCTTTATTAAAGTTTCTTCCCAAAGTATTTCTGTACTTTAACTAAACTGACAATTTTATTGGCAAAATTCTCTAACATAATTAATATCTCTACTATTTTAATATCTGAACAATTACATTGATATCCTAATTTTGCAGCAGATATTAATAATGTTTTCTCATATTTCTTCTTGATCTATCTACCTATTTATGAATTTTATTGCTTTCCTCCAAGACCCAGCACTGGTGGTATTCATTTTCTAGTTTATTTTCCATTTAACTGAGTTTTGTTATTATCTCTATTATTTTCTTTCAATTACTTTCTTTGCATAAAATGTGATTTTTTTTCAGTTTCTAGCTTATAATAAGGAAATATTGATTTTACATCTTTTGTGAAGAGCCAATGTGAATTTTTCTTTGTCCCCTGTTCTACTCAGACATTTTGACTTCTTGTTCTCTTTGTGTCTTTCTCTAACTTAATCCCAATGTATAAACATTTTGTATGATTACACTTAACAAAATTTGAGAATTTTCTATATTCATCTGAAAATGTGTTTTCCTTTATATAGATTTGTATAAGGTATAATACTTTACACATCAGGTACATCCTTTGCTGATCATGTATTTAAATTCTATGTATTTAAATTATTAGCCCGGTACCTGAGTGCCTCTGTTGGTTAAATGTATGTCTTTGGCTCTGGTCCTGATCTGGGGGATCTGGGATTGAGACCCACATTTTGCTCCCTGCTCAATGGGGAGCCTGCTTCTTCATCTCCTACTCCTTCCTCTTGCTTGTGCTCTCTCTGTCAAAAAAAATAATAATAATTAAATTAAAATTTAAATTTAAATAACTTTACAAAAAGTAAAAAAAAAATTATTAGCAATTTGGGAAAGTTAAAATCTCACATTACAAATATGCACTCTTCAAATCTACCTTTAGCCAATATCGCTCTGTGTATTGTGAAATAAGATTATTTGATAGAGATTAAGATCTTCCTTTTTAATTGACACCTTTATCATGAATTTGTTTTTATATATAATTGTAATAGCTTTAAAGTGTCTGACTTAATATCACCAAATCACCTTCCTTTTATTTATTGTTTGCATAATACAAGTTTTCTTTCCATACATGTTTTATTTGGCATTATTTTATTTGCTATTAAAAATATTACCATATATTAGCCTGTTATACCTTTACCTTTTTAAACTTGTTCCCTTGGAATTAAAACTAGCATTCCTGATTAATTACAGTTTTATACAAGAATTACTTTTACCTTTTCCTTGGTAATGCTGGAGTAGTTAACTTTTCTACTTCCACAGTAGTGATAGAATTTAAGAAATATTTTAGTACATGTATTTCCTTCATCTTTACCTTTTATTGTTATATTGCTTAATTTTATATGTATTTCAAATTCTCAAAATGCTTTAATTATTTTGACTGTGTAATTTCAATTTAATGATCTTAAAAATGCTAACGCTTTCTTTTGCCTTCTCAAAGCTGCTGTTGACACGCTCAAAAATCTTTCATGTTAGCTATTATAACTTTTCAAATAGAGACTTTCTTTTAAAAAAGTAATATCTATCTTATGGACATTTACTTGGTGAAAAACATTCTTATACTTTTCCTTAACTCTTTAGACACAGTTTTCTATATTTATTTTTATATACTTTAAATAGCTGATTTAAAATCTTTTTCCACAAAGTCCAACATCTCAGCTTCCTCAGGGACATTTCCCACTGCACGCTTTATGTTTTCTTGTGTGTGAGCCATATTTTCTGATTTCTTAATGTGTCTTATAGTTTTCTTATTGGTAACTGTTTTTTTAAATACTGTGGCAAGTCTAAAAGTCAGAACTGTCCCTTTCCACAGCACTTAATTGTCTCTCTTGGTGGTTGGTGTTTGTTTAGTGGTTTTTCTGAACTAACTCTGCAAAGCTATAGTTTTTGGCATGTGTGGCCCTAAAGTCTCTGCTTAGTTACCTGACTATTCAGCTAGTAAGTAGAGGTAGAGATTTCCTTAAAGATCTGAAAACAAGTCTCCTAGTCCTTTCCAAGGAGTTTACTGGGTATTTTGGAGTACACCTTTAATACTCTGCCAGGTTTTTTACAACCTTGTCTTAGACTTCTTTTCTCCTTGGGCAGAATCAAAGTTAGAGGCATGAGTTTAGTGCCTTCTTGGGTCTTTCCAGAGCATGTACACAACCCTACTCATAGGTACAGGCCTATGCCTATTCCTAAGAATATGTTAGAACTTTTCAAAGGTTCCTTTGAAACTCTTATTCCCTAGCTTCCTTTCTTAGGCTTTTTGATTAGTTTATCTCCTTACATTTAATATCCAAAAGCAAATTTTGTCAAAGAATTGTTACTGTCTTCCTTAAATTCTTGGTTGTATTCACCTGTGAAACCATCTGGCCCTTGGTGTTCTTTCTGGAAAACTTTTAAGCTACCATTGCATTTTTTTTTAATAATACACAAGACCTATTCAGGTTATCTATTACATCTATACCACTTTATATATAAGAAACTTACAATAATATATTTCCACTTCTTTCCTTCCAGCTATTATTATATCATTATCATATATTTTTTTGCACATGTACATAAACCACATACTACAATGTTATTGTTAAATACTTATTTTTCTTTTAAAGAGATTAATGTAATACAAAATACATCTTATGAATAAGTTACTGTTAGAGTATGGAGTCAACCACCCCTCAATTAGACAGAAAACACTCTCAATAATGCAAGTCACACAGCAAGGTTTATTTCCAGCTAGCTGGGGTCCAAGCATCTGCCTGGAGCAGCGGGTTTCAACAAGGACCCGAGTTCTCAGAGCCAAGGGTTTATATAGCATTTTCAAGGTACTTTTTCATAGCTACATACATATCTTGCGCCCCACTTTGACAGTTTAACTTTGTTTAACCTTTTGCCACCCCGACGTCACCCTGGCAGTTAAGTGAGATTTAGGTTTAGAAGAACCCTGACAGTTAAGTGAGATTTAGGTTTAGAAGAAATTTAACTTTATTTACATTTCCTTCTGCCTCCACCTCCTTTAGTTTTATGGTGGGGAGGGCGACCTTAGGCCTTGAGGAACTGAGCCATTTGTCTCTGGAAATTGGGCCATTGGAAAGAGAGCCTTTTTGTTGTAAATCACCAGGACATTTGCAAACCAAGGGAGAATCCTGTCTTGCAGAATTGGGATCTCTGCAAGTTAACTATTTCTCTTTCTTTAACATTTGGTCCCTGTGGCGCCACCACCTAACTGCCCTGGTAGTATATGATTAAGTTGTTTTTTCAGGTTTTAGCCAGTCCCTCTTATCTCAAGTCTCATACACAGTGTGGGCCTGTTAGGGACGCTCAGTAAAATGGCTTCGAGGCCTTCAGGATGCCCATTCTTATGCTAACCCACTCTTACAGTACAAGATGCCAGCTTTTGCTTTGCCAAGATGGCTGTATTTATGTCAGGGCTAGACTCAGGTGGGTACATCCTTGTTTTTCTTGGCCTCCACACCTGAAGCTGGTTTCTGGGACTTGTTTTTAAGTCCCCTGGGGGAAGGGGAGCAGGGAAAGTTTAAGGGTTAAACAACAAAGTTATTGTTTAACCTCAATGGAAGCCTCTGGCTAAAATAAAAATATAAAATAGGTCCTTATGATGAAGTTCTACAACCTAGGTGAGGTTCGGTGGGCTGAGGTCTGGAGCTGATGACCAAGAAAGAATTCTTGAGACATCTTTGATGCAAAATGGTGGTTTATTAAAGCATGGGGAAAGGACTCGTGGCAGGAAGAGCTGCTGCCCCGGGTTGTGAGGGATGGCAGGTTATATACCTTGAGGTTGGGGGAAGGTGAGGGGAAGGGAGGTTTCAAGGGAGTTTTCATATGTTAAAGAGGGCCTACAAGGTGCAGATCAATGTCGTCTTTAGGCCAGCCATTAACATCAAGATAGTTGGGAGATTCTTGGTGGGGTATTATGATCCTGCTATCATTTACATTCCCTTCTACGTCAGCCTCCTCCAGTTCCATTTATGGTGGGGAGGGAGACATTAGGGCTTTGGGAACTGAGAGTTATTTGCCTCTGGAAATTTGTGCTATTGACAAGGTAACCTCCCTGTTTGTAGATCTCTAGGACATCTGTAGAGCAAGGGAGACTCCTGTCTTGCAGGATTGTGATCTCTGCAAGTCAACTATTTATCGTTTTGTGGCAGTCAGGGGTGCCTGAGAAATGCCACACATATTATGGAGGGGAGCAGGTGGAGAGGGGCGTGCGAGGCGCCAGCTTCTGCTCTGTCCTCAGCCAGCCTCCTGCTCACTCATCACTTACATTACAAGGAGAGAAGACACAACATAGAGAATATAGTCAATGGTATTATAATAGCTTTGTATGCTGACAGATGATAGCTGCACTTGTGAACATAGTATAATTTATAAAGATATTGAAGATAAAGAAAACCTCCATCACTACAAGGATACTTTGTTTCTCATTTATAACTACATCTCCCCCTTTCCATCTGCCACTATTGCTAATGCTTTATAACCACTAATTTGTTCTTTTATATCCAAAACATTGTTTTTTCAAAGATGTTATTTTAATGGATCATACAGTATGTAACATTTTAGCTGCCTTTTATCAGTTCCCATTTTGAGACTTCAGGAGTTCCTTGTTCACAGTTTATGGGAGGCAATCTCTCAAGTATTAAGGTTCCTATGTAATTCACCATCTTTCTACCTTTCTTTCTGTGCTTTATTGTCATATTATGTCTAGAGTGTTTTAAGCTGTAAGAAGGAGGACTTGGGAAAAAATAGGACTGTTCCATATTTGCCAAAATACATGTCCTTTATTAAAAAGAATTTAGTGTTCATAAGGTAATCATATTCACATTGATTTCCTTCCCCTGAATATCAAATACTAGCTTCCATTATTAGAATACTTTGTAGAACATGTAACTATCTTTCAATCTTGAATCATAAACTTTAAAAGATGTAAAACATATGTTTTATTTTCTGTAACTTGCTCTTCATTTTCTAAGTGATCACTTATTTGCACTTCTTTGTTATCCAAGAAAAACTACTACATTCTTAAAAATTAAATCAACACATTTTATTATTAATCATAATTCTCTTTATGTAGAAATTTACAGTTTATAAGATTTTCATATATTTTATTAATAGAATTCTAACACTTTAACATACATTTAAAATACATATATATTTGTCTATCTTGATATTAATGGTACCCTTTGATTTGTCCTCATATTTTTATTGCCATAGAATTAGACAAACTAATTTGGTTTTTCATAACTTTCTAGCAATAAGGAATGGTATATGTTTTTCAGAATTCAAATGAGGCAACAATTCAGGATCAGGAGTAAGCTATCAGTTGGCAAGAATGAGTAATCAAAATACCACAGGATAGACATTATTCCAGGAAAAGTTCCTGACCCAACTTTCACCTTACTATTCACCTTCCAAATTTGAGCAGCTTGGACTATCTCTAAGAGTCTATGTTTTGTTGTGTCTGGTATTATTATGACTGGAAAAAAAAAAAAGTGAAAGTGCATGTGTCAATTGAAATTGTTTCTCTTTTTTTTCCTCTATCAAGAAGGAGAAAGTCCTCAAAAAAATAGTCAGCAGATGGCTGTATCTGCAAGTTTGTTTGTTTTTCTGTCAGCAGTCAAAATGACGTGGCCAGAGTGCTAACAAGATAAAGGGAAATCATTTCAAATGAAAATAAATGAGTATGTGCCTTGAGAATAGCTAGAACTATTCTATGTTGGGATGGCTCTTCATTCATGCCACCTTTAATCTTTAAAGGCGAGAAAGCAATTAGGAAATACTATAAATCTTTGTTATAATATAAATAATATTGTATACCTTATATATTATATAATATATGTAACATGCAATATACCAGGATATATATATATATATAACAAATATATTGTATTTATAATATATAAGTGTATGTATATATTTACAATGTATATAAATGTAATATACAATATTATTTCAAGGAAATCTTGGTTTCCTTTGAATAGTTTTTGTTCTCTTTCTTCATGAGATAGATTGTATATATTTTATTCTATTCAGTTTTTTAAGCTAGCTTCATGTACTTTCACAAAACAATAAGCAACTTCCTAATATTGTGAATTTTGTAATATATGGTCAATTAGTTTTATTAAAGATGCTTCTAGTATTCTATTTCTTATTGAATGTTTTACTTATATAAAACTTAATCATAGGAGTTATTCCCTAAAACAAATTAACAAAAGCTATTGTAGATAATGTAGTTTGCTGCTCAGACTCTGCTCCCACCTCCCTCAAGATCTAGCACTCATTCATTTGCTGGTATTGTTGTCAGCTGGATATTCTTAAATGATACCCTCCAGAATAGTTGTCCTTGAATGCAGGAGAGCTGTCTTCCCCAGGTTGCCCTTATCAGGGATAGTTCATATAAAATGGCTGATAAATCAGGTTGTTATAGCATTGCCCCTGTTTCAATGCAAGCAACTCTGCAAAACTATCTTGGATCCAGAGCTCCCTGTAGGAACCCCTGAGATCTTCCTTTTGACTGCCAAATCTCATTTTTTTTTTTAAAATTCTTCTTCAGATAATGAGATGATCTTGAGAGCATAGCACTCCTGAGTACTTCTTATACATGGCTTTACATTTCAGTTCTTTCTCAGTCTTCTTCAGTTCTTCGAAAGTTGAATTCTATCTAGATCCTGGCTTGTCTGACTGGCAAGGTCAAGGCCCAGATTGGAAGGAAGTGGGATCTTAAAATATGGTGTGGAAATATCTGATTTTTGAATTCCTGGATTCCTTTGAACTTTAAGTATGCAGAAATTATCCACCCTTCTACTAAGCTAATGTTTCCCAGTTAAGTGAAGATTTAATGTCTCTGCCTTATAAAAGAACGTATTCCAAACTTAAAGATCTTCCTCCTTATTTCCAATGACCACCAGAACAATGACTAAGTCACAACATATTTGATCCAGAAATGTCCTGATCTACTAAAAGAGCTATAAGACCTGGTTAATATTTATCAACTAGAATCAAGATAATATTTATGAAACATAATCTTGAGGTTCTAGGTTAAGGTGATGAGACATAAGGTTGGATTATTCTGAGTTGGGATGGCATTTTGTTCATGTTACATTATGGATAAGGAAAATAGAGAGTATATTTATTAGGGGACACTTTCCTGGTAAAATACCTGGATAATGTTCTAGTATGGTTCTCGGAAGCTTTAAGAAAGAGACAGCCCATAATAAATCACATAAATGATAGTACTATCATGACATATATTGTATAAAATAAACAAGATCCTAAATAGACACGTTAAAATGGTTACATTATGTAATGCTGAAAAACTTGATGAATATGTTCTCCAAGAGGGTTTCAAGAGCACTCCTTTCACAAAGGCATGAGGAATGTCTGGATGAGAGGGCACCAGGATCACTAAGAAGCTGTGTTAGTCATCTTTTGTAGGTCAGGGCTAGAAGGTTCATAGGCTTGCCCTCATTCTGTTTGGTTAAACTACACTCACTAGTGCTAAATTGGACTCCTCTCTGCCTGGATGGGCAACCATTCATCTTAACTGGAATCAATACATATTCCAAGCATAGGTTTGGATTTCCCTCCCTCAGGTCTTCTGTTAACATTACTATCTAAGGGTTCAGTGTGTGTTTGATCCTATAGAACATTGTACCAGAACCAAGGTCTCATTGAATAGGAAAATAAATGTTGCAATTAGCAAATAACTATTGTATCCTGTTGCTTTATTACATGCCGTGCCAAGAAAACTACCAGTATGATAGAGATAATTTTTGAAGATGTGTTGAGCAACCAGCTTGGAGATATTAACCCACAAGGATTACCTACTGTCCTTAAATATGTAGTGTACACATTCACACACACACAATTATCATTATGTTTGTTGGATCTGGAACATAGATGTGGAAATAGGAATGGCTCCACCTACCATCACTTTCAGTGATTCATTGTGGCACATCAAGCTTTCTATGCCTACTCTTCTAGTACCCAGAGTAGGAATATTTTCCTTAGGACATATCGCTAGAATCCCACCAAATTTAAACTTTAGATATTGTGTTCATATCCTGGATTTATTGTACTAAGAGACCAGTAGGCAAAGGTGGGGGTAGTATCACCATTCTGGCAGGGTAACTATCAACGTCAAGAAGAGGTGGAGATGCTTTTAGGCAATAGGAGAGGCAAGAATTTGTTGATACCTGAGTGATTCACTTAAGTATGTTTGGGTATTTCCTTGCCCAGTTTGGATAGGAAAAGGAAATGGTATGCTGACTAAAGGCTCAAACTTCTTTGTAAATAGAATCTGTATAACCTTAACTGACAGGTCACCCAGATGAACAGAGTTGCTAGCTCAGGATGAGTGGAATCTATATTGAGTAGTAGAGGAGGAAATAACATGGAGCAGTTGTAGCCACAAGATCAATGATAGTGGCATGTAGTTTATTCGCAAATTCTGTACATCCTCCTGATAAAGAGGCACACCAGAATTCTAGCTTAGCCTTGTCCAGAAATCAGTCACAAAACAATGTAGATTCAGTGACATAGGGGCAGAATTCATTGGATTACCCTAAACCTTCTGCCCACACTTATTACGGACTTAAGCACTCATTTCCCTAGCTGCTTAGGGTGTTGCTGGCTGCTAGTTGCCAACGAAGTTTTCTTTGGAAACTGCTTATGCTTTAAAGAATAGCCTTCTTCACTGTCAGATGTCATCCCCAAGGATGCCTCATATCCAATGACTGTCCAATCAGGAAATTTGAGGATCTCGTCCCTTTGCTATAATGTGGCATAATTCTGTAGGACTCTCTTCTAGAGTTTCCCAAATGACTGAGGACATAGTTGTAACTGCATCACAGTTCAGATTACCTCTTTGCCAAATCCTGCTTCCTTCATTCCCTAACATTTTTGATTCAGAATACTCTCCATTAAACTTCCTAACTGCATCTCAGAGACTTTTTTTTTTCTGAGAAATTCCACCTGCATCCAGTGAATAGAACTGTGAACTTCAAAAAGATATATTCAAGTCCTAATATCTGGTAGCTATGCATGTGACATTGTTTAGAAATAGGGTATTTTCAGATGTAATTCAGTTCATGCTGGATTACTAGATTAAGATGAACTCTAAATTCATTGATGCATCCTTATAGGGAAGGTGATATACTGAGACAGATACACAGAGGACACATATAAGAAAGAAGGACAGGGGACCCTAGATTGGTGATTAGAGTGATTAGAGTGATACAGCTACAAGCCAAGAAAGACTTGGGGCCACCAGAAGATTGAAGGGGCAAGGAAAGTTTCTTCCTCTATCTTTAAAAAGGAATGTGATAATTACCTTTCTGTAGTCTTAGAAAACTAACAGTTCTTCAACAATAACCAAAGGAAAACAATAGGTCTATCTTTTATAGGCATTTTGAAAAACAGGTGGAAGTTAATCAGCTTCCTGAAAAAGTTGGCGCTAAACTCTTAGAAGAGTGAAGAGAGAAATAGTGTCAGACATCAGAGAATTAAGAAAAGTAAGTTTGGGGCGCCTGGGTGGCTCAGTGGGTTAAGCCGCTGCCTTCGGCTCGGGTCATGATCTCGGGGTCCTGGGATCGAGTCCCGCATGGGCCTCTCTGCTCAGCAGAGAGCCTGCTTCCCTCTCTCTCTCTGCCTGCCTCTCCATCTACTTGTGATTTCTCTCTGTCAAGTAAATAAATAAAATCTTTAAAAAAAAATTAAGAAAAGTAAGTTTGAGTGAATAGTGAAAAAATGCTGAAGAAGAATCTTTGTTCTTATTGGTAGTTAGTATCAACTATTGAAATTAACTGTATCAGACACTGAACTAATCTTTAGGGCTTGAAAGAGGGAACTCAAAGGTGAAGGTTAATTTTATGATGTGATAATTTGAGTGGGCCACAGGAAGCCTAGATTGGTTAAACACTATTTCTGAGTGTGTCTGGAAAAGATGAGAATTTGAATTGGTGAACTCTGTAAAGCACATGGTCCCCCTCAATATGGGTGGGCACTATTCACTTGATTGGCCACCTGAATCTAGCAAAAAGGTCAAAGAAACTTGAATTCACTCTCTGCCTATTTGAGCTGGGACATCAGTCTTTCCCTGATCTCCTCACTCCTGAGTCTTGGGCTTCCAACCCGAATCTCTACCATTGGTTCTCTGATTCTCAGACCTTCAAATTGCTGTCACTGGCCTTTCTGGGTCCCCTACCTGCAAAAGATAATGGGACCTCTTAATCTCCATAATCATGTGAGTCAATACTTTGTAATAAATACATACAATAAATCTTTATGTATCTTCTGCTGGTTATGCTTCTCTGTAGAACCAATATACTAAGGTTGGCATAAAGAAATTTAAAACAGTATTAGACATCCCATATACATTGAGCCAACCTTTATCATTAACATTTCATTTAAACGTATGAAATTTCTCCTTTACATGCTAAGATTCTCCTTTAGATGGTAAATATGTTTAGCTATTGGGCTTTCAATGTCCCTATTTAAGGAAAGATCATGTCATTTTCTTTAGTTTCCAGTGGTAATATTACTCATTGATCTCAAATCAATTTAGAATAGTGTGTCATGGATAATGGAGACCAAATTTACAAAAGATTTTTCTTGGGGTACCTGGGTGGCTCAGTCAGTTAAGCATCTGTCTTCAGCTCAGGTCATGATTCTGGGGTCCTGGAATCAAGTCCTGCATCAGACTTCTCACTCAACAAGGAACCTGCTTCTTCCTCTCCCTCTCTTGCTCCTCCCCCTGCTTGTGCTCTCTTGTGCTCTCTCTCCAAAATAAATAAATAAAATCTTAAAAAAAAAAAACCAGACTTCTTCTTTGTTGTGGTATAAATTACATTTTTATAATGCACCATTTTTAAGTGAGTTGAAAACTTCAGATCTTCCTGAGCTCATGTTAGAATAGTAGTATAGGTGACGGCAATATTTTTCTCCTAAAAAATACACCAAACAGTATGAAGAGAATGTAAGAAATGAGAGTTTAACAAATTCTGATATGTTTTGATATAAGTTATCATGGATGGAACCAAAGTGTCTTAGTTCCTTGAGATTCTTTACCAAATAGATTATAGAGTTAACATCTTTTTTAAACATCAACAATTTAGTCCTTTACTTTGGTATGTTTGATAGATCAATTTTATTTCTATCACATAGAGCTGTTGGGGTAGTCCATATCAACTGTGTTTTAGAGATCACCTCCTCAGTAGGGTAATGCAAGAAGGAATTTTAACAAAATTATCTTCATGAAAGCATCATCTAATCTGAATTTATTTTGGATTTATTCAATCCAATCTGAATAGGACTAGAGAGATTATACCTCTCCCCACTGTTCAATCTCTGAGACATACACATATATTTATTGTTTGTCTTCTTCAGGATACTGCTTAGAATAACAAGCTTATGTCTTGGACAGTTCTGCAATCATATCCCCAAATCTGTTTCTGAAAAAATAAATTTCACTACACAGGAGATAATTTACCCTTAATATTTGTCTCTTTCAAAAGGGCTAAACCATAAAAGAAAAATATCTGTGGCTTAGTGCTATCTTTGGGGCTTCTTAACTCAGAGTTTTAGCTTTGTAACATCAAATCTATCAAAAATCCCTCCACACTAGCAAACCTAATATCAGGATATGGAGGATTCTTGGAATTGGTAACAAAAACAAATGTGCTTATTCTTACCTCCCACTAAATACCTTTGGGAACTACCAATCTCTTCTCTGTATCTATGAGCTCAGCCTTCATTTCTTTTTTTTTTTTTTTCATTTGTTTTAGATTCCACATACAAGTCAGATTGTGCAATATTTATCTTTCTTTGTCTGACTTATGTTACTTAGCATAATGTTCTCAAATTCCATCCATGTGGTCACAACTAGCAATATTTCCTTCTTTTTATTGCTGAATAATATTACAAACATTTAGGTTCTTTTTATATCTTGACTATTATAAATAATGCCACAATAAACACAGGGATGCATATATCTTTTCAAGTTCCTGTTTTTATTTTCTCAACAAAGGTACCCAGAGTAAAATAGCTGAATCATATGGAGTTCTATTTTTAATTTTCTTTTTGGAGGAACTTCCATATTGTTTCCCATAGTGGCTGGAAATTTACATTCCTACCAACAGTGTATAAGGGTTCCCTTTTCTCTCCACCCTTGCCAACACTTGTTATTTCTTGTCTTTTTCATAATGGCCATTCTAACATGTGTGAAGTGCTATCTCATTGTGTTTTTAATTAGCTTTTCTCTGATTAGTAGTGGACGTAGAGCATCTTTTCATATACCCATTGACCATCTGAATGTCTTCTTTGGAAATGCTGTCTATTCAGTTACTCTGCCCATTTTTAAATTGGATTGTTTTTCTGTTATTAAGTTCCATGAGTTCTTTATACTTTTTGTTATCAAATGCTTATCAGATATATGATTTACAAATATTTTTTCCCATTTGGTAGGTAACCTTTTGATTTTATTGATGATTTTCTTTCTTGTGAAGATGTCTTTTAGTTTGATGTAGTAGCACTTGCTTATTTTAGTTTTTGTTGGCTTTGTTTTTAGTGTCAAATCAAAAAAATTATCAAGACATATAAAGAAACTTACAGGTTATGTTTTCTTTAAGAGTTTGATGGTTCACATCTTGCTTTCTATTTCTTTGATCCATTTTAAGCTAACTGTTGTGTATGATATAAAAAAAATGATCCAGTTTCACTAATTTACATGTAATTGTCCAGGTACCAACAAAATTTATTGAAGAAAATGTCCTTACCTTATTACAGTTTTTTGGCTTTTTTGTCATAAGTTAATTACCATATATGTTGGGGGAGGTTGCTGTGCTATTTCTTCCATTGGTCTATGTGTCTGTTTTTATACTAATTACCATACTGTTTTGATTGTTATAGCTTTGTAATATACTTTGAAGTCAGGAAGTTTGATGCCTCTGACTTCATTCTTTTTACAATCGCTTTGGCTGTTCAGAATCTTTTTTTGACTCCATACAAATTGGGATTGTTTTAGTTCTGTGAAAAATACCCTTAGAATTTTGATTAGGATAACATTAAATATGTAGATTCTTTTGGGTAATATAAATATTTTAACAGTTCTTGCAATCCATGAGCACTGAATACCTTTTTATTTCTTTGTGTGTCTTTTGCAATTTCTTTCACTAACAGTATTGCTATGGTAGTATTACTAATGGTATTATTATACTATCCAGAGTACAGATCTTTTACCTCCCTGATTGCATTGTTCCTATATTTTATTCTTTTTGATTTTTTAAATTTCTCTTTCTGCTACTTTATTATTAATTGATAGAAACACATAAGATTTTTGTATTTTGATATTGTATCCTCCAACTTTACTGAATATGTTAATTAGTTCTAATGGTTTTTAGTACAGTCTTCAGAGCTTTTTATATATAATAATGTTATGGGCAAATAGTGACAGTTTTGCTAATTTGGATGCCTATTGTTTCTTTGAATAACCAATTGTGTTGACTAGGAATTCCAATATTATATTGAGTGAAAGTGGCAATAGATGGTGTCCTTTTCTTATTCCTGATTGTATAGGAAAAGATTTCAGCTTTTTACTGTGAATACAATCATAGCTGTGGGCTTGTCATATATGGCCTTTAATATGTTGAGATATATTTCCTCTAACCCCTCTTTATTACAAATTTTTATCAAAACTGAATGTTGAATTTTATCACATGATATGTCTGCATTCATTGAGTTGATGATATGATTTTTATTCTTCAATTTTAACGTGGTGTTTGACACGGATTAATTTTTGATTGTTAAACTATCCTTGTATCCTTAGAAATTTCAATTTGATCATGATGTATGACCTTTTTAATGATCCTTTTAATGTATTATTGAATTGAATTTACTGATAATTTGTTGAGGATTTTTTTTAATCTTTGATAATCAGGGAAACTGACAATTTCCTTGTGTAGTACTTGTCTGATTTTGTTATCAGAGAAAGGCTGGCCTTATAAAATATGTTTGTAAGTGCTTCCTCCCCAAATTCTATTTTTTTCAAAGAGTTAAGAGATATTAATATTAGCTCTTCAAATGTTTGGTAGGATTCACCAGCTAAGCCATCTGATTCTGTACTTTTGTTTGTTGAGAGGTTTTATAAGGAAATTTTAAAAGATCTTAACTACTCTTCTAAATATGATAATAAACTAAGAGATGGTACGTCAGGTAGATTGAAAGAAACATAACTGAACCTAAATAATATGAATTTGTTCTGAGTATCATGGTTTAGTGCTTTTCTTTGCCAGTGCCAGGCAACATCAGAATGAAAGCAAAAGATTATCTGGTTTATTCTTATTATGATTTTATTTTGATATAATTAAATATAAGAATCAGGAAAATAGATCAGCATTGATGGGAGATATTCCAAATCCTAGCCAGAGATGAGTTCATATATTCTTTCATAGATTTCCATGTATAAAAAATTTTAAATGATTAAGCATGTTGTGTAGGGGAGGTTGGATCAAAGGTTTTCTATGTTCTAGTAGGAGGAAGGACAATAATAAGTGAAAGTAAGGAATAGAAAGAGGAAAAATAAAAATAGTGGAACACAATGGAAAGTTGTCAATGAAAAGCACTAACACTGACTATCAGAATTTTATGATTAATAAGTGCAGTAAAAAATATAGTTCAGTTAAGTATTGATTATAGATAACTAAATTATACAAATGGAATTTCATAGAAGATAAACCTAATAAAATATATACATTGAAATAGGATTAGAAGCCAGTAAGTGGATTTGAAATATGAGAAAAGACATAAAAGGCTTATAAACTAAATGGATTGGGGAAACATGCCTTTTAAAGTTCCTGGAAGACACTTGGTGTATCCCTGCCAACCTCCCCCCTGACAACCATCTGTTTGTTCTCTATAGTTAAGAGTCTGTTTTCTGGTTGGTCCCATTTTTTTTTTTTCTTTTGTGAGTTGGTTTTGTTTCTTAAATTCCACATATAAGTGAAATCATATGGTTTTTGTTTTTCTCTGACTGACATTTCACTTAGCATTATAACTCTCTAGATCAATCCATGTTGCTGCAAATGGCAAGATTTCATTCTTTTTTTATGTCTGAATAGTATTCCATTGTGTGTGTGTATACATACATACATACATACATACAAACAACACCTTCTTTATCCATTTATCTATTGATTGACATTTGGGCTGTTTTCATAATTTGGCTATTGTGAATAATATTGCTATAAACATAGGGGTGCATATATCCATTCAAATGAGTGTTTTTGTTTTCTCTGGGTAAATATCCAAGATGTGATTACTGGGTTGCAAGGTAGTTCTATTTTTTAATTTTTTGAGGAACTTCTATCCTATCTTCCATAGTGGCTGCACCCGTTTGCCTTCCCACCAACGGTACAAGAGGATTCCTTTTACTCTACATCCTGGCAACACTTGTTTCTTGAGTTATTTCTTGTGGTTTTGAATTGCATTTCCCTGTTGATGAGTAATGTTGAGTATCTTATCATATGTCTGTTGACCATGTGATTGTTTTCTTTGGAGAAACGTCTGTTCATTTTTTTCTCACTTATCAATTGGATTACTTGTGTTTTTTGGTTTTGAATAGTATAAGTATAGTCTATATTTTGCATAGTAATCCCTTATTCGATTTATCATTTGCACATATCTTCTCCTATTTAGTAGGGTACCTTTTCATTTTGTGGATGGTTTCCTTTGCTTTTTTTAATTTTGGTGTATTCCCAGCATTATTTTCAATCATGAATATAGTAAATAACATTTACTATACATATAAAGTAGAATACTTAAAACACAGTTTGTAATAAATTCAAAGATTAGTCAAAAAAGATACTCCAGTATTGTTTTCCCATGGTTGTCAGATAGTATAAATGTTTTAGGCATATAAGGAGGAGTACATCTATAGATGTGAGGCAAGAGACCAGATATAAGATGGCAAAGATTCAGAAGTTGTTTAACCTCCATTCTCCATCTGAAGGTACTGTGAGATTTCCTACAATAGTCTCACTTTCAGTCTCTTCATCTTGGCCAACAAGCTTACTCAACCTACAATCTCCTGGGAGGAGAAGAAAGCAGGGTTTGGCAATGATTAACTGTTCAGAATCTCTATTACAGAACAAACGGGTAAGGGTGTATATGATATATTTTCAGATTCTGTTGAAAAGATGAGTGAATAAATGAATAAAAAGTAATACAAAGTAAGGATTGTTTTAAAGCAGGACCTATGGAGGATAAACTAGCATAAGAGAGTTAAATCATTGAAATAATGGTAAAAAAAAAATGGAGAATGATCAATAGAAAAATGTATATGTCAATATGTGCTTTTTTTCTACTACCAGTTCTCCATGGGAAATATGAAATAATTATTATAAAAGGTATATAGAGATTATTTTCATTCTTTCTTTGAAATATTAACCAAAAATATTGTGTTTTTCCTCTATGGATTTTATAAGATTCTCTTAAACAAAGGTACATTGAAGAATACACACACACACACACACATACCTGTACATATGTGTGTACATACATTTATGTATATACATATATCTATTCATTTAGTCATATGTGCATATGTTTTATATGTTTTATATGTTTATATATTCATTCATTTATTTAACTTGCTCTTAGTATATAATCATGAACAAATATTTATTAACAAAAAATGTAGAAAAGATGATTTATCAAACAATATTTCTTCTGAAAAAATTTTAAAAGTACATTTTATGAAACCAATGAATTGTTGAATGCCACATTATAAATTAATTAGATTGGCAAATTGAACATAATAAAAAATTTAAAAAGAAAAAAGTGCATTTTTATGATGTACTGAAAATAAATTCATATAGCTTATAGAATAATTCTTAAGTGTTCTTAAAGCATATGTAAAAATAAAAGGAAAATATAATTATTTGGATAATATTAATTTGGAGATATTGAAGAATAGATTCATAGTTAGACTAATACATATATCTTAAGACATATTTGCAAAAAACATTTTTAATGGTAGATCAGGAAAACAGGGTCATGTAAATATTATTTCAAAACCACATTTCTTTTCTTAATATTTATCTCTCTTTCCTTCCTCTGGTTTTAGGGACCTTATATAGACTACAGGTGGATGTGGTAAGTCTTTCTTGGCAAAGAAGAGCAAATCGGAATGCAAATTCTCTGGAGATCCTCTAAAGAAACAAGTCAGGTTTCTTCTGCATGCATACGGAATTATCACCTCGAGAGTGAAAGAGAACAGGGAGAAGGACAAGATCTTGTATGTAGTCTTTGCTTAAATCTCATTACATAGACTTGGAGATCTCAGATCTCCCAGTAGAAGCTATTATTCATTTCAAGTTCAAATATATTGCTCAAAATTTTAAGATTTTTCTGACACTTTTTATTAAAAATCCAGGTGTGCTAATCGTCATGACTAGATCCTGCAGCATCTAAAAGGCTGCGTATTCGTGAGATTCCAAATACCTTAAAAGAATACAAATGGATGGGACGCCTGGGTGGCTCAGTTGGTTAAGCAGCTGCCTTTGGCTCAGGTCATGATCCCAGCGTCCTGGGATCGAGTCCCACATCAGGCTCCTTGCACGGCAGGGAGTCTGCTTCTCCCTCTGCCTCTGCCTGCCATTCTGTCTGCCTGTGTTCACTCTCTCTCTCTCTCTCTCTCTGACAAATAAATAAAAAAAATCTTAAAAAAAAATACAAATGGATCACTTTCTTGGATTTATTTTTAAAATCATTACAAGGAAGAGGGGCTTTATTTCTGTTTCATAAATTTCATACAATCGTGTAGTATTATGATTCATCAGTTTTCTCTGACATATTTTAAAAATATTTTCTAATTTGTCAAATAGCTAGAGTGAATATGGTCTTACCTAGCCCAAGTCTTGTTTCTATGGTACAGATAACCAACATTATATTCACTTACATTGGATGTGAATTCATTTTGTTCACTTTTATGAAGTCTGATTTAGCCTACCCTAATGAACAAGTATTGTTTACTAGAACATGTGGGTAAAGACTGCTTAGAGAAAATCTAGGAATAAAATTATTTAGAAGTACAATTTTCATAATTTGTCAATAACAAATCTGTAGAGCCTAAAAAATATTGTCTCTTAATGGATCACTGAAATGAAAGCAAACTTATTTAGAGCAAATTAGTTTGGAGAGGTTGAGGCCTCAAATTTTAATTGAATGTAAATGGCATATTCAGTATGCAAGGCACCATCATTTGAACAATCTTGAAAAAGATTGAAAGAAGTCTCTCTGTTCAGGAAATAGCACATTAAAAAGCTGTGTATAGCCTAGTTATGTCAGTAAACCATATTATGTGTGTGTTAGCAGACCACCTTAGTGGATGGGATGTATTATAATCAGGATGTTTATCATACATAATTACTGAACAGGAGCTGTATTATATGGCACTGACAAACATGGATCTGTAGTTCCAGATTTATGTCCTTTTAGGTTCCTGAGTGGAGCTTGTTATGTATAAATCAGCAGAAACAGATGGACTGCTCTCTAGAGTACAATAGAGCAATGCAGGTTTTTACAGGAGAGCAAGTTTCTTCCAGCAAAACCACAGAAATATAGATGGCTAGAGAGAGAAATCCCACAAATGACCAAAAAGAACTATTGGTCACATTTAAAATTTAATTGATGTATATCAAACCAGATAAGCAGGATGCTTATGAAAAAGAAAGGGGGAGGGGAGGAAGAGAAAGGGAGAGAGAGAGAGCATACTTCTTGTTTAAAGACTTGAACAAACTTGTGTGTATCGAATAAAAATTGAAAGCACAGACTCTAAAGCCACGTTTTAATAGATGTGTAACTTTGGACATATGTGTTTACCTGTGATCCATTTCCTCTTCCAAGAAATAGAGATAATAACTGCACTACTCATAGACTTGCCATAAGGATTATATGAAATGAGGATGAAATACCAAGTGTTGGCTGTAATTATTATTCTGATTTTACTGATGAGGAAAAGTCTCAGAGATTAAGAGCTTTATGCAACATTTCCCAACTAGCAAGTAATGGAGTAAAAAACAGATAACAAGTGCTTCCATTATTTGTGGCTGCATAACAAATCATCCTAACATTTAGTGACTTCGAAACAATGTATAATGTCTCACAATTCTTCTGGTTGACTGAGTGAGTGGTTCTGGTACTCTTATTTGGGCTCACTATGCAAATGCATTGCCCGAGTGGATCAGCTGGACACTTGACTCAACTAGAATACTTGAAATGAGAGGGCCTCTCTTCCCAATATTTTTATGCCTGTTTTTTTTTTTTTTTTTCAGGACTTGAGTTCACAAGCCACCAGTTTACAAAGGCCTTGTCACACTTCTGCTGGTCTTCCATTTACTGATGTCATGTTGACCAAATCATGTCACCTGGGGCTACCCAAGGGTATAGACACCAGAAGATGTGATTTATTGGTGGCTATCATAAAATCAATTATCCTCACCTATGGACCCGAAAATCCTTTGATTTTTTTTAGTGTGCTTTTTTATTTATTAACTTTAGATAAGGACATTTGCAGAATATAAAATTTTGTACTTTATTAGAATGAAGAACCTCTGTGATTTGTGTATGTGTGTGTGTGCATGTGCATGCATGTACATAAATACCTACATGAGGGGTATAGCAGAAAATTCTTAAATTTACTGACATTGATCTCAATTTAATTGGAAAAAATCTGTAGAGTGTTCTAAAAATTTTAGCAAGTCAAGTAATAATAATAATAATAAAATTTTAAAGTAGGAATTTATTCAGCTAACAGGTACATGTATATTGACTCTTACCATGCCATGCTAACCTGCTAATTGATTACCTACTGATGGGTATTTGCTGACAAGAGTATATAAGGCAATGGTATCATACTGAACACTTTACACATATGGAAATATAATCATCAAATAATATTTATATCTTTGTAAAATGTGCCTGTAATGAATGAATTATATAGAACTATCTCAAGTGAATTCACTTTTTCTTTTTCTTTTTTGTTTTTGCAGTACTCCTTCATTTATACCACATGGTTTCCCTCAACAAACTTTTTTTTTAAAGGGTTTTCTTCCCTTTAAAATGCAGATAATAATATCTATAATACTAATTTCTTTTTTATTTTTAGAATTAGCTATGGTATACATCAAGAATATGTCCTAATGTTTGGCCCTTAATAGGCACTAAATAAATCTAGCAATTGCTCCTGTTTTGCTTACTACTGCGAAGGCTCTTCATCTTCCTCCTTAATCCATGGTCTCTCTCCTTCCTGCCTTCCTGCTTTCCTACCTTCCTATCTTCCTTCATTCTTTCTTTTCTCCTTATTTTAATTTTGGTGTCTTTTGCTATGTAACATTTTAAATATTTATCTAGTAATATATAACAATACTTGCCTTTATGGCTTTGGGTTATAACATTCTTAGTACATTTACAGCCATAAACCATGTTTTGTTTTTTTTTTATTCTCCATATTTTCTTTCAACAGTATATAGTTTTTGAAAGTGTGTATATTTTAGGGACACCTGGGTGGCTCAGTTGGTTAAAAAGTGTCTGCCTCTGGCTCAGGTCATGATCCCAGAGTCCTGGCATCAAGTCCCACATCAGGCTCCCTGCTCAGCAGAAAGCCTGCTTCTCCCTCTCCCACTCTCCCTGTTTGTGTTCCCTCTCTCACTGTCTTTCTGTCAAATAAATAAATAAATAAAATATTTGTAAAAAAAAAAATAAAAACAAAGAAAGTTTGTATATTTTAAATCCGCCATAATTTTAAAAGATTGTATTTGAGATGAGAGAGAGCATGAGTGGGGTGTGTGGGAGGTTTGGGGGAGAGGGAAGGAACAGGAGGAAGCAGAGGGAGAGAGAGAACCAGGCTACCAGCTAAGCAGGGAGCCCAACCTGATGCGGGTCTTGATCCCAGGACCCCAAGTTCAGGTCCTGAGCCAAAGACAGATGTTTAACTGACTAAGGCCCCCAGGCACCCCCAAAATTTACCATAATTATTATGGCTATGTTTGGGCATATGTTTTTATAAAGTCAAACTCTGAATTTTTGCTATATATATAGCCAATTTATCATACAACCACTAATTTAATATCATCTTTGCGCCATATGCTATGTTATTATTTATACATGCTTTTCTCTCTAGACCTAAGCTGTCCTATTAAACCAAAAAGCACACATTTTTAATTACTGTAATATTACCATGCTGTGACATCTGGTAGAGTTTGTTTATTTTCTCTTACTTAAAGTATTTATTTTTTAAATGTTCTAGGATATCTTTATGTATTTTATTTTACATATGAAATTTAAAATCATTTACTACTTTTCTATTGATTTTCTTCTAGAATTTTTCTCACCATCTAGAATTCTTTAGACAAATGTTCAATTTTCTGACTCCTCAGTTTTATGTAACCTTTTTATTATGATTTTTTTCTTTTTATAATTTGTAATTTTTATTTTGGGTCACTTCCTTAATTGTATCTTTTATATTATATATTCAACCTTCATGTATTTGTATTTTATTACATGGTACTCTATTGACAAAAAATGTCAGAAGTCTTATTTTAATTATATAAACTTTCTTATTCCTGATTTCTCTTATGTATAACTGACTGTTCTCTTTCTTCTCTTTCCTTTCTAAATATTTCTAGGAATATTAAATGAAAAGGCTCTTTAAAGGTTTTTTCTTTGTCCTAATTTTGTATGCATTACATTTAGATTAGTTATTTTTTTTTTCATCTTGATCCTTTCCTTTCATGTTCTTTACCTACCATGAATTTCTGCTAATCCTTAACTGATATTCCATATTTATTGTGGGAAATTTTTACTCTTTCAATGGTAGTTAATATTATTATTAATAAAAATGGTTACTGCTTATATTGTTCTTACTATATATAAGGCATTTCATAAATGTTAGCTCATTTAATATTTTCAACAACCATAGAAGGTTGGCACATGGGATGCCTGGTGGCTCAGCTGGTTAAGCAACAACCTTTGGCTGTAGTCATGATCCTGGGGTCCCAGGATCCAGTCTTGCATCAGGTTCCCTGCTCAGTGGGGAGTCTGCTTCTCCCTCTGCCACTCCCCCTGCTTATCCTCTCTCTTTCTCATTCTCTCACTCTCAAATAAATAAACAAAATCTTTAAAAAACAAAAAAGAAGAAGAAGGTTGGCATGGTATCATCACCATCTTTTACACTAAGAAAATGATACAGAAAGTGTCAGAATGTGCCCAAGGACACTTGACTATTAAACAGCAGATCATAGATTTGAATAGATGTACCTGGCTTACAAATTGACCTCAACACTTTACTAATTTTTTTCTGTAATTAATTTATCGACTTCTTAGGCAGAGTACCAACTAATCAGCTGTTCTGTAGGATTAGTTGGTAGAAATCATACAAGCAGAAGGGAATTTCCAAATGTATTATGATTACTAAAAGCTTTAATCTGGAGGTGAAGTGGTTTTCTCTATTTTCTCACTGGAATTACTTTTTTTTCTTTTTTCTTATGTACAAATTCTTCCTTTATACCCAATAGGATAGTGTGAATTGCTTTGACTGGGATCTGTGTCAGTGTTCAATCTCATCAACCAATCTCCTTAAAAGATCTCCTTTCTGTAGGAAAGTGTTATAGTTCGCAGTTCTCAGGGCTTTATTATCATGAAGGCAAATATTTAAAAACCTGCTCTCAATATTCACAAAGAAAATCTGTTTAACTATTCCACAAACAGTCCTTCTTCTGATTATACTGATAATTCCCAAAGCAGTTTTTTTTTTGAGGACTTGATAAACTTTATGCCACATAGGAGCTATTAAAACATAGTAATACTTTTTAACATTATGAAGTTTCATCTATACTTCTATTCACTTTGTATCTCTGTGCTTTATTATTATTAGATTAAATGTTAAAAAGGGTTTTGAGTAACATTTGTACACATCAAAATGCATAAATATTTAATTTTTCTTATAATCTGATGGGTTTTTTTTTTTTGTATATTCAGAGTTAGTACAGGTATTACCAATAGTTTGACTTTAGAATATTTTCATGCCCCCAAACACTCCATTAATAAATAAAAGTCACCCTCATATTCTCCAAATTCCCTCTTCCCCACACCTGAGCAACCATCAATACACTTTCTGTCTCTACTGGTAAAAGACAAACTAAGGCTCATTAAAATTTTCAAGAGTTTATTTGAGCATATATCAGTTAGAATTGGACAGTACCAAACCTAGAGTTAGGAGCACTCCACCAACAGGAGCTAGGAGACATGTTTTTGTAGAGAAGATGCAGAAGTGAATTAAACAAAACAAAACAAAAAAAAGTAATTGCTATAGTTTAAAATTTATTTATTTGATTAACCAATTTAACTGTTTGTGATTGGTTTTTCTTAATTTTCATTTTCTTGGCATTGGGTTCATTGACCTTGGCTTAGGTTTTAGTATGCTTTCTAGGCTACGAAGGCATTAAGGCCATCCTAGTCTCATTTAATTAATTTAACTTTGTAAATTTGTCTATTTTAGACATTTCCTATAAATAGAATAATGAAATTTGCAGTCTTCTGTGAATTTCTTTCCAGTGGGCATAATGTGCATGGTCTATATATGTTGTAGCATGTATCAATATTTCATTTTTTATTGCTGAATAATATTTCATGGCAAAAAATTGCACATTTTAATTATCCACTCATTGTTTGATGGACATTTGGATTGTTACCAATTGTTAATTATAAAATGTGCATGTGCATGTTTACATTTCTATTTAGTATATATCTATACCAAAAGTATATCTATATCTATACCAGAAGTAGAATTGCTTGGACATGTGGTAATTCTGTGCTTGATATTTTGACAAACTTCCAAACTGTTTTCCAAAATAACTGTACCATTTTATATCACCACAAGTACAGTGTATTATGAATCTAGTTTCTCCATCTTTTCACCAACACTTGCCTTTATGCATCCTTTTGATTATAGCCAACCTAGTGGATATAAAGTGGCATTTCATTACCATATTTACATTTCACTAATGACTAAGGATGTTGATCATTTTTTTTCATGTGCATATTGACCATTTGAAAAAATATATTCAGGGGCACCTGGGTGGCTCAGTGGGTTAAGCCTCTGCCTTCGGCTCAGGTCATGGTCTCAGGGTCCTGGGATCGAGCCTCACAACAGGCTCTTTGCTCAGCAGGGAGCCTGCTTCCCCCTTTCTCTCTGTCGGCCTCTCTGCCTACTTGTGATCTCTCTCTCTCTCTCTCTGCCAAATAAACAAAGAAAATCTTTAAAAAAAAAAGAAAAAACACATTCAAATCCCTTTGCTTATTTAAAAAAAATGAGTTTTGCCTTTTTACTGCTTTGTAAGTCTTCTTTATATATTCTGGAAACTACACCATCATCAGATATATGATATGCAAGTATTTTCTCCAATGATGTGGGTTTCTTCCTGATGGGGTCCACAGTAATGAAAGTCTTTAGTTACAGTGAAATCTAATTTATCTTTCTTTGGTTACTAATATGTTGTAATACCTTGATTGACTTTCAAATGTTAAACCAAACTAGGATTCCTGGAATAAATTCTACTTTGTAGTAAAGTGCCATTTTTTATAATCCTATATCGGGTTTGCTAGATTTTTGTTTAATTTTGCTTATAGAATTTTATTTATTTATAAAATTTTATTGGTCTGAAGTTTTCTTCTTGTGAATCATTGTTTTGTTTTGGTGTTAGGGTAATACCATCCTCATAAAATGAGTTGTAAAGTATTCCCTCTTCTATTTTATGAAGGAGTTTTGAAAGAGTTTGTGAAGAATTGTTATCAATTCCTCCTTTAATGTTTGTTAGAATTCACTATTGAAGCCATCTGGGCCTGGGCTTTTTTTTTTTTTTTTTTTTGGATTCATTTTGTTAGTTTGTCTTTCTAGGAATGTGTTCATCTCACCTAACTTATCTAAATTTTTAATAAATGGATATTCATAGTATTCCCCTGTAATCCTTTTCATTTCTATAAAGTCATTTTTATGACTTTTATTATTGGTTATAATAATTTGAGTTTTCTTTTTTTTTCCTATGACTTATCTAGCTATAGGTTTATCATTTTTAAATGTTTTTTGAAAATCAACTTTTTGTTTTGTTATTTTCTTCCAGTGGTGTTCTATTCCTTTTCTCACTTATTTATAATCTAATCTGTATTATTTATTTTCTTTCCCCTTATTTTGCATTACTTTGGTCATTTTTAATTCCTTAAGGTGAAAAGTCAGTTTACTGACTGGAGATCTTTCTTATTTTTATTCCTTTATTCTATGCTATGCTATGCTATTCTATTTTTTTTGAGAGAGAAGAGAGTGAATAGGATATTAGGATCAGGAGAAGAGGGCAAGAGAGAATCTTAAGCAGGCTCCACACTCAGGACAGAGCCCTGACACAGGGCTCAGTCTCAGGACGCTGAGATCATGACTGGAGCTGAAATCAAGTCAAACACTTAACTGACTGACACATTCAGGCACTCCAAGATCTATGTGTTTTTAAATATAGGTATTTATGATTACACACTACTCTTTAAGTACTGTTTAGAAGAATCTCATTAGATTCAGTATTTTATATTTTGTTTAAAATTATTTTAATTATTAATTTAATTAATAATTAATTAATTAAAATAAATATTAATTAAATAAATTAAATAATAAATCAATTAATTATTAATTTATTAACTCATTTTAAATTATTTCCTAATTTCCCTTGTCCTTCCTTGCTCTATTGTTTTTCTAAGAATGTGTTGTTTAATTTCCAAATATCTAATTTCTTTTATTTCTTAAATTTTTACTTAAATTCCAGTTAGTTAACATACAGTGTAATTATAGCTTGAGTTGTACAGTATAGTAACTCAACACTTCCATACATCATCCAGTGCTTATCACAAGTGCACTCCTTAATCCCTATCACCTATTTCACCCATGACCCCCTACTCACCTCTCCCCTGAGAACCATCAGTCTGTTCTCTGTAGTTCAAATTCTGTTTGTCTCTTTCTCTATCTTGTTTCTCCTCTTTGTTTTGTTTTTTAAATTCCACATATGAATGAAATCATATGGTATTTGTCTTTCTCTGAGTGACTTATTTCACTTAGCAAAATACTAACTCCGTCTTCATTCTTTTTTATGGCTAATATTCTATTATATATACATATAATGTTATATATAAATGTTATAAATAAATAATATATGATTTAAAATTATAGAATATATATTGTATGTAATATTTAAAATGTAGAATACAAAATATATCTATATAATATATATCCATAATATTCCATCTCATATATATATATGCACACACATATATATACACATATATATACATATATGTACTTCTTTATCCATTCATCACTCAGAGGACACTGGGGCTTTTTCCATAATTTTGCCATTGTGGATAATACTGTTAAAAGAAGCATGTATCCCTTTGAATTAGTATTTTTGTATGTTTTGGATAAATAACTACTAATGCAATGGTAGTTCTATTTTTTAAAAATCTCCTAATTTCAGTCTTTGTTTACTAATTTTAATTCCATCATAGAGAACATATTTTTATTATTTCAAACATTTAATTACATTGCTTCCTATTTTATGAGCTAACATGAAATTTATTCTGAAGAATGTTATATGTGCACTTGAGAAAAACATGTATCATGCTATCATTGTTGGGAGCATTGCATGTTAGTCAAGACTAGGTTTATAGTGTTATTTAAGTCTCCTACTTTTTTGTTTGGTATTCTACCTAGTTTTCTTTCAATCTTTTATGTGGGATAACAAAGTTTCCAACTGTTGTTGAATTGTCTATTACTCACTCCTATTCTGTCATACTTTGTCTTATGTATTTGAGGACTATTGTTAGGTGTACATATCTTCTATAACTATACCATTTATCTCATGGACTAACTTTTATCATTATAAAATGTTCCTCTGTCTTTAAAATTTGTCTAAGTCTCTTTCTTTCTGATAATAATGTAGCCCAACACTACCTCTCTCGGTTATTTGTTTGACAAATATTTTTTGTAATTACAATTTTACCTTTGTGTGTGTTTGAATCTACAGTATGTATATCATAGACACCATATAGTTGAATATTTTGTTTTGTTTTACTTTTTGTATACCTTGTCAAAAATGCTATTTTATTTCATACATATGCCATTCCTATATTTTATTTAATAAAATGTAGAAAGGCACACACCTTTAACTTGATTTTAATCATTACCCTCTACTTAAACAGTCAAATGGGATTTGCTATTTAGCAGTAAAATATTTCTCTGTCCCCTGGGAGACTAGCAATGTGTGTTGATGAATATGAACCTTGCCTCTCACAATCAACAGAGATTGTGCTGCCAATCTCTGACTTATGATTAGAATGTTTAATCTATTTGCATTTTACATAGATACTTATAAGATGATTTCCATTTGTCATTTTGCTATTTGTTCTTTGTTAAAAAAGTTACTTTTTACTATATCATTTTAAATCATTTTTTCTCCTTTTATTATATATTTTGAGTTATTTCCTTAGAGGTTTATCTGAGATTTACAATTAGCATCTTATCCTAATAAGGTGAAGTTCACATTTATACTTACTTAATTTGAATAGTAAACAATAAATCTGCTGCAATATGGCACTATTGTACCCTACTAGTATGTGCTATTTTTGCTACGGCATTTAATCTTTATACTAAAACATCAACAAGATAATTTTATAATTTTTACTTTGTATAGTCATCTTTAAAATCAAAAAGGAACAGAAAATATTTATTAAAAAACATTGAAAGTAAAAAGCAGAACAAATTTAAACATAGATCATAGAGCAAATTGTCACCCCCAAAACTGGAAAGAAAGAAAGTTAGATACAGAAAATCACATTTACTGGAGCAGAAACCCACAAAAAGAACCATCCATGGAAGTAGAGCCAGCATAGGAAAATCTGAACTCTTACTCTGCTGGAGACTCAGTGTAGACAAGTGAGTTAAAATCATCAAGACTTCCAGTGTTACAGAAACCCTTACACTTTTGTGGATTTTACCTCCAGAAACTACCAAGTCCTTATTGTGACTATTGCAGAAAAACATCTCCTTGTGCTATGGCAGTGGGCAGGAGAAAGTAATTATCTTAAAATATGCCAGAACATTCTGTTCCCAGCAGGGCTTTTCCTCAGGTGAACCTATTTTCCCAAATCTAACTCGCTGTTGTTATATCACAGCCTGATCTTCCCAGGGAAGAGAGGAACTTAACTCCAGCTCCCTGTAGTGTTCAATGTGAAGGAAGCAAAATACATGATTCTTGATCTCTCCAAGAACCCTAAACCAACTAAGATGGGAAAGAAATTGAGAACTAGTGAAATTTATAGTCCAGAGGTGCAGACTCACCAAGACTAAGCCTTAATCATAAGACTATCAAATACTTTCTGTCCCCCGCAACCCATCACTGAAAGAACACTTACTTTGGTTCCTTTTTATCCAGTACATAATTTTGGCCTTTCAACAAAAAAATTACAAGTCATAATAACAAGGAAAGGAAAAAACAAAACAAAACAAACAAACAAACAAAAAACAGCTTGGAGAAACTGAACAAGCACCAGAATCAGAGTTGGGTATTTCAGGAATGTTGGAATTATTTCCAGGAATGTTCTTAAACTAATTAATATGTCAACAGCTATAATAATAAAAAAATAGACAATAAACAAGAAAAGATTGATAATGTAAGAAGAAAGATAGGAATTCAAGAAAAGAATCAAGAGGAAATGCTAGGGTTAAAAATACTGTAACAGGAATGAAAATGATTTGATGGGCTTATAAGTATATTGGACATAGGTGAAAAAAGAGCCTCTGAGCTTACAGATTTGACAACAGAAACTGCCAAAGTTTAAGAGCAAATTTTAAAAGACTGGGGGGAAAAAAACAGAATAGAATATCCAAGGACTGTGGGAGAAATGAAAAAAAGCATAATATTTGCATGGTGGGAACACCAGAAAGAAAAGAGGGAAAGGGACAAAAGTAATAATTGGAGCAACAGTGACTGAGACTTTCCTACAAATTAATGTCAGACTCTAAATTACATAGTGGGGAAGTCTAGAGAACACCAAGCAGGTAGATGCAAAGCACAACAAAAAGCCAAGTAATGACAACAGAAACCTACCCTGAGGCGTATTGTGTTTAAACTTCCAAAAATCAACAATAAAGAAAAAAATGTGAAAGAAGCCAGAGGGAAAACATTCTACCTGTAGGAGAAGAAAGAAGAGAATTTCATCTGACTTCTTCTCAAAAACCATGCAAGCAAGAAGAGAGTGGAGGGAAGTATTTAAACTGTTCAAAGAACAAAACCACAATGTAGAATTCTACCTTGTATAAAATTATTCTTCAAAAGAGAAAGAGAAAGAAACACTTCCTAAGGCAAACAAGAATTGAAGGAATTTGTTGCCAGTAGACCAGCCTTATGAGAAATGTGAAAAGAAGTTCATAAGAAAGAAAAGAATATAGATCAGAAACTTAGATCTAAATTAAAAAAATAAGAGCATCAGAGAAAGAATAAATGGAGATAAAATAAAATTTATTCTTTTTCATCTTTATCTAATAGATAAATTTGTTCAAAATAATAGCAATGATATATACAATTATGCATGCGTATGTAAATAAAATATATAAGAACAATGTTCATTCATTTATGCATAAGAATTAATATATAAATGTTTATATATACATGATTAAATAACAATAATGATAGTACTTACACTAGCCATAAAGAGTTATAGTTTCAGTTGAAATAGACTTGAGTAAGCAATAAGTGCATATTGCAAACTCCAGAGGAACCACCAAAAAGTGAAAAGTGTAATTGACACACTAAGAAAGGAAGGAAAGTGAAATTATATAAAATGATCAGTTAAAATCACCAGAGACAGGAAAAGTGTGGAAGACAAAAACAGAGACAAAGAGCAAGGCAACAAACAAAAAACAACAATAAATATAGATTATAAAACAACCATATTTATAATAACTTACATGTCTTAGATTTAAATAAACCATTTAAAAGAGATTGTCAAAGTGGATCAAAAAACACACCCACCTATATGTTGTCTACAAAAGACCCACTTTAGATATAAAGACATAAATATCAAAAGTAAAAAGATGGAGAAAGATGACATGCCAAAACTAATCAGAAGGAAACAAAAGCAGCTATCTAATAATTTCAGACAGGGAAGACTTCAAGGAATAGTATTACACATAAGGAGAGACATTACATAATAATAAAACAGTTGATACTCCCAGAAGACATAGTGAATCTTAATGGACATGCACTTAATCACAAAATATGTGAAGCAAAAACTGACAGACAGCAAAGAGAAACAGATGAATCAGAAATGGAAAGATCCAACAGACAGAAATCAGTAACCACACAGTTGAACACAACACCATTAATCAACCGGATGTAACTGACATCTATAGACTGGTTTGTCCCATGTTAGAATTCACATTTTTTCTTTTTTTTTTCCTTATTTTTAAAGATTTTATTTATTCATTTGAAAGAGGGGGGCGGTCAGAGAGAGCACAGGCAGGGCGAGAGGCAGAGGGAGATGATGAAGCAGACTCCCTGCTGAGCTGAGAGCCAGACATGGGCCTTGACCCCAGGACCTAGAGATCAGGACCTGAGCTGAAGGCAGACACTTAACCATCTGAACCAACTAGATGCTCTAGAATTCACATTTTTCTAAAGCTCACATGGAATATTCACCTAACGTAGACCAAATTTTGGAGTGGAAAATATACTTAAACAAGAGTGAAAATCATAGTGTCTGTTTGCAGACCACAATGAAATTAAACTAGGAATTAACAACAACAAAATGCTAGGGAACCCCAAAATACATGAAAGTTAAACAACAAAATTCTAAACAAAGCATAGGTCAAAGGATATCTCAAGAAAGATTTAAAAATATTTTGACAGGCAAGGATACCACTATACTAACAAGGAAATATTTTGAATAAAAACACAACATCAGAATTTATGAGAAGCAGAGAAAAAAGTGTTAGAAGGAAATTTACAGTAATGAATACATATATTAAGAAAGTAGATAGATGCTGTGAAGTGTGTAAACTGGGCAATTCACAGACCTGTATCCCTGGGGATAAAAATATATTATATGTTTATAAAAAATAAAAAAAATTTAAAAAAAAGATAAAATTAAAAAAAAATAAAAATAAAGGGATATTAGCCTAAAAATAAAAAAAAAAAGAAAGAAGATAGATCTAAAGTCAATCACCTAAGCTTCCATCTTAGGAAAGTAGAATAATCATAGCAAATTAAACCTGAAGTAAGCAGAAAAAAGAGTAATAATAAAAATTAAAGCATCAGTCAATGAAATTAAAACAAATAGGGAAAAATAAAACCAAAATCTGGGTCTTAAAAAAAACTCCATTAAATCAATATGCCTCTAGCCAAGTACCTAAGAAGAAAAAAAGACACAATTCAATACTAATAAATAAAAGGGGGTATATTACTATAAATCCCAAGAACATTAAAATGATAATAAAATAATGTTATGAATGACTCTGCGCTCACAAATAAGATAATCTAGATTAAATAGACCACTTGCTTTAAAATTACAAGCTGCCAAAACTCACATAAAAAGAAATAAACATTTCAATAGACTTATACTTAATAAGAAGTTATGAATCTTCCAAAACAGAAAGCACCAGGCCCATAGGAATTCACTGATGAATTCTAGTAAACATTTATGGAAGAAATTAAATCAATTCTGTATAATCCTTTCCAAAGATAAAAGCAGAGGCAATACTTCCTAATTTACTCTATGTGGTCGGCATTGTCAAAACCAGACAAAATCATTAGAAGAAAAGAAAACTCCAGACTGTATTTCTTAGGAATTTAAATATAAACATCCTCAACAAAATATTAGTGAATTGAATCTAACAATATATAAAAAGAATTATATACCATAACCAAATGAAATTAATTGTAGACATTTAAGGCTAAATCAACATTTAAAAATAAATTAATCCATATCAACAAGCTAAATAAGAAATATCACATGATCCTATAATAGATGTAGAAAATGCCCATTTATGATAAAAACTCTCAGCAAACTAGGAATAAAGAACTTCCTCAACTTGATAAGGAACCTCTACCAACCAACCAACCAATCAACAACCAAAAACACAACCCTCCAGCTAACGTTATGTTTAACAGCAAGAAATTTGAAGCTTTGCAACAAAATCAGGAATAGGCAAAGACCTCTTCTCTCACAGTTGCTTTTCAGCATTGTCCTAGATACTCTATCTAATGTAATAAGACAAGATAAGGAAATAAGAGGTATACAGATCAAGAAAAATGAAACTTTGTTTGCAGATCACATGATGGTTTACATAGACTATCCAAAAGAGTAAACAAATGACAACAATAAAATCCCTGCTGGTCCTAATAAGTGAGTGTAACAAGTTTGAGGATACAAGGCTAATGTTAAAAAATCAGTCACTTCCCTATATACCAATGATGAAAAATTGTAAATGGAAATTACACAGAACATTTACATTAGCTCCCCCCAAAATGAAATACTTAGGCATAAAATCTAACAATATACATACAAGATCACTGTGAAAAGATCTCTAAAGATTGAAATAAGAAGTAAGAACTGTGCGAAGTTACATGACTAACACTACTTAACGTCAACATTTTGTAAGGCTCCAGTAATTAAGACAGTGTGGTACTCCTGAAAGACAACTAAATCAGGAAGAAAATAGGGAACACAGAAATAGGTCCATATAAATAGAGGCAAATGAACCTTCACAGAGGAGCAATAACAATACAAAGGAGAAAAGAGTCTTTTCAATAAATGGTGCTGAAACAAAACATCTACATACAAAAAACTGCATCTAGGTACAAACCTTAGCCCTTCACAAAAATAATAATAATAATAATAATAATAATAATAATAATTATTCAAAATGTAATACAAACCTAAAGGTAGAATGCCAAATTATAAAGTTCCCAGAAAATCACATAGAAAAAAACCTAAATGACCTTTTGTATGGTAATGACTTTTTAGATATAATATTTGAGTCATACTTTCTGAAATAGAGACTTGATAAACTAGACCTCATTTAAATTAAAAACTTTTGTTCTGTAGAAGACAATAACAAAAGAATGAGAAGATAAGCCACTGACCAGGAAAAAAAAATGCTGATAAAAATCTGTTCTATGAAATATAAAAAAGAACTCTTAAAATTTACAGTAAAAATGAAAAGCCTGATTTTAAAAATGAGCATGACACCTGAAATTTTAAAAGGGATTGCATTGACTTTATAGGTTTGGGTAGTATGGGCATCCTAGTAATATCAATTCTTCCAATCCATGAGCATGAGTATCTTTCCATTTATTTGTGTTTTTTGAAATTTCTTTCATTAATGTCTTATAGTTTTCAGTGTAGTTTTTTTTTACCTACTTTGTTAATATTATTCTTATTTTCTCCTTTTTAATTCAATTGTAAATGGTATTTCTTTCTTTCTTTTTTTTTTAAGATTTTATTCACTTATTTGGCAGACAGAGATCACAAGTAGGCAGAGAAGCAGGCAGAGAGAGAGGAGGAAGCAGGCTCCCCGCTGAGCAGAGAGCCTGATTTGGGCTTGATCCCAGGACCCTGGGATCATGACCCGAGCCTAAGGCAGAGGCTTTAACCCACTGAGCCACCCAGGCGCCCCTGGGATTTTTTTCTTAATATCTCATGTTGATAGTTTGTTATTAGTGTGCAGAGACACAACTGTTTTGTATATTGGTATTTTACCCTGAAAACTTACTGAATTTGTTGACTGATTCTAATACTTTCTGCTGGAGTTAAGGTTTTCTATATATAATATGTCACCTGTAAATAATGTCAGTTTTCATTTTCCTTTTCCAATTAGGATGTCTTTATTCCTTTATATTGATTATTGATTGATTGATTGCCTAATTGCTCTGTCTAGGCCTTCTAATACTATGTTGAATGCAAGTGGCAAGAGGAGGAATATTTGTCTCATTCCTGATCTTAGAGCAAAGTCTTTCAGCTTTTTACCATTGAGTATGATGTTATCTGTGACCTTGTCATAAATGGCCTTTATTAAATTAAAAAACATTCCCTCTATACCCACTTTCTTGAGAGTTTTTATTGTAAATGGATGTTGAATTTTGTCAAAAGTTTTTATTTGCATCTATGAATTAATTAAGCTCATAATCTTGGTGATGAGATCATTCTGGATTATCCAGGTGGCCCATAAATCCAGCAAAATTTGTTTTTTGAGAAATACAGGAGAAGAATAGATAGACAATAAGGAGGCATTATGAGCAGAATTAGATCTGTGCAGTCCAAGTAATGTCAACAGACACTAGAAACTTGAAGAAGCAGACAACAGTTTCTCTCTTAAACTCCAAATGGAATATAGCCTTGGCAATACATTGGTTTGGCTTTGGCCTCCAGAAAGAACGAACAAGTTTCTGTTATGTTAAGCCACCAAAGTTATCATGTTTTGTTACGGCAGCTTAAGGAAATGAATACCTTGTCTGACACATCTCTGGGCCAGAGTTCCTTTTTCTTCATTCCTAGGTCTCATACTGGATAATATCAATTGCCTGTGGTGTCTATATTATATAGGACAAACAAACAGATGACAAAATTCTTAAAAAGAAACTCTAGAGAATGTGATATCCACAGTTTTGAAAGTATTAATATATTAGTTATGTTTCTCCAGCCAACTTGATTTTGTTTACATTGAATTTGTTGCTGAGGCTGCTAATACATTTTTTTAAATTTCAATATTATACTTTTCAATCCTATAAACTTCACTTTTTCTATTTTTTTAAAAATCATATGTGGTGAGTCAGCTTTATCATATTTTCTTTTAATTCTTTACATATGGTTTCCTTTTGTTCTTTGAACATATTTATAACACTCCTTTAAAATCCTATCTAGTAAGTTCAACATCTGGGCCCATTAGATTGTTTCTATTGAATCATTTTCTTCTTGTATAGGATCCAAATATTTTTGTTTATTTCCAATCTCATAATTTTTGAAAATTTTTATTGTTTTTAAAAATTTTATTTATTTGAGAGGGAGTGTGAGAGAATATGAGCACAAGGTAGTAGCAGAGGGAAAGAGAGAAGCAGTTTCTTCTGCCAAGCAAGAAGCCCAACACAGAGCTTGATCCCAGGACCCTGAGATCGTGACCTGAGCTGAAAGCAGATGTTTAACTGACTGAGCCACCCAGGTGCTCCTCCATTCTCATAATTTTTGTACCACACTGGTCATTTTAAATGATGTAATGTGCAACTAGAAATCAGATTCCCCTCTTCCTAGGATTTTTTTCATGTTGTTGAAATTACTGCTAACTTGCATAGTGACTCTCCTGCACTAATTCTATAAATCTGTGTTCTTTGCCATGGGTGAGCACAGAAATCTATGCTCAATTAGCTCATTGGTTGGCTAATAATTTTTCTTATATTCCTTGAACTGCTAAGGCTCCCAGCCTTTGCTGTGGGTTTCTGCATGAATGTTTGGTAACTGTTAGGTGATATGACAAGCACTTTATAACTCAGTCTTAGGTTTCACTTTCTATGTATGCAGAACCTCAAGGTCAATCAGAGACAAGAGATTAGAACCTGCTTAAGAATTTCCTAGGCATGTACACACACCAGTTTATGACCATAAACTTGTAGATTCCCAAGAATATATTACTATTTTCAAAATCCCCCGTGGATATCACATTCTCCAGATTTTCTTTTTAAGAATTTTGTCATCCTCTTGTTTGTACTATATAATATAGCCACCTCAGGCAGCCATGATGTAAAGCAATTATTGCTCATTATTTTTGAAACATACCCTCACTGAATAAGGCCTGGGTCAAATCAAATAAAGACAAGTGCCATGAGTGTAGTTTTTGAAGAACAAGTCTAGCAAGGCCAATAGTAACAATTCTCTGAGATTATTTTTACAAGATTCCAAACCCATCTTCTCTCTCCAGTGGCAGCTAACTTCCTGATTTTCACAGTTATCACTGTCCTAAGTTTACTGTTTTTTAAGGCCACCCATGGTGAGGAGTGGGAAATTGTAATAAGAAATATAAATGCTTACCAAGATTTAGCTACTTCCTTGAAAAAAACATTCCTCAAATTGTTGTGAGCTTTGCTCATTTGCAGTGTTCTAAAACACCAGATTTTGACAATGTTTGTCAGTATTTGCAAAGTTAATGGGGATTTAGAAAGCCTCATTCTGATGTTCTGGAAGTTCTCCCAAAAAAGTACTTTTGCGGTTTTTTTAATATTTGCATCCAGTTTTGTTCTCTAGTTTCTGCTTAGAAGCATACAATCCTCCTTAAGAGAAGGCTTTGATTTTTGGTTTTTTGTTTGTTTGTTTTCAGTTTCTTCATTCTGATTTATCTATTACTCTGGTATTTTCACCTTCTACTTTCCAGGAATAACATACACCTCTTTAATTAATAGCATCTCTTTGTTTTGGCAGTTGTTTTGATTACACACATACACATCCTTGTATTTCAGTTGATTTTCTCTCATTTCAATGGGGTTATGAGAAATGGAATCACACATGGGTATTTGGTCTACCATCTTGTAGTAGACTTCACATTCATTACTTATATTTAATTTATAAGATCCATATATGCATAGATTGATAATGAACATGGTCCTATCAATTAATAAATATCCCACTAAAGCCTATATTAAATGTTCATTTTTGAATGTCCTTGTCGTTCATAGATACTTCTACAAAAAAAAAAAAAAAAAAAACTTAGTTTAGTGTTCTCTAGTTTGAATAATTAAACACCAAAAGGACAATTAGTAGACCAATCTCAAAAATAAAGGAAGAAATTCATGGATTAGAAGTACTTGTTGTGTACATGAGGTAAAGTCTTGAGTCTATATGTCATTAATAGAAATGCCAGTGTAAGTTGAGCATTACTCTACTGATGGTAATGAGTATTCAGGATACATAAATTTCTTTCCTCCAGTGTATTTGTTAAGGATGTGTAAAATGAAAAGTATGCACACTCATTCATGGAAAGAATAGTATTATCTGATTAAAATTCAACAGGTAGCCTTATGATATTTAAATATGAATACTGAGGTATTTTGAGCTTGCAGGAAAATGTATATGAAAAAAAAAATCTACCATCTTTGAGATAGGATTTTACCTGAATAAAAATGTAAATTTTCCTCATGAGCTCCCAATACATTTCAACTTTAATTTCACATAATTACCAGTTCTTTTTTGCCCCTCTTTTTTAATTAATTTGAGGACTTTATTAGTTCATAAGAAATATTTAAGGATAAAATGTTTATTGAGATTGGAGTTAACACTATCATTTTGATCTCTTTCCATGAAATGCTAACAAAAGCTTTCGGTTTCCAGTGGTTTTCAAACAGTTTGGAATTATGGAGTTCTGAATTATCCAAGGATAAATGCTCACATTTTAACCATAACCAGTGTATATGCTTATTCATGGGTATAAAACAATATTTACTTTAATGAATTACTTTTCTTGAAGGGACAGATAATCAGCATTGCTAATATGAGCTATAAATAAAGTATGGTTCTATGTGTTAATAAAATATTTCTCTTCATAAACCTTTCTCCTTACAACATTTGAATACTAGCTTTAAGAATGTTACAAATGATGTATGTCTATTGTTTGTATTGTCTGAGTTGTGTTGGTGACTGTTTCTCTTAGATCATCAGATCGTTCTTCCATAATCTTCATTTTCTCATTACTACCTGCCTTTCCCTATTCATCCAAAGATACTAACCCTTTTACTACAAGTCTACATTCTTAGGTGGTTAAGTCCAATCACATCTTTTGAAAATGTTTATTGTTCTCATGAGTATGCCAGGTACTGAGGGGTCTGAAAAAACAGGAGAGATTGAGTTAAGTCAGTATGTGTCCTTAAAGGAGAGGAACATGGAAGAATGCCCATTACCAGCTACAAAGAGGAAGCCATCAAGTTTAATTTGATAAGCTTCCATTTCATTTTCTTAATAGAGCTAAGCATCCCACAGATAAACAATAACAACAACAACAAAAGTGCCATGGTGCATTATTGAAACAATTCTCACCATCTTTTGGAAATCTTGTTGATGAACTACCAATAGTTACTAATTTAAGAGAGCAGAGAAGTCCAGACTTACAAAACAGTATATCCAACTAATTGTCCAGTAGCCTACAGGAGTATCAATTAAATCCAAATATCAGACATCCCAAAGAACACTGAATTAGTTATAGATACTCACAACAATAACCATATCTTCATCTAGAAGAATAATGAAATAATTATAAGGAGAAAGAATTTTTCTTAAGATATAAAGAAGACCTGAAACAGGCTGGGTATATTTTGAGAGGAAAGACAGGACATCTCAGATTGTAAAGGGGCTTCCTGATGGAATACCACAGCATGCCAGCTAACAAATTCACTAAACATAACCCTAAGAAATTCAATAAGCATTTTCACCTCTCTCAAACATATATGACAATAGAAAATATGAAATAAATTGACCCCAATGTGCAGTTGAGTGTGAAACCCCTGGGATGAATCCAGCCATATGCATGGAAAATACTTGTGCCTGGCAATAGTTAGCCTGTATTACACTTCTCTAAGAAAAAAAAAAAAAAACCTTAAATATTAATTAGAAAAAAAGAGGGGAACAAAGCTTGAGGATGGTGAAATCTTATCTATTTGTTTCAATTTAAGTTTTCTCTTCCTACAAGGCTTCACTTTTAAAGATTTCTACAAGAAAAACAAACTTTGAAAATATAAATTAGTACTCTTTGTATTTCCGTCTGAAGGCTTCTCTGATTGCAGTATATCACAAGATGCCTAAGCTGTAATACAGGGAAGCTTCTTTTGCTGATTTGTCTTGATGTAATAAGAAATAGAGAAATAGACAGAATGCTAACAAAATTATCTTTCTCTCCCTTTTCCCCATGTCGTTCATTTTTAATTGTTTTTTTTAATTATTTCTGCAAAAATATGTAGTATGGACTGCAAAGAATATAAAGCTTTTATTCTTAGTATATTTCTATTTAAACATTTCTACCTTTCATTTGTTTAATTACTCATTTTATACTCCTTTTTTTTCCATGAAATTCAAGGTACATGAGAGCCAAGACTTATCTTTCTTGTTCCTTCTTTTATCATCAGTGTTTAGGCCAATGTCTGGAACAAACATTGAGCACAGTAATTTTTAGTAGGTATGTTATTAGAACTTTTTTTTTTTAATTTTTTATTTTTTATAAACATATATTTTTATCCCCAGGGGTACAGGTCTGTGAATCACCAGGTTTACACACTTCACAGCACTCACCAAAGCACATACCCTCCCCAATGCCCATAATCCCACCCCCTTCTCCCAAACCCCCTCCCCCCAGCAACCCTATTTACAATGACATTTTGCAAGTATTGGTGTAGAACCAATATGTTGCACAGAGTTCATATGAAAAAACAGGGAATTCTCCAAGTTTGTTATATAATCAAACTATAAGGAAAATAAAGGATTTTACTCTACTTTTATCTGGTTGTCAAAGCCTCTTTAATTTTTGTATCCTATTAATATAAGTTGTCTTTGAGTGATACTGTGATTTTTTTTTAATAAAATGACATGTTATCAAGATGAATAAGAAATGTGATATCAGATATAGGGTTAATTTAGTTGTAGGTTAGGGTTTGTTGTAACCTTGAGATTTCAATATTACTTTGATTTCTTAGCAAATAAGAGCCCTCCAGATACTAGATACCATATAATATATTTTACAAATTGAGACAACTATCAAAAGTGAAATGAGATGTTTTTAATATATAGACCAGAACAATGAGCATAACATATACTGTCTAGGCAAAACTGCAATTTTATTTTACACTATCTATAAATGTTGGTATTTAATCATTGGTTAAATGATTAAATTAAATTAAATGTTGGTATTTAATCAATTACAATAAATGCTCAGAAAAAATGAGTCTGAAGATAAATACATTTCTCTCTCTCTCTCTCTTTTTCTCACATGCACACTCAGACACACATATTCACACACAAACACACACAAAGATACACGCAGAAGTTGGGAGTTTCCCAGTCTCTGGAAGTTCTTAACAAGACTGTGTTCATCAGTAAGCAAAGAATGGGCTAGTCAGAAATGTAGAGAGCAGAGTTACTATCCTACTGATCATCTTTCTCTTGGCAACTGTTTCATTGAAAAATTTCTACCTGTCCACTTTTTCAAAGATTTCACTGTATGAGTTTTGCAAAAATAGTTCAGTGGAACTAGACATTATAATCACAAAGTTCACAGTATAGAGAAAGATCTACCAAATGAAATAATCCATCCAGAAAGCATTGATAACTAACAAAAAGCTGAAGGGATTAATACAAATTGAAACATGATCCAGACCAAACAGTAGCAAATGATAATAACTGCCTTATAAGTCTGTGGATAGGATTATCAGAATGTTTGGTTTCTGTGATAGGATTATCAGAATGTTTGGTTTCTGTGTCTGGATTACTTTTCTGGTCCCCAAAGAATTGATTTATATTATGCTTGCTAAGTGACTCTGCTTTTTATCTTTGAATTAACTGTGGTTTACATCTGGCCACTATTTATATATGACCTACTTAATATAATGCTCCCAAGTCTAACAGTGCAAAATTTTTTCCAATACAAAATTGCAGGTAATCTGGCTCGCATTCATCTAGTCCTCCTCATGACATATTTAGGGGTACTTTTCAGAGTAGAAAGAACTGATCAGCTCTTTGTTAACAGTGATAGTAATCATGTGAATCACTTCAAGACCAGAATAAGGAAAGGATATTCCTGAGGATTAAGAACTCAGGGTACTTCCAGAGAATACTCAGTAGAACATTTTAGGTGCTATTGACTTTAATGTGGATTAACCAATGATGAAGGGACTGAGGCTGATGACATGTACTGGTCGTGTCTTGGTGCATCAAGGAGTGCAGGAATTAGCTAAAAGATTGACCGTAGTGATTGATAGTGTTTGCATGCATCTGCAAGCCATTTTCATCTTCTCCTCTCCCTCCCACTCCCCCTTCTGCCTCCTTCACCTCCTCTTCCTCCTCCCCACCCCCATCCCCACCCTCCCCCTCCTCTCCCTCCTCCTCCTCCTCCTCCTCCTCTTTCTTCTTCTGTGTTCTTAAGTGAATAAACAGGTCTTCTCCACAGTAAGTGTTGAATTGTTTATAGAGGTATTCATACATGGGCAATATTTTTACCATTTTCTTGGGTTTGTCTTGCCTTATACATACTTCTGGTTTGAGACTGCATACATTCTCGCTTTTGTTTCCTTTGCTTTAGTGGACATGTCTTGAAAAAAGTTGCTGTGGCCGATGTTGAAGAGGTTACTACTGATGTTCTCCTCTAGGATTTTGATAGATTCCTGCCTCACGTTGAGGTCTTTTATCCATTTCCAGTTTATCTTTGTGTATGGTGTATGAGAATGGTCAAGTTTCATTCTTCCACATGTAGCTGTCCGATTTTCCCAGCACCATTTGTTGAAGAGACTGTCTTTTTTCAACTGGATATTTTTTTCCTGCTTTGTTAAAGATTATTTGACTATAGAGTTGAGGGTTCATGTCTGGGCTTTCTACTCTGTTTCACTGCTCTATGTGTCTGTTTTTGTCCTGTACCATGTTGTCTTGCTGATCACAGCTTTGTAGTAAATTTGAAATCAGGCAACATGATGCTCCCAGTTTTGTTTGTTTGTTTGTTTTTTCAACATTTCCTTAGCAATTCAGGGTCTCTTCTGGTTCCATGACAATTTTAGGATTATTTGTTCTAGCTCCTTGTAAAATACTGGTGGAATATTGATCAGGATGGCGTTGAAAGTATAGATTGCTCAAGCAGTACAGACATTTTAACAATGTTTATTCTTCTTATCCATGAGCATGGAATGGTCTTCAATCTTTTTGCTTCTTCTTCAATTTCTTTCATGAATGTTCTGTAGGTCCTTGAGTACAGATCCTTTACCTCTTTGGTTAGGTTTATTCCCAGGTATCTTAGGGTTCTTGGTGCTATAGTAAATGGAATCAATTCTCTTATTTCCCTTTCTAATTTTCATTGTTAGTTTATAAGAAAGCAACTGATTTCTGTACATTAATTTTACATCCTGCCACATTACTGAATTGCTGTATGAGTTCTAGTAGTTTGGGGGTGGAGTCTTTTTTGTTATCCATATAAAGTATCATGTTGTCTCTTCATAGATGACTTCTTTGCCAATTGAATACCTTTTGGGACTTATCAAGATCAAAATTTTCTGCACAGCAAAGGAATAACATGTAATATAACATGTAATAACAGTAAATAACATGTGTTGGAGAGGATGTGGAGAAAGGGGAACCCTCTTAGGCTGTTGGTGGGAATGCAAGTTGGTGCAGCCACTTTGGAAAACAGGGTGGAGACTCCTTAAGAAATTAAAAACAGAGCTTCCCTATGACCCTGCAATTGCACTACTGGGTATTTACCCCAAAGATACTGATGTTGTGGAAATAAGGGCCATCTGTACCCCAATGTTCATAGCAGCAATGGCCACTTTTGCCAAACTGTGGAAAGAACCAAGATGCCCTTCAACGGATGAAGAGATAAAGAAGATATGGTCCATACATACAATGGAGTATTATGCCTCCATCAGAAAGGATGAATACCCAACTTTTGTATCAATATGGATGGGATTGGAAGAGATTATGCTGAGTGAAAAAGTCAAGCAGGGAAAATCAATTATCATATGCTTTCACTTATTTGTGGAGCATAAGGAATAACAAAAAGGTTATTGGGAGATGGGGAGAAGTGAGTTGGGGGAAATCAGAGAGAGAGACGAACCATGAGAGACTGTGGACTCTGAGAAACAAACTGAGGGTTTTGGAGGGGAGGAAGGCAGAGGGTTGGGTGAGCCTGTTAGTGGGTATTATGGAGGGCATGTATTGCATGGAGCATGGGGTGTGGTGCATAAGCTTGAATCTTGGAACGCACACAAAAAAATTAAATTAAATTAAATTTTAAAAAAAGACTGTATCGTTCAATATTAAAAATAGTTGTTTTTTTAATATAGTTCCTAATGTTTATATAGACATACAAATTTTAAGGTTATTTTGGAAAAAAAAAAAAACTGTACATGCAAGAAAAAGACCGAAGATGGTTTCTATGATTCTTACTGGAATGAATGATTATGGGTAATTTTTTCCCTTCTGCTTCACTCGTTATATGATATTTAAATAGTATATTCTTAAATAATTGAGATAATCAGAGAAAGGTAGGCAATAAGCCTAAAACGTTTAGAAAATTAAGTTAGCCTAGGATTACTGCTTTAAATATACCTTTTAAGATCTTTTAAAGTGGTTTTTACTTTAAATTTTCAAAATGAAAAGTTTAGAATTGACTTATTTCATAATAACTGATTTAAAAATTAACTTGTAATAATGAAAATGATATTTTATAGGATGTGTTTTTATTTTTAAATGTTTTTAAAGATTTTATTTTATTTGAGAGAAAGAGAGGGAGCACAAGAAGAGGAGCAGCAGGCAGAGGGAAAGGGAGAAGCACACTTCTTGCTGATGGAGGGAGAACTATATAAGGCATGATCCCAGGTACCTGAGCCAAAGCCAGCCACTTCACTGACTGGGTCTCCCATGCACCCCTAAAATGTGTTTTTCAACAACAATAAATTCTATATTCATATTGTGATCATAGGAAAGCGACAAAATAAAAATGAATATAGTCACAGGAATATGTTTTACCTAACAGCAAGTCATATAAAACAACTACAGAATTCACAAAGGCAAAACAAAATTAGCAAACTAATCTTCTAAATAAATATGGAAAATATAAGAATGAATGACTAAATATCTCCCTGTTATATTTGACAATAATTAATATTGACACATTAAAATCTGGCTATATATTTTAATATGAATGAATAGTGATAAACTCTTTTCTATAAAGTAAGATGATTAAGTGTGGAATAGTTGAGATTCAAACCCAGGTGTTTGAAATTTATTACCACTTTACCATATTTGTTCTCTGTCCTCTAAAATTACATGTATTAGAAATGGGCAATGAGTCATATAATATGGAGGGAATAATATCAAAGTCCAGTTACAAAATTGTATCAGCCAAAACTAATAAATATTTGTGTGTATAAACCTGTACAACTTTACCCTAACTTATAAGAATTTATTTTCTGTATAGCTACCTATCAATATATAGCTCTCTATCTCTAGTTAATAGAGATATTAACTACTTGAACTTTTATAAAGAATTCAATATAGTTAATTCATTTGCTAATATTTTGATTTATTTTTACATGAGTTCTAGAAAATGTTACCTCTCTTAATTGTGTGATAGGCCCAATGAAAACAAAGATTTATTTATTTATTTTTTTTTTTAAATTTTTTATTTTTTATAAACATATATTTTTATCCCCAGGGGTACAGGTCTGTGAATCACCAGGTTTACACACTTCACAGCACTCACCAAAGCACATACCCTCCCCAATGTCCATAATCCCACCCCCTTCTCCCAAACCCCCTCCCCCCAGCAACCCTCAGTTTGTTTTGTGAGATTAAGAGTCACTTATGGTTTGTCTCCCTCCCAATCCCATCTTGTTTCATTTACTCTTCTCCTACCCACTTAAGCCTCCATGTTGCATCACCACTTCCTCATATCAGGGAGATCATATGATAGTTGTCTTTCTCTGCTTGACTTATTTCGCTAAGCATGATACGCTCTAGTTCCATCCATGTTGTCAGAAATGGCAAGATTTCATTTCTTTTGATGGCTGCATAGTATTCCATTGTGTATATATACCACATCTTCTTGATCCATTCATCTGTGGATGGACATCTAGGTTCTTTCCATAGTTTGGCTATTGTAGACGTTGCTGCTATAAACATTCAGGTGCACGTGCCCCTTTGGATCACTACATTTGTATCTTTAGGGTAAATACCCAATAGTGCAATTGCTGGGTCATAGGGCAGTTCTATTTTCAACATTCTGAGGAACCTCCATGCTGTTTTCCAGAGTGGCTGCACCAGCTTGCATTCCCACCAACAGTGTAGGAGGGTTCCCCTTTCTCTACATCCTCGCCAGCATCTGTCATTTCCTGACTTGTTGATCTTAGCCATTCTAACTGGTGTGAGGTGATATCTCATTGTGGTTTTGATTTGTATTTCCCTGATGCCGAGTGATATGGAGCACTTTTTCATGTGTCTGTTGGCCATCTGGATGTCTTCTTTACAGAAATGTCTGTTCATGTCCTCTGCCCATTTCTTGATTGGATTATTTGTTCTTTGGGTGTTGAGTTTGCTAAGTTCTTTATAGATTCTGGACACTAGTCCTTTATCTGATATGTCATTTGCAAATATCTTCTCCCATTCTGTCAGTTGTCTTTTGATTTTGTTAACTGTTTCCTTTGCTGTGCAAAAGCTTTTGATCTTGATGAAATCCCAATAGTTCATTTTTGCCCTTGCTTCCCTTGCCTTTTGTGTTGTTCCTAGGAAGATGTTGCTGCGGCAGAGGTCGAAGAGGTTGCTGCCTGTGTTCTCCTCAAGGATTTTGATGGATTCCTTTCGCACATTGAGGTCCTTCATCCATTTTGAGTCTATTTTTGTGTGTGGTGTAAGGAAATGGTCCAATTTCATTTTTCTACATGTGGCTGTCCAATTTTCCCAGCACCATTTATTGAAGAGGCTGTCTTTTTTCCACTGGACATTCTTTCCTGCTTTGTCGAAAATGAGTTGACCATAGATTTGAGTGTCTATTTCTGGGCTCTCTATTCTGTTCCATTGATCTATGTGTCTGTTTTTGTGCCAGTACCATGCTGTCTTGATGATGACAGCTTTGTAATAGAGCTTGAAGTCCGGAATTGTGATGCCACCAACGTTGGCTTTCTTTTTCAATATCCCTTTGGCTATTCGAGGTCTTTTCTGGTTCCATATAAATTTTAGAATTATTTGTTCCATTTCTTTGAAAAAGATGGATGGTACTTTGATAGGAATTGCATTAAATGTGTAGATTGCTTTAGGTAGCATAGACATTTTCACAATATTTATTCTTCCAATCCAGGAGCATGGAACATTTTTCCATTTCTTTGTGTCTTCCTCAATTTCTTTCATGAGTACTTTATAGTTTTCTGAGTATAGATTCTGTGTCTCTTTGGTTAGGTATATTCCTAGGTATCTTATGGTTTTGGATGCAATTGTAAATGGGATTGACTCCTTAATATCTCTTTCTTCTGTCTTGCTGTTGGTGTAGAGAAATGCAACTGATTTCTGTGCATTGATTTTATATCCTGACACTTTACTGAATTCCTGTATAAGTTCTAGCAGTTTTGGAGTGGAGTCTTTTGGGTTTTCCACATATAGTATCATATCATCTGCGAAGAGTGATAATTTGACTTCTTCTTTGCCGATTTGGATGCCTTTAATTTCCTTTTGTTGTCTGATTGCTGAGGCTAGGACCTCTAGTACTATGTTGAATAGCAGTGGTGATAATGGACATCCCTGCCGTGTTCCTGACCTTAGCGGAAAAGCTTTCAGTTTTTCTCCATTGAGAATGATATTTGTGGTGGGTTTTTCATAGATGGCTTTGATGATATTGAGGTATGTGCCCTCTATCCCTACACTTTGAAGAGTTTTGATCAGGAAGGGATGCTGTACTTTGTCAAATGCTTTTTCAGCATCTATTGAGAGTATCATATGGTTCTTGTTCTTTCTTTTATTGATGTGTTGTATCACATTGACTGATTTGCGGATGTTGAACCAACCTTGCAGCCCTGGAATAAATCCCACTTGGTCGTGGTGAATAATCTTTTTAATGTACTGTTGAATCCTATTGGCTAGTATTTTGTTGAGTATTTTCGCATCTGTGTTCATCAAGGATATTGGTCTATAGCTCTCTTTTTTGGTGGGATCCTTGTCTGGTTTTGGGATCAAGGTGATGCTGGCCTCATAAAATGAGTTTGGAAGTTTTCCTTCCATTGCTATTTTTTGGAACAGTTTCAGGAGAATAGGAATTAGTTCTTCTTTAAATGTTTGGTAGAATTCCCCCGGGAAGCCATCTGGCCCTGGGCTTTTGTTTGTTTGGAGATTTTAATGACTGTTTCAATCTCCTTACTGGTTATGGGTCTGTTCAGGCTTTCTATTTCTTCCTGGTTCAGTTGTGGTAGTTTATATGTTTCTAGGAATGCATTCATTTCTTCCAGATTGTCAAATTTATTGCCGTAGAGTTGCTCATAGTATGTTCTTATAATAGTTTGTATTTCTTTGGTGTTAGTTGTGATCTCTCCTCTTTCATTCATGATTTTATTTATTTGGGTCCTTTCTCTTTTCTTTTTGATAAGTCGGGCCAGGGGTTTATCAATTTTATTAATTCTTTCAAAGAACCAGCTCCTACTTTCGTTGCAAAATCTGTGGGACACAATAAAGGCAGTCCTGAGAGGAAAATATATAGCGGTACAAGCCTTTCTCAAGAAACAAGAAAGGTCTCAGGTACACAACCTAACCCTACACCTAAAGGAGCTGGAGAAAGAACAAGAAAGAAACCCTAAGCCCAGCAGGAGAAGAGAAATCATAAAGATCAGAGCAGAAATCAATGAAATAGAAACCAAAAAAACAATAGAAAAAATCAACAAAGATTTAATCCTTAGATTTTTTGTGTGTCTGAAAAAAATCTAACATGGTGTGCTCCAGTAATGGGTCAGCCAATAATAAATGGCTGTATACTATTAACTAGAGAAATAAAAATACTGGTGCTTTAGAGATATGATAACAATTATCCAGATAGTTTTATACATCTGATTGTAGATGGAATGTTAAATTTATTTCAGTCAAATGTTTGGAGATTATTATTACACATGAATAGTACTAACAAGGTAAGGAACCAAAAGCAGAATGAAATAATAAAATTTCACTGAACTAGAAAATATATTTTATTCCATCATTCACTTATTATTCATTTAGTTAATAGTTATGTATCAGGAGACACTGTACCCATCATTAGAATTTCAACAAGACAAGGCCATTAACTTTGTACAGGTTGAATGTTAATAGTCAAAGAAAACCTTCAGTTGTCTTGATGGTATATTTTATCTATATTAACTATATATTCTATATATAATATATGTATGTAAATATATATGTTGAATTCTATATTCATTTTTAAATAAAGTATAATCAACCTATATCACATTAATTTCAGATGTAAAATGTAGTTATTTGATATTTGTATATGTTGCAGAATGTTAAAAAAAAAAAAGTTAGTTAATTTTGGTCACCACACATATGTAGTGACAAATTTTTGTTCTTGTGATTGGGGCTTTTAGAATCTACTCGCCTAGCAGCTTTCAAATATTCAGTATGGTGTTGTTCTAGTCACCATGTGGTACATTATATCCCCTTGATTACTTTAAAACTCGAGATTTGTACCTTTTGACTCCCTTCACCCATTTTACACCCCCCCATTACCCATTTATTGCAAACACCAATCTGTTCTCTGAATCTATGAATTTGGGTTTTTAATTTTTTTTAAGATTTCATATGTAAGTAAAATCACAAGGTATCTGCCCTTCTTTATCTGACTTATTTCAGTAAGCACAATGCCCTCAAAATCCATCCACGTTATCACAAATGACAGTATTTCCTTCTTTTTAATGACTGAATTATATTCCATTGTATATATTTATGACATTTTTCTTTATCCACTAATCCATCAGTGGAAACTTAGGTTACTTCATAGTTTGACTATTTTAAATAATGCTTCAATGAACATGGAGATGCATGTATTGTTTTGAGTTGGTGTTTTCATTTCCTTCAAATAAATTCCTAGGAGTGGAATTGCCAGATCATATGGAGGTTCTATTTTTATTTTTTTCAAGAATCTCATACTATTTTTTTATGATGGATGTACCAATTTACACTCCTATCAACAGACTACCAGTTTTCTTTTCTTCACATCTTTGCCCACACTTTTTGTATCTTATCTTTTTGATAATAATTATTTTAAGAGATATGAAGGGATATCTCACTGTTGTTTTAATTTACATTTCCCTGATGACTGGTGATATTGAGTACCTTTTCCTGTATCTATTTGCTATCTGTAGGTCTTCTTTGGAAAATGTCTGCTTGGATCCTCTGCCCATTTTTCATCAAATAGTTGTTTTTGTTTGTTTTGCTGTCCAGTTTCATGGGTTCTTTATATATTTTATATTTTATCCCTTTTTCTTTTAAAGATTTTATTTATTTATTTGACAGAGAGAGAGAGATCACAACAGGTAGAGAGGCAGGCAGAGAGAGCAGGGAAAGCAGGCTCCCTGCTGAGCAGAGAGCCCCATGCAGGGCTCCATCCTAGGACCCCGAGATCATGACTTGACCCAAAGACAGAGGCTTAACCCACTGAGCCACCCAGGCACACCTAGATATTAACCTCCTATCAGATAAATGATTTGCAAATATTTTCTTCCATTCCATAGGTTGCCTTTTGATTGTGTTGATGGTTTACTTCACTATGAACAAGCTTCATAGATGAAGTCCCACTTGTTTACTTTTACTTTTGGTGTCTGATGCAAAAAATATATATATATTTATATAAATGTATATATTTATATATTATTTTATATTTATATTAAATATTTCATATAAAAATATATAAATATATATTTATCTTTATATTTTATACATATAAAATTATATATATAACATATATATACACACATATATGTGTGTGTGTGTGTGTGTGTGTGTGTATAGAGAAAGAGAGAGAGCCAGGAACCTTATCATTGATGTTTATAAGGATTTTTAAGGTTTCAGATTTTATATTCAAGTCTTTAATCCATTTTGAGTTAATTTTTATATGGTGAAAGGGAATGATGTGTCTTTACTTTCTGATGTACCTATCCAGTTTTCCCAACACCATTTATTGTAGAAACTGTCCTTTCCTCATTGTATATTATTGGCACCTTTGTCATAAACCAATTGACCATTAATGGATGGAATTATTTCTGGTCTCTCTCATCTGGTCCATTGATTTATTTGTCTCTTTTTATGTTAGTATCATACTGTTTTGATTTACATAGTTTTGTAATATAGTTTGAAGTGAGGGAGGGTGATACTTTTAGCTTTGCTCTTTCTCAAGATCGCTTTGACTATCTGCCTTGACTTTTGTGTTTCCACACAAATTTTAGGACTGTATATTCTATTTCTATGAAGTATACCATTTGGAATTTTGATAGTGATTGCACTGAATCTATACTTTGCTTTTCATAGTATGAACATTTTAATAATATTCTATCAATTCTTGAGCTCAGAATATATTTCCATTTATTTGTGTCTTTGTCAGTTTCTTTTATCAATGTCTTAGAATTTCCAGAGGGCAGGTCTCTCACCTCCTTGCTTTAATTTATCCCTATGTATTTTACTCTTTCTTTTTTTTTTTTAAGAAAATTTTTAAAGTAATTAATTTATTTATTTATTTGAGAGAGAGACAGTGAGAGAGAGAATGATTGAGGAGAAGGTCAGAGGGAGAAGCAGACTCCCCATGGAACTGGGAGCCCGATGCAGGACTCGATCCTGGGACTCCAGAATCATGACCTGAGCTGAAGGCAGTCGTCCAACCAACTGAGCCATCCAGGCATCCCTGTATTTTACTCTTTCTAATGTAATTGTATAGGTCTTTTTTTTTTTTTTAATATCTCTTTTGATATTTCTTAAGAGTGTATAGAAAAGCAACATACTTTTATAAATTAATTTTGCATCCTACAAATTTTACGGAATTTGTTAATTAATTCTAACAGTTTTTGATGGTGTCTTTAGGGCTTTACATGTATAATATGTATTCCACAAATAATGACCGTTTTACTTCTTCCTTTTCAATTGGGATAACTTTTTGTACTTTTTTTGTCCAATTACTCTGACTAGGACTTCTAGAATGGAGTTGAGAAAACACCAAGAAGGGCATCCTTGTCTTGTTCCTGATGTTAGAGGGATAGTTTTCAGTATTTTATCACTGACAGAATGTTAAATGTGTGTTCTTCATATATAGCTTTTATTATGCTGAGGAGGATTTTCTCTATGCTGACTTTCTTGAGACATTTTATCATCAATAAATGTTGAATTTTGTCAAATGCTTTTTCTGCATCTATTGAGATTATATGATTTTTATTCTTCATTTGTTAATTTGGTATATCACATTGATTGGCATACAGATGTTGAACCATTCTTACATCTCTAGAAAAAATCCCACCTAATCTGGGGCACCTGGGTGGCTCAGGGGGTTAAAGCCTCTGCCCTCAGCTCCAGTCATGATCCTGGGATCCTGAGATCAAGCCCCACATCAGGCTTTCTGCTTGGCAGGGAGCCTGCTTCCCCCCATCTCTCTGTCTGCCTCTCTGTCCACTTGTGATCTCTTTCTAAAAAAAAAAAAAAAAAAAAAAAAAAAAAAAAAATCCCACCTAATCGTGGTGTATGATCTTTTTCATGTGTTGTCAAATTTGACATGCTAACATTTTTTTGAGTATTTTTGCATCTATGTTCATCAGGGATAAGGCCCTGCAATTTTCTTTTCTTGGGTCTTCCATCTCCATATTTGGTATCAAAGTAGTGCTGGCCTCATTAAATGATTTGAAAGTAATCTCTCCTCTTCCTTTTTTAGAGGAATTTAAGAAGTATTGGTATATAATTCTTATTTGATTGTTTGGTAGGATTCATCAAGGAAATCATCTTGCTCTGGACTCTTTGTTGGGAGGTTTTTTATTAATGATTCAATCTCCTTATCAGTAATCAATCTGTTTAGGTTTTTTTTTTTTAATGGTTCAGTCTTTGTAGATTGTATGTTTTTTTTGTAGATTGTATGCTTTTAAAATTGTATGTTTCTATGTAGATTGTATGTTTAGTCTTTGTAGATTGTATGTACATACAAAACTTTCTGGTATAAAACTGTTCATAGTAATCCCTTAACAACTTTGTATTTTTCTGTTATCAGTTGTTAATATCTCTTCTTTTATATCTGATTTTATTTATTTGAATTCTATCTTCTCCCCTAACACCCTTGGAGTCTACTTGACTCTAGTTTGTCGGTTTTGTAATCTTTTCAAGGAACCAGCAATTACTTTCACTGATCTTTTTAATTGGGTTTTTAGTCTTTATTTCATTTATTCACATTTGATCTTTACTTCCTTTCCTCTACTAACTTTGGGCTATGTTTGTTCTTTTATTCCCAGTTTCTTGAGGGGTATAGTTACACTATTTATTCAAGACTTTAATTCCTTCTTCTGGTATGCATTTATTACTATGAACTTCCCTTTTGCATCACATAAAATTTGGTATGTTATTTTTCATTTTATTTGTCTCAGGGTACTTTTATTTCTCTTTTGATTTTTTCATTGGTCATTTAGTAGCCTATTGTTTAATCTCCATTTATTTGTGCACCTTCCAAATTTCCTTGTATAATTGATATAACTTATATTTATTTTCATAACACTGTGGTCAGAAAAGATGCTTGATATGATTGTAATCTTTTAAATTTTAAAAACTTGATTTGTGACCTAACATATGATCCTCCTAGAGAATGTTTGATGTGCATAGGAGAATAATGTGCATCCTATTGCTTTGGGATGGAATATTCTGTATGTAACTATTAAGTCCATCCAGTCTAATGTGTCATTTAAGACCAACGTTTTTATAATAATTTTCTGTCTGAGTACTTATCCACTGATTAAAGTGAGTTATTAAAGTTTCCTACTATTATTATTTTAGTCTACTTCTCTCTTTAGGTCTGTTGATATCAGTTATATAGATATAGATATAGATATAGATATAGACATATAGGTATATAGATGTAGATATATATTCCTATGTTGAATGCATAAATACTTACTATGTTATATCCTCTTCCTAGACTGAATAATTTGTAATTATGCCATGCCTTTCTTCACCTCTTTTTACAGTCTTTGTCTTAAAATCTAGTTTGTGTGATATACGTATAGCTACCCCAGCTTTCCTTTGGTTCCTATTTGCATGAAATATCTTTTTCCATCCTTTCACTTACAGTCTATATGTATCTTTATCTCAGAAGTGATTGTCTTGTATGCAGTATTTGGATGGATCATTTTCTAAAATATTATTCAGCCACCATAACTTATTTGATTGGACTATCTATTCCACTTATATTTTTCAAAAGATTTTATTTATTTAGTTGTCAGAGAGAGAAAGAGAGAGAGACCAAGAAGGGGGGACAGCAGACAGAGGGAGAATCAGGCTCCCCACTGAGCAAGGAGCCTGATGTGGGACTTGATCCCAGGACCCTGTGATCATGACCTGAACTGAAGCTGGATGCTTAACTGACTGAGCCACCCAAGTGTCCCTCCACTCATATTGTTTTCAAGAGTTATTTATTTACTTGAGAGAGAGAGAGAGTACACAAATAATGGGGAGGGACAGGTGAAGAGGGAGAGAGAGTCTTAAGCAGACTCTGCAGTGAGGATGGAGCCAAATATAGACCTTGAGCTCATGATTGTGAGATCAATACCTGAGCCAAAAACCAAGAGTTGGGCACTTAACGAACTGCAGAACCAAGGCACCCCCATTTATATTGAAAGGAAATATTGAGAGGTATGTACTTTCTGTCTGTTTTACATTTATTTTCTGTCCATTCTTTTTCTCCTGGTCTCTTCCTTCATGATTTGTAGATTGTCTTTAATGGTATACGTAGAATCCTTTTTCTATGTACTATGGGTTTTTGGTGAGTGCCTATCGTATTACCTATGTATAACAAATTGTATTTATAAGATATTTTAAGTTGTTACCAACTTAAATTCTACATTGTTACTTCCCCTTACCTACAGTTTGTTTTTAGTTTTGTATTTGTCATCATCTATCTCATTTCCTTTTGTCCTCTAATGTTCATACTAGGTTTATAAGTAATTAATCCACCACCTTTGTAATTTTAGATTATTCTAAATTTTAATATATATTTATCTTTATCAGTGATGTTTATACTTCCATATGCTTTTCTGTTACCAATTATCACTCTTTCTTTTTAGCTTAAAGAGGTTCACTTAATATTTCTTGTAATGTGGTTTAGTGGTGACATACTTCTTTAGCTTTTGCTCGTCTGGTGAACTCTCTTTCCTTCAATTCTGAATAACAACTTTGCCAAAGAGTCTTGCCGAGAAGGTGTGTGTGTGTGTGTGTGTGTGTGTGTGTGTGTGTGTGTGTCTTTGAATATATAGTGCTACTCTTTAAAAGCTGGCATAGTATCTCTTGAAAAATTTGCTGGTAGTCACTTGTATGCAGATTCCTTTGTATATAACAAGTTGTTTTATTTTTTGTTGCTTTTAAGAGTCCCTCCTTTTCTTTAACTTTTGACATTGTATTTATAATGTATGTTGGTGTGAGTTTCTTAGGGTGTCTCATATTTGGAACTATCTGGTCTTCCTGAATCTAGATATATATTTCTTTTTCCAAGTTAAAGAAGTTTTCTTTCTCTCTTCTCCTTCTAGAATCTCTAAAATGTGAATGCTAAAGTGCTTAAATGTTCTTAGGCTATTTCCACATGTTTTTTGTCTCCCCACTCTTTTTGCTCCTCTAATTTAATGCTTTAAGTTTTCTATCTTTGAGTATACTAATCCTTTCTTCTTCTTCATCCATTCTGCTGTTCAAATTCTATATATTTTTTTAAGTAGGCTCCATGTCCAGCATGGAGTCCAACACAGGGCTTGAACTCATGGCCTGAGATAGAGACCTAAGCTGAAATCAAGACTCATATGCTTAACTGACTGAGCTATCCTGGTGTCCCTCAAGTGTATTTTGTTTTTGTTTAAAGATTTTACTTAAACTACAGTTTTGTTAACATATAGTGCAGCATTAGTTTAAGGCATAAAATTGAGTGATTCATCACTTGCATGGAACACCATAATTTCATTACAAGTGCCCTCCTCATCTTCCATCACTCATTTACCCCATCCTTCCACCTACCCCCACTCCAGCAGCTCTCTCTTTGTTTCTGATAGTTAAGAGTCTCTTATGGTTTGCCTCCCGCTCTGTTTTTATTTTATTTCTTCCTTCCCTTCCCTTGTGTTTATTTGTTTCTTAATTTACACGTGTAAGTGAAACCAGATGTTATCTGTCTTTTCCTGACTGATTCATTTTGCTTAGCATTATACTCACTAGTTCTATGCATGTCATTGTAAATGACAAGATTTCAATCTTTTGATGGCTGGGTAATATTCCATTATACACAGACTACCTCTTTTTTATCCACTTCATCAGTTGATGAGCATTTGAACTCTCTCCATAATTTGGCTATTATGGATAAGGCAGCTGTAAACATTAGGGTGAATATGACCCTTCAAATAATGGTTTTTGTACCCCTTTGTTAAATATCTGATAATGTAATTGTTGGGTCATAAAGTAGTTCTGTTTTTTAATTTTTAGCTTTATGAGGAAATTCCATACCGTTTTCCAGAGGGGCTGCATTGGTTTGCATTTCCATCAGTGTAACTAAGTTTATTCACATGCTTGCCTATATCTATTGTCTCTTGAGTTGTTAATTTTAGCCATTTTGACTGGTGTTAGATCATAGCTCATTGTGGTTTTGATTTGTATTTGGCTAATGATGAGTGATGTTGGACATTTTTTCATTTGTCTGTTAGCCATTTGTGTGTATGCTTTAGAAAATGTCTACTCATATCTTTTGTCCACTACCTTAACTGGATTTTTTATTTTTGGGGTGTTAAATTTGATGACTTCTTTATAGATTTTGAATACTAACCCTCTGCCCAATATGTCATTTGTAATATCTTCTCCCATTCCACATGGTTGCCTGTTAGTTTTGTCTATCATTTCCATTGCTGTGCAAAAGCTTTTAAACGTGATGAAGTCCCAATAGTTCATCTTTGCTTTTGTTCCCCTAGCCTCAGCAGACGTGTCTGGAAAGATTTTGCTGCGACTTAGGACAAAGAGGTTAGTGACAGTGTTCTTCTCTAGGATTTTGATGATTTCTTGTTTACATTAAAGTTTTTCATCCATTTTGAATTTATTTTTGTATATGGTATAAGAAAGTCATCCAGTTTCATTCTTCTGCATGTTGTTGTCTGGTTTTCCCAACACCATTTGTTGAAGAGCCTGTCTTTTTTCCATTGGACATTCTTTCCTGCTTTGTAGATGGGTTGACCATACAGTTCTGGGTCCATTTATCATTTTCCCTTCTGTTCCATTTGTCTATGTGTCTGTTTTTGTGTCAGTACCATACTGTCTTGATGACTACAGCTTTGTAATGTAACTTGAAGTCCAAAATTGTGAGGACTCCTGTTTTGCTCTTCTTTTTCAAGATTGCTTTGGCTGTTTAAGGACTTTTCTGCTTCCATACAAATTTTAGGATTGTTTGTTCTGGTTCTGTGAGAAATGTAGTTGGTATTTTGATAGGGATTGCATTAAATGTGTAGATTGGTTTGGGCAATATGAGCATTTTAACAATATTTGTCCTTCCAACCCATGAGCATGGAATATTTTTTCATTTCTTTGTATCATTTTCAATTTCTTTCATGAATATCTATAATTTTCAGAGTAAAGATCTTTTACCTCCTTGGTTAGGTTTATGGGTTTTGGGTATAACTGTAAATGGAATGGGGGGGGTGCCTGGGTGGCTCAGTCATTAAGCGTATGCCTTTGGCTCTGGTTATAATCCCGGTGTCCTGGGATAGAGTCCCATATTGGGCTCCCTGCTCGTTGGGAAGCCTGTTTCTCCTTCTCCCACTCCCTCTGCTTGTGTTCCTGCTCTCACTGTCTCTCTCTCTGTCAAATAAATAAAATCTTAAAAAAAAAATTGTAAATGGAATTGGTTCCTTCACTTCTCTTTCTGCTGCTTCATTATTGGTATGTAGAATTGCAACATATAATTGTATGTTGATTTTGTATCATATGGCATTACTGAATTCCTGTTTCAGTTCTAACTTTTTTTGTGTGTGTGTGGTGGAGTCTTTCAGATTTTCTGCACAGAGTATCATGTAATCTGCAAATAGTGAAAGTTTGGCTTCTTCCTTGCCAATTTGAATGTCTTTTATTTATTTTTGTTGTCTCATTGCTGAGACTAGGACTTCCAATACTATGTTGAACAACAGTGGTAAGAGAAGACATCTCTGTCGTGTTCCTTACCATAGGGGAAAGATTCTCAATTTTTCTCCATTGAGGATAATACTAGTTTTGGATCTTTTGTATATGGCCTTTATGATGTTGAGGTATGCTCCTTCTACCCTACTTTGTTGAGGGTTTTTTATCAAGAATAGATGCTGTATTTTGTCAAATGCTTTTTCTGTATCTAATCAGAAGATCATATGTTTCTTATCTTTTCTTTTGTCAATATAGTGTATCGTGTTGTTTGATTTATGGATATTAAACCACCTTACAGCGCAGGAATAAGTCCCACTTGTTTGTAGTGAATAATCCTTTTAATGTACTGTTTGATTTGATTAGAGAATTTTTGTCTCCATGTTCATTAGGGATATTGGTTTATAATTCTCTAGTCTTTGGTTTTGGAATCAATATAATTCTGGCCTCATAGAATTAGTTTTGGAGTTTTTCTTCTATTTCTATTTTTTGGAACAATTTTAGAAAAACATATTCTTATAGTGTTTGATAGAAACACTTTGGGAAGCCATCTAACCCTGAACTTTTGTTTTTTGGAAGATTTTGATTACTGATTCAATTTCTTTGCTGGTTATCAGTCTGCTCAAATTTTCTATTTCTTCCTGATTCAGTTTTGGTAGTTTATATGTTTCCAAGAACTTATCTATTTCTTCCAGATTACCCAATTTATTGGCATAAAATTTCTCATAATATTTTCTTATAATTGTTTTTATTTCTGTTTGGTTGATTGTGTATGCTTCAGAAAATGTCTACTCATATCTCTTTCATTCATGATTTTATTTGTTTGTTTGTTTTATTCCTTTCTCTTTCCTTCTTGATAAGTTTGGCTAGGGTTTTGATATGTATATATGTATATATGAGATTTGAAACCATATATATATATGGTTTCTCATATATATATATATATATATATATATATATATATATATATGAGATTTGAAACCAAAGACTATACACACACACACACACACACATATATATGTATATACACACACACACATACATACATACACATATACATATATTCATTCCCGGTTTTTTTGTTTTGTTTTGAGGCCATTAGCATGATAAGATGATAAGTGGTTCTCCCTGTCACTTTCAATCTGGAGGTGTCTTTGGGTCTAAAATGAGTCTCTTGTAAAATGGATCTTGTTTTCTAATCCATTCTGATACCCTATGTCTTTTGATTAAAGCATTTGGTCCATTTACATTCAGAGTATTGATACATATGAATTTAGTGCTGTTGTAAAATTTGGAAAGTCACTGTTCCTGTAGATTGTTTCTGTTCCTTTCTAGCCTTGTTTTTGGTCTCTTTCCCACTCAAAATATCCATATTTCTTGCAGGGCTGGTTTGGCTTCTTAAGTTTCTATTTGTCTTGAAACTCTTTGTCTCTCCTTCTATTTGGAATAAAAACCTTACCAGATAAAGTATTCTTGGCTACATATTTTTCCCATTTTGTTGTTCAATATTTTCTTCTCCTTTCTGGCCTGCCATGTTTCAGTGGACAGGTTTACTGCTAAACTTATGTGTCTACCCTTGTAGGTTAAGGACATTTTTTCCCTAGCTGCCCTCAAAATTCTCTCTTTCTCTTTGTAATTTGCAAGTTACACTATGATGTGTCATGGTGTTGACTTGCTTTTGTTAATTTTGTGGGGTGTTTTCTGTGCCTCTTAGGCTTGAATGCATATTTCCTTCCCCTGATTGGGAAAGTTTTTAAGTATAATTTGCCCATATAAACCTTTTATCCCTTTCCCTATTCTTCTTCTGGGACTCCTATAATACAGATACTATTTCATTTCATATAATCATCAATTTCCCTAAGTCTGCCTTCACGATCTAACATTTTTCTTCCTCTCTTCTTTTCAGCTTCATTATTTTACCTTTTTTTTAATCATCTATATTACCTATTCTCTCCACTGCTTCTCCAATCCTCATTGTGATCATATCTAGTCAGTTTTGCATCTTATTAGCATTTTTTTTTTTTTAAATTTCAGCAAGACTGATTTTTAGGTCCTTTATCTTCACAGCAAGGGTTTCTCGGGTGTTTTTTTATGTTTTTCCACCCAGCTAGTAGTCTTATGTCTGTTCCTATAAATTGCTATTCAGATATATTGCTTGCATATGTTTTGAACAAGTACGTGGCTATGATTTCCCTGGCTGTGATTTCTTCTTGACCTTTCTTTTGGGGAGAATTCCTTTATCTTGTCATTTTGGCTAAGTTTCTGTCTTTTGTGTTATTTTGAAAGCTCGTTATGTTTCCTGCACCTGAGAGTAATGCTGTATTAAAAAGAGGTCCTACACACTCAGGGCCAGGAATTTCTTCAAGTGTTTGGTGTATACTGTGTACACTCTGCTGTTTTGCTGGCTGCTCTTTCTCATTGGTCCGACTTCTGCAGATCTCTTCCTTGCTTTCAGTGGAGAGTGTTTGGACCTTTAACTAGGTGTGCTTTGATTTGTTTATTAAAATAAGCCTGAGGGAAAAGAAAAGAAAAAAAAATCATCCAAAAAAAAAAAGAAAGAGGGTGCCTGGGTGGCTCAGTGGGTTAAGCCGCTGCCTTCGGCTCAGGTCATGATCTCAGCATCCTGGGATCGAGTCCCGCATCGGGCTCGCTGCTCAGCGGGGAGCCTGCTTCCTCCTCTCTCTCGGCCTGCCTCTCTGCCTACTTGTGATCTCTCTCTATCAAATAAATAAATAAAATCTTTAAAAAAAAAAAAAAAAGAAAGAGAGAGAGAGAAGGAGTGAGAAAAAAATAAAATAAAATAAAAATTATGAGAACTGATTCCAAAGAAAAAGAAAGAAAAAAGAAGACTGATCAAAAAAAGAGAGAGAAAAGGAAATGAAAAAGAGAAACTAACAAACATAGTAACCTGATTCCAAATTAAAGAAAGAAAGGAACAAAAAAAATAAAAAAAAAGAAAAGAAAAAGTAAATCCTTATCCTATTGCCACCAGAACATCAGGTAATTCTTTAAAGCACTCTAAGATTAGACTTGGTGCATACTGTGGGCTTTCTGTGCTGGTCTTCTAGGTGAAGCGGCCCACTACACTGGCTTGGAGTCAGACTTGTCCCAGTAAATATGCACTTCCCAGGTACAGGGGGATGTGGATTAGCATAAGAGCCCCACCTACATTTGGGGCTGCTATTTTGCTCTCTGAAGTTCCACTGTGTTGGTGCCAAAGGGGAAAATGGGTCCATCCCATTCTCTTGTCATGTTCACACTCTCTCCTATTCAGGAAGCCCTCAGAATAATGAGGGTGTTTAAGACACCCAGTGCCACAGTCCTCCTGTGTTTTATCTTTGACCCAGCGTTGGGATTCAAAACTCCAAATCTTAAAGTGCTGGCTCCACAAGGATCTCCTCTTCTCCAGTGGAGAGTCTTGCTGCCATTTTTCTGAGTTCTTTGTCCCAGGAAAACAGTCCCATGCCTGAGCAGTGTGCAAAATCCATGTTGTGGCACTGAAAAAGCAGCACCCCAATAATCTATGCTGTGTGTGTGCCTCTGTCCCCTGCCAATGAAGGGTCATTTGGTGGTGCCTGCAGAGTCTTTGTCCATAAAGAGGCACTATACCATCTTCCAAATGTACTCCCGGAAGGGGAATGTTCTCTCCAGTGCAACCCAGGAGATCCCTATACCATTTTGTGCACTCCTGGGCCAGCGTCCTCCCTCTCCCCAGGAGTTCTCACCACACCTCCACTCAGCAAAAGTCTTGCGCTTCCAAAACCTCAGACTTGGAGTTCCACTGCTGTTTGCAAAAAACCTGTGATACTCAGTACACCTTACTCCTCAGTCCATGGTCCAAGAGGTTTTCAACTTGTGTGAATCCATCACCACACTTTCACAACTCCTTTCTCTTTTTATTCCTTTTCTCTCCCTAAAGAAAGGGTTCACTTCCCTCTGCAGCACCATAGTTTTTTTTTTCTCCCCCAGTTCACTTCCAGGCATTTTGTGCTTCCCATGCTGTCTCTGTCCAACCATGGAGATCCTTTTTCCCAGTCCTCAGATTGATTTCCTGGGTGTCCCAATGAAGCTGTGTTCAAGGAATGAGGAAGATCAAGGGTCCCCCTACTTCTTCATCATAATAACTCTTCTTCTATTTTTTAAGTTCAGCTATTCTTCTTTGTGACTACTATTTATTACTTTCTAATATTTTCTATATTTTTATTGAAGTTCTCATTGTGGTCATCCATTCTTCAAGGTTCAGTAAGCATCTTTATGATGATATTTTGGAACTCTTTAGCAGTAAATCGCTTATCTTTATTTCATTAAGAAATTTTTCTGATGTTTATCTTATTCTTTCATTTGGAACACATTACTGTTTCTTCATTTCTCTTGTCTTTCTGTGTTGTTGTCTTTGCATAAATGAATCAGCCACTTTTCTTATTCTTGATGAAATGGATATGTAGAAGATAAGCTTTATCTTTCTATCTTGTCCTGACACTGGGTTGTTTCTCAAAACTTTGTGAAAGTCCAAGCTGCCTACATTATTTTTAGACTATATTATAGTGGCTCCAGTATTTGAGTCTGCCAAGTCCTTTCAGTGTCTCAAAGGGAAGGATATCAGCAGATAGATTAAAGTTAACTGGAATCCAGACCCATACGCAACAGCTTTTAAAATATGCAAATATACAGAATCCTGTGGTATGACAAGTGTATGTTCTGCTGGGCAGAAAGACCAAATGATGTATATGTGTCTTTTTTGTGGCTGTCACAAAAATCAGTTCAGACAAGTGCACCCCACCTTTAAGGGAGATATCAACAACCTGGAGTGAAGCAGAGGGACAACAAAAAATGATATCCACTGACCTCTGTTCCTGGAGTAGTCTTATAGGTATGTGCCAAATTAGAAGACTGACCCTTGGGCTGAAGTTTCAGGATAAGCAATAGGCCACTTTCACAAAAAGCTTTCAAAGCTATTTCAGTCTGCTGTCTATAAACTACCCTTGGTGTAGTAAACAGTCAAGAATTGTCACTGAATTTATTATGATTCCATGGTATCCAGGATGTAGCCCCTTCTGGCCATCAGAACCAGGTGATTAAAAGGTGGCTCCTGGTCAGTAGCTACAACAATCAGGGCACCAGGAATACAAACTGGGGTACACATCACATATAAAATCATCTCTCTAGAAGATAATTATTCCCCAGAGTGTGGCAGAAGGAGAGTGTAATGATAGTACCAAGCCCTACAGATCTCTGAAGAAGATTACAGGAGGCCCTTAGATGTGTGTTTAATTAGAAGCCTTTGCAGGCTCCAGATATCAAATAAACCATTAAGCCTCTTGCATAGAAAGACTGGACTTCTGGGTCTGCTGACTTTTACTGAACTCTGTGTTTAAGAATTCTTTCTATATGTTGCTTACAGTTCTTCATGTTAATAGAACCCTCACTGCTTAATCCCTGCTTCTTACCAGAGACAGTATTCTAATGATATCCTTTGGGCAGCAGCATCAAAAAATGGGGCAACTAAGTCAGATACTAACTTTTTTCTTGGATATATTATCAAGCCAAAGCATGGAAAAGGGAAAATACAATAACAGTATTCACAAGTCTCCATCCCAGTAGACTACTCCAGTAAGTCCATAGATGTATTTTCATTTGATGCCTCTCCATCTAGGTGACACTCAGAGATAAGCCAATAGCCTCTTTCAAATAAATGCTGGGTTTGTCTCAATTGGCTTCCTCTACACTGGGCCTTGGAGTAGATGAATCCTAATGTATAACCCTTTTAAGAGTTGCTTCTCAGTTTAAAACAGTCTTATGGGTCTTTGGACACAGGTCCTATTGATTTTTAAAATTAAATGTGGTGGAGATTCATCACTTAGTTGTAGATTTGAAAAGTTAAATTGCCCAAGGTGGGATTCAAACCTTTACTATTCAGGGAGAAACTCTAAGTTTTTAGTTCCTTCTGATTATAGATGGCCATGCTAAGGGTGGACTATATGATGAGATTTTATCCCAGCCTCTTTTATCTGCCTTGATGTGTGTTTTTTTTTTTTCCCCCTAGTTTCCACAACATGTAGGAATTACTTAGCTTATTTACAGGTTTGTTTGTTTGTTTGTGTTTTTCAGAGAAAAATTTTCCCTATGTATCTATAGATTCAGTGTAGTGGCGTCTGTGGGAAGAGGTGACTTCAGTGTCTTCCTATGCCAGTGTCTTGAACCAGAACCCCTCTTTATTGTTTTTATAGTAAAATACTTCTACTTGTATTAATATAGATTATGAAAAAAAAGTAAGTTTCTCAAAAAAATTTTAATCCTAATAACTGTTGTTATAGAAGGGTGTGATTTTGTTTTTGTCGGAACTTTATAGAGACACATTCAATACGGTATAATTAGAAGTTTAATCAGGTCAATGGAGTATAAACCATTACGCAGAGAGTACAGTTCCTGAGGCAATAGAATTCTTACACAGAAATGCATTTTTACTACCTTATTGAGAGTATGTGGGTTTGCAGCTTACCAAAGTGTAAATAGCCAATGGCTTTTATAAGTTGCGTATAACTTGATTAGCCAATAAACCATACTAAAGTACAAAATAAGCCATTTTAACGTATAGTTACCTAATCAAGCCTGTCATCCATTGAGCTGTGCATAAAAGACATTTTCAAGATAGTGTTTCTACTTCTTTATTGCAGAGTATCTTTGTTTATGTATCAGTACACAAAATTTGGTAATTAGCAGTAGGTCTCAGTTCATTTAATGTAAATGAGCAAGATCTCAACTCTCTTACATTCTTTTAGGGTGTAATAGCTCTCTTGACCTCCACTTAGGAACGAGGTATTTCATCCACCATAGGGGAAAATGAAAATAGCAGCGGCTTCTTTTCTCTTCAGGGAAATGCAAAGTACCATATATGACAATTTGTATTAATCAATAAAGAAAATATGAGATTAATTTTATTTATTAGATTCAAACTGTAGTGAATAATTGAAAGAATGTGCACTTTTGGTAGTTGGAGCAACAAATTGAAGTCAACAATAATATTTTTTCCTTTTCTTTATGAATAGAAACTTCAAACATAAAATAAACATTTCAAATTGCTTTTTCTCTCAACATGCAGGAGGAGAAACAATTTTCTGAAGTTAATAACATTTCTGCAAAGGCTGTGGGGAAATCATGCAAAGCTAAACTGCATAGCATGGAAGCCTGCTAAACAAAAAACTTTTGGAACTTCTATTACATTTCTTTTCTTTATTGTTCTGTGAGATTTAAAGTACTTTGAAAGAGTATCCATTTTTTAGAAACAGATGTCTTAGATATCTTAGAGAAGGAGACATTTAAACCACCATTGACTCTCACATCGATTGTATTTATGAAGGTAAAGATTTTCACTTTTTTTTTTTATTCCTCTAGGAATGTATAAAAGTGCTATTATTTTTAAGGCATGTCTTAACAGATAAGAAAATTATAATTTTAATGGGTTATATAACCTTTTAGTTTAAAACATTAGTTTTCCAAACTATGATTTGATGTGATTGTGATTTTACATAATGAAATCGGTATAACTTTTTCTTTTCTCATTTGAGACTTTCTAAGTAAGGAACTCCTTGAAAAAATGATGTGGAATTTTAATGTCTTAAGAACAACAGAGGCATGTCTGAAATTGCCTTGCTCTCTACTCTCACTCTAGCCAGAAATCATGTTGTAGTTGACAGCCACCTTGCTAAGTCTAGCACCTTTTACTGGTAGAACTAAGCATAAAAATCCTCACTCTGTCATCAGAGGCTTAAGACAAATGTCAACAAACTTTTCCTAAAGAACCAGAAAGTAAATACATTAGTTGTGGGTCATATTTTCTCTATAACAACTACTGAAATCTTCTTATAGTGTAAAAACAGCCATAGACAGTATATAATTTTTTTTATTTTTTTCAAGCTTTTATAAATGTAAAAACCATTCTAACTTGTAGGCCTTTCAAAGGCAAGCAATCGTCTACTTTGGGCCTGTGGGTCATAATTTGCTGAACTCTGGCTTAATATACATCACTGACATTGTGCTGGCTAAAATGCTTATTTCCGCTTCTGAATCCACGTTGTCCAATCTTCCTTATTTTTTTTTTAACACAGCAAAAAGAAAAATTTGTTTAAAAATATCTCACTATACAAAACTAATAGTTATGAACATTTTAGTTGGATATCCTTTTCTTTGCATGTTTGTATTATATATTCATCCAGAAGCTTTCAGTCCTTTTGAGGAGACAGAAATATAAGACAAAATACTATTATGAGCAAAATGGTATGAAACGGAAAAAATATGTAAGTAATTCTGCCTGGTAGAGTTAGGGAGTATAATAAAAGCCAGACTTATTTTTTGTTTGTTTGTTTGTTTCAACTTTTTACTTAAATTCTAGTTCGTTAGCATATAGTGTAATATTAACTTCAGGTGCAGAACTTAGTGATTCATCACTTACATATAATACTCAGTGCTCATGATAAGTGACTTCCTTAGTTCCCATCACCCATTCAACCTACCTCCCTGTCCTCCTCTCCTTCAGTAATCTTCAATTCGTTCTCTATACTTAACAGTCTGTTATATACTTTGCCTCTCTCTGCCCTGCCATGTTCATCTATTTCTTTCTTAAATTCCACATATGAAGAAATCATATGGTATTTGTTTTTCTCTGACTTATTTCATTTAGCATAACACTAACTCCTTCCATGTCATTGCAAATGGCAAGATTTTGTTCTTTTTTATGGCTGAGTAATACTTCATTGGGTATACATACCACATCTTTTTTGTCCATTCACCAGTCAATGAACATTTGGGCTCTTTCCATATTTTGGCTCTTCTTGATAATGTTCCTATAAACTTCAGGGTATATGTGTCCTTTGAATCAATATTTTTGTATCCTTTGAGTAAATACCTAGTAGTGCAATTACTGAATCATAGGGCAGTACTATTTTTAACCTTTTGAGAACCTCCATGTTGTTTTCCAGAGTGGCTGCACTGGTTTGCATTCCCACCAAAAGTGCAAGAGTATTCCCCTTAATCTACATCCTTGCCAAAATCTGTTGTTTAGTGTGCTATTAATTCATTTCCTTTTGTTGTTTAAGTGTGAGGCAATATCCCATTGTAGTTTTTATTTCTATTTCCCTGATGATGACTGATGTTGGACATATTTTCATGTTCAATTAGTCATCTGTATATCTTCTTTGGAAAAATGTCTATCATGTCTTCTGGTCATTTCTTCACTGTTTTTTTTTATTTTGGGGGTGTTGAGTTTGATGAATATTTTTTAAAAAGATATTATTTGAGAAAGAAAGAGTGCATGAGTGGGGGTAAGGGAGGGACAAAGGGAGAAGAAGAGGGAGAAGCAGACTCCCTGCTGAGAAGGGAACCAGACATGTGATTTAATTCCAGGACCTCGGGAATTATGACCTGAGTCAAAGGCAGAAGCTTAGCCAACTGAGCCTTCCAGTGCCCCTGAAGAGTTCTTCATATATTTTTCATAGTAACCCTTTATCAGATGTCATTTGCAAATATCTTCTCCCATTCCACAGGTTGCCTGTTAGTTTTGTCTATCATTTCCATTGCTGTGCAGAAGCTTTTAAACGTGATGAAGTCCCAATAGTTCATCTTTGCTTTTGTTCCCCTAGCCTCAGGAGACATGTCTAGAAAGACTTTGCTGCGACCTAGGCCAAAGAAGTTACTGCCAGTGTTCTCCTCTAGGATTTTGATGATTTCCTGTTTACGTTAAGGTCTTTCATCCATTTTGAATTTATTTTTGTGTATGGTATACGAAAGTTATCCAATTTCATTCTTCTGCATGTTGTTGTCTGGTTTTCTAACACCATTTGTTGAAGAGCCTCTTTTTTCCGTTGGATATTCTTTCCTGCTTTGTAGATCAGTTGACTATACAGTTCTGGGTCCATTTATCGTTTTCCCTTCTGTTCCATTGATCTATGTGTCTGTTTTTGTGTAAGTACCATACTGTCTTGATGACTACAGCTTGTAATATAACTTGAAGTCCAAAATTGTGAGGACTCCTGCTTTGCTCTTCTTTTTCAAGATTGCTTTGGCTGTTTAAGGACTTTTCTGCTTCCATACAAATTTTAGGATTGTTTGTTCTGGTTCTGCGAGAAATGTAGTTGGTATTTTGATAGGGATTGCATTAAATGTGTAGATTGGTTTGGGCAGTATGGACATTTTAACAATATTTGTCCTTCCAACCCATGAGCATGGAATATTTTTTCATCTCTTTGTATTATTTTCAATTTCTTTCATGAATGTTCTATAATTTTCAGAGTATAGATCTTTTACCTCCTTGGTTAGGTTTATGGGTTTTGGGTGTAATTGTAAATGGAATTGGTTCCTTCACTTCTCTTTCTGCTCCTTCATTATTGGTATGTAGAAAAACAACATATAAATGTATGTTGATTTTGTATCATATGGCATTACTGAATTCCTGTTTCAGTTCTAACTTTTTGTTGTTGTTGTGGTGGTGGTGGTGGTGGTGGTGGTGGTGGAGTCTTTCAGGTTTTCTGCACAGAGTATCATGTTATCTGCAAATAGTGAAAGTTTGGCTTCTTCCTTGCCAATTTGGATGCCTTTTACTTATTTTTGTTTTCTCATTGTTGAGACTAGGACTTCCAATACTATGTTGAACAACAGTGGTAAGAGAGGACATCCTTGTTGTGTTCCTTACCATAGGGGAAAGATTCTCAATTTTTCTCCATTGAGGATAATATTAGCTTTGAATCTTTTGTATATGGCCTTTATGATGTTGAGGTATGCTCCTTCTACCCTACTTTGTTGAAGTTTTTTTTAATCAAGAATAGATGCTGTATTTTTTCAAATGCTTTTTCTATATCTAATCAGAGGATCATATGTTTCTTTTCTTTTATTAATATAGTGTATCATGTTGTTTGATTTATGGATATTAAACCACCTTACAGCGCAGGAATAAGTCCCACTTGTTTGTAGTGAATAATCCTTTTAATGTACTGTTTGATTTGATTAGAGAATTTTTGTCTCCACGTTCATTAGGGATATTGGTTTATAATTCTCTAGTCTTTGGTTTTGGAATCAATGTAATCAATGTAATTTATTCTTGTAGAATGAATATGGAAGTTTTCCTTTTGTTTCTATTTTTTGGAACAATTTGGGAATAGGTATTAAGTCTTTCAATATTTGTTAGGGAGTTCCTGGGTGGCTCAGCTGTTTAAGCATTCAACTCTTGAGTTTGGCTCAGATTATATTGAGCTCCAATTCTGGCTCTTCACTCAGTGTGAAGTCTGGCTGAGATTTTTTCTCCTTCTCCCCTGCCCCTGTTATCTTCTTCCTCTCTCAAGTGAATAAATAAAATCTTTTAAAAAAATGTTTGGTAGAATTCCTTGGAAAGACATATAGTCCAGGACTCCAGCTTTTGGGAGAGTTTGATTAATGGTTCAATTTCTTTTCTGGTTACAGGTCAGTTCAAATTTTCTATGCCTTCCTTTTTTCAGTTTTGGTAATTCATGTGTTTGAGGAATTTATACATTTCTTCCAGATTGCCCAGTTTATTGGCATTTAAGTTGAGTATCTGTGATATTGATTGTGATCTCTCCTCCTTCATTTGTAATTTTATTTATTTGGGTCATTTTTCTTTTCTTTTTGATAAGACTGACTAAGGGTTCATCAATTTTGTTAATACTTTGAAATAACCAGCTCCTGGTTTCATTGACTGTTCCATTTTTTTTTTTCTAAATCCTTTATTTCTGCTTTCATATATATTATTTCCCTTCTCCTGCTGGCTTTAGGTTTCCTTTGTTCTTTTTCTAGCTCTTTAAGGTATAAGGTTAAGTGATATATTTGACACCTTTCTTGATTCTTGAGGTAGGCCTCTACTGCAGTATACTTCCACATTATGGCCATTTTTGCAGCATCCTAAAGTTTTTGGACTCCTTTTTTTCATTTTCATCTCTTTCCATGTATTTTTTAATTTCTCCTTTAATTTCCCTGTTAACCCATTCACTGTTTAGTAGGTTGTTCTTTAACTTTCATATATTTGTGGACTTTCCAGTTTTTTTGTTTTTGTTTTTGTTTTTTTTTTTTCTTGTGGTTGACTTCAGTGTTGTGGTCAGAAAATATGTCTATGCCTGATATGAGCTCAATCTTTTTGTACTTGTTGAAGCTTGATTTGTGACCCAGTATGTGATTATTTCCCAAATGTACTCAAAAAGAATGTGCATTCTGCTGATTTAAGATGAAACATTCTGACTGTATGAATCCTGAATGTATGAATTCTGAATGTTGAATCCATTTGATCCAGTGTGCCATTCAAAGCCCTTGTTTCCTTGGTGATTTTCTTCTTAGATGATCTGTTCATTGCTGTGAGTTTGGTGTTAGAATCCCCTGTTATTATCAATGAGTTTCTTGATATTTGCTATTAATTGACTAAGCATAAATATTTATAATTGTTAGACCTTCATGTTAGATAGACCCCTTTATTATGATATACTGCCTTTCTTCATCTCTTGTTACAGTCTTTGGTTTAAAGTCTAGTTTATCTGTTATAAGGATGGCTACTCTGGGGTTTTTTTTTTTTTTTTTTGATGTCCATTAGCATGATTAATTGTTCTCTATCCCCTCACTTTTGTATCTACAATGTGTCTCTTGTAAGGTCATGTTTTATTATCGATACTGACACCTTATGTCTTTTGATTGGAACATTTAGTCTATTAACATTCAGAGTAATTATTAAGAAAAATGAATTTAGTGCCATTGTATTACTTGTTACATTGTTTCTGGAGATTTTCTGCTCCTTTTTAGTCTTTGTTGCTTTTGGTCTTTCTTTCCCACTCAAAGAGCCCCATTTATTTATTTATTTATTTATTTATATTTTTTAATTTTTTATTAATATATAGTGTATTATTTGTTTCAGGAGTACAGGTTTGTGAACCATCAGTCTTACACAATTCACAGCACTCACCATAGCACATACCCTCCCCAATGTCCATAACCCAGCCACCTTATCCCTTCCCCTCACCCCCCCACCCTGCTGAGCAAGCCTCATTTTTTTCCCTGAGATTAGGAGTCTCTTTGGGTTTGTCTCCCTCCTTGGTTCCATATTGTTTTATTTTCCCTCCCTTCTGCCATGACCCTCTACCCTGCTTCTCAAATTCCTCATATCAGAGATCATATGATAATTGATCAGAGTCCCTTTTAATATTTTTTATAGTGCTGGTTTAGTGATCACAAACTCTTTTAGTTCTTATTTGGGAAACTCTGTTTCTGCTTCTATTCTGAATGACAGCCTTTCTGGATAGAGTATTCTTGGCTGCATATTTTTCCCATTCAGTATTTTGAATATATCATGCCACTCTCTCCTAGACTTTTTGAGAGTTCTGCTGCTAACTTTGTGTGTCTTCTCTTATAAGTTAGGGATTTTTTTCCCCTCTTGCTGCTTTTAGGATTTTATTCTGATCTCTGTATTTTGCAAGTTTAGCACAATGTCTTCATTTTGCCTGCTTTTGTTGATTTTTATGGGAATTCTCTATGCCTCCTGGATTTGGGTGTCTGTTTCCTTCCCCAGATTAGGGAAGTTTTCAGCTATAATTTCCTCAAATAAACCACTCACCCCTTTTCCCTCTCTTCTACTGGGACTCTTGTGATATAGATGTTATTACACTTTACGTAGATGCCGAGTTCCCTTAAGTGTACATTCATGATCTAATATTTTTCTTTACCTCTTCTTTTCAGCTTCATTATTTTCCATAATTTTATCTTCTATATTCCTTATTTGTTCTTCTGCTTTTTCCATCCTTGTGGTCATTATATCCAGTCATCTTTACATCTAGGTTATAGCATTGTTCATTTCAGCCTGACTAATTTTTAGATATTCTATTTGGTAAGAGACTCCCTGCGGACTTCTATATATTTTTTCAAGCACAGCTATTATTCTTATGATGCCTTAAATTCTGGATCAGTTATATTACTTACATTTGTTTTATTTTTTTAAGATTTTTTTTCATTTATTTGACAGAGAGAGAGATCACAAATAGGCAGAGAGGCAGGCAGAGAGAGAGGGAGAAGCAGGCTCCCTGATGAGCAGAGAGCCCAATGAGGGGTTTGATCCCAGGACCCTGAGAACATCACCTGAGCCGAAGGCAGAGGCCTAACTGACTGAGCCACCCAGGCACCCCAACTTACATTTGTTTTAATTAGATACCTGGTCGTGACATCTTCTTGTTCTTTTTTTTTTTTTCCTCAGATGAATTCCTTCATCTTGGCATTTTGTCTAGGTCTTTGTCTTCTTCTTTGTATAAGGAAAGCCTGTTATGTTTCCTGCTCCTGAAAGTAATGGTTTTATTAAGAAGAGGTCATACCCTGCCCAAAACTTGGCACTTCCAGAACTGTTTCTGTTGTATTCTGTGTGCACTCTGCTGCTGTGTTTCAACTGCCCTTTCCCTTAGGTAAATTGTCCTAGACTTTCTCTTTGCCTACAGTGGGGACTGTTTGGACCTTGGCCAGAATGTGGTGAGTTTTAAGTAGGTGTGCTCTGATCTAATGCTATTTCAACTAGGGCTGAAACTTTCCAGCACTATTGTCAGTAGACTTGGTGCATACAGCAGGTTTGCATTGGTCTTCTGGAGGAGGAAGCCACTGCTCTGGTTCTCAGGCACACTTGCCTTAGTAAAGAAGCACCTGCAAATCGCAGTGTGGTGGGAATTAGTGTAAGCAGTTTATGTCACCACTATTGGCACTGTGCTGCTTACTGAAATTTATGCTGGGTGGCAGGTAATGGAAATAGTGCCAGTCCTTTCCTTCATCCCCAGAGAGATGCCCACCACTGTTCAGGAAACCCTTAAAGAAGAGTGAACATCCCCCCTATTTTGTGTCCCAGCCATCCCTTAGATGCACCTTAACATTATGTTTGGGATATCTTCCCACTGACAGTATAGTATAACCTTGTTTTAACACAGAGAGGCTGGCTGAGTTTTAAAACTGGCTGAGTTTTAGGGACCTGTCATGACTCAGACCTGGACTGGTCCTCTGGGAGAGGATCTTACCACATTGGGCCGAGTGCAGGTTTATCCCAGAAGGGCAACTGCTCTTGGACTTTGGAGTAAACTCCGCACAGGAGTTTGGAGTAAACACAGCAAAATGACATTCTCAGCATTGGGGAAGAGACACCTCCTAAGGGGTGGGGGGAGCATAATGGCAGCCTCTAGCTCTTTTGTTCCTAGAGAGGCAATGCCACCTATTCCAGATGCATTCCAAGAAGAGGGAATTGTCTCTTCCACTGTGTAGAAGATCATAATATCTGCTCTCGGGTTTCTGTTTTCCTTCTCCACAAAAGCACTGCAGCAGCCACGGACTCCAAACTAACCACAGTGTGGATCTCTAAAATTCCAGTCTCTGAGCTCAGCAGGTTGTAAAATCTCATGATAATCAGTGCCTCATTTTTCTGGTCAATGGCTTTGAGGAAGATCTTTGAGTGATCCACTATGTGCTTTTCTATCTCTCTCTCTCTCTCACTTCTTTCCATGATCAGTGCTCCTTCTCCTCCATAGCACCCATAATCATTTTATCCTGCAAAGGACAGCTTTGCACCTCTTTCCTTCCATGATGTGACCTCTTCTCCCCCTCTAGTTGTGCAGTTCTGTCAGTCCTCAGATCAGTTTCTTAGGGGTTCAGAATGACTGGCTATTTATCTAGCTATGTTTAAGGAATGAGGCAAAGCCCAGTATTCTACTGCTCAACATCTTAACTCTCCTCTCAATCTTCCTTTAACTTTTTTTTTTAATTAATTTTTTATTTTTTATAAACATCTATTTTTATCCCCAGGGGTACAGGTCTGTGAATCACCAGGTTTACACACTTCACAGCACTCACCAAAGCACATACCCTCCCCAATGTCCATAATCCCACCCCCTTCTCCCAAACCCCCTCCCCCCAGCAACCCTCAGTTTGTTTTGTGAGATTAAGAGTCACTTATGGTTTGTCTCCCTCCCAATCCCATCTTGTTTCATTTATTCTTCTCCTACCCACTTAAGCCCCCATGTTGCATCACCACTTCCTCATATCAGGGAGATCATATGATAGTTGTCTTTCTCTGCTTGACTTATTTCACTAAGCATGATACGCTCTAGTTCCATCCATGTTGTCGCAAATGGCAAGATTTCATTTCTTTTGATGGCTGCATAGTATTCCATTGTGTATATATACCACATCTTCTTGATCCATTCATTTGTTGATGGACATCTAGGTTCTTTCCATAGTTTGGCTATTGTGGACATTGCTGCTATAAACATTTGGGTGCACGTGCCCCTTTGGATCACTACGTTTGTATCTTTAGGCTAAATACCCAATAGTGCAATTGCTGGGTCATATTGTTGGTGGGAATGTAAGCTGGTGCAGCCACTCTGGAAAACAGCATGGAGGTTCCTCAAAATGTTGAAAATAGAACTGCCCTATGACCCAGCAATTGCACTATTGGGTATTTACCCTAAAGATACAAACGTAGTGTTCCTTTAACTTTTAATCAGTGCTTTCAATCTCACCAGACCATCAACATATTGACATATATATAGTCTTGGCTGGATACTTTAAGCCTCTCCTAAGTGTCCAAATCTTCTAGATTTATTTGTTTCTCCCTTTTACTGTTATTTTTCTTAATTTAACAAATAAATTTTTTTTAATAGGCTTATACTAGGGTCTGGTCATTTCTCCAGCCTATATATATTTTTTTCCTATTCTACCTACTTGCTTTGTTTCTCAAAGCTGAAATTTAATTATGAATAAAATGATAGAAAAAGCAATGAATAAATCATAAAAGGTCTTGGCTTTCACAGAGCAAAATGAAGAAAAATTGTCACGTACCCAAAACGATAAGTGTTTTGAATATTCCCATTTAAAGTAATGGGTCACTGATTGTGGGTCATAGTGTCAACAAACTTGAACTGATGCTGATAGGATTTTTGTTCATTAAAACATATATATATCAAAATCTCTTGATATATTCTCAATAGTATTCAGAACCAATTGTCCAGGTTTAGACTGAATGCTTGACAATGCTTCATCTTTCTCTGTGTGTATAATTCCAATTTGTTCCACCAAAACTAACCTCATATAAATAGCTTTATTGTAGAATTACTAGATCATTCCATGTTATATTTATATGTGAAGGACTGAAGACAAATATTGTAGATTTTAGTTTTTCTGTTAATTTTGCGTGTCTGTGTGATTTCAGGTTTCTTAGGAATTTGAAAAAAGTTACAATGGGGAATTTAAGGAGTTTTCGATGCATGAATATAAATGCAGGAGATATGTCATGAGCCAAATTTCAGGGGAAACTATTTTCAGATACCCATGACAATACCAGTTTCCAACATAGGAAATTACAACAAATGAGTGGTCCTTTTTTTCATATAAAATTCTGTCATCATTATGTAGATTTATCTCCCACTAAGATATATCTTCTAAAACTACATCCAAATTCATGCTAATATCTTTCTTACTAACAATTACTTATACATTCAGGTTTTTTTTAATCCATTCCATGTCAAACAGAATCAAATTGCTAAGTGAAATTTGATGGTGCAAAAAATCATAAATAGGTGCTGAAGAAAAATGTATTAAATATGACTCGTGATATGTGAAAGTCTAACTGGGACCTATTTCATTAGAAATAATTAGGTCATAAATGGAACATGATTGTTATTTAAAATTCTCATTTGTTACAGAAATTTAATAGTATAAGCATGTCATAGAAAGCAAGGATGAATGTTCCTTTAATGTTCAACTCTTTGTAGAGTATTACATCTATAATTTCTTTTAAGGATGCATAAAACTGTTGCATTTCAAAAGAATAGAAATGTTAAGAAATTGTTCAGAAAGAGAAATGTTGCTAAGGAAGTTTAGTTGTTGTTTTCTCTAAAGAAAATGCTAACAAGAAAAGTCTGCATCAAAAATATGTAGAAATAGTCTGTATTTTTTTTTTATAAAAAGCACACTAATTTTCATAAGGGAATTTACCATTACCACTCTGTGTGTGTCTTGAAACCTCTTTAGTCATCTTTAATTCTATAATTTTTAACAGAATAATGATACTATACCATAGTTTGTTTATATGGAGTTGACCTGCAGAGGCAGGATGGAGGCACTCCCAAATTTGGTCCAGATATTTAAACTCATGATGACACACAAAGATATACACATCCAATCTCACAAAACAAACTGAGGGTTGCTGGGGGGAGGGGGTTTGGGAGAAGGGGGTGGGATTATGGACATTGCGGAGGGTATGTGCTTTGGTGAGTGCTGTGAAGTGTGTAAACCTGGTGATTCACAGACCTGTACCCCTGGGGATAAAAATATATGTTTATAAAAAAAAAAAAAAAAAAAAGAAAGGACCAATACCCAACTTTTGTAGCAACATGGACGGGACTGGAAGAGATTATTATTCTGAGTGAAATAAGTCAAGCAGAGAGAGTCAATTATCATATGGTTTCACTTATTTGTGGAGCATAACAAATAGCATGGAGGACATGGGGAGTTAGAGAGGAGAAGGGAGTTGGGGGAAATTGGAGGGGGAGGTGAACCATGAGAGACTATGGACTCTGAAAAACAATCTGAGGGTTTTGAAGGGGTGGGGGGTGGGAGGTTGGGGTACTAGGTGGTGGGTATTATAAAGGGCACGAATTGCATGGAGCACTGGGTGTGGTGAAAAATAATGAATACTGTTATGCTGAAAATAAAAAATAAATTAAAAAAAAAAAAAAAAGAAGTTATGAAAAGGTATATTATTTACATTTTTTTTTTCTGGGGAGACTGAGGCAGGCCCCTCAAGCTGGTATGAATGTGGTTTCAGAAAATGGGAAGAGACTGGTCTTGGTGATTTTATTGTTCTGGAGGGTCATTGCCAGAGTTAGTATGTAGCCAGGCACTCATATGGTTTGAATCGATTATCCATAGCAAATGAGGTAGCATTCAAGCTTTTTAGCATGGTGAAACTTAACAGAAAAATTCCAATCAAATACCAAAAGGTGGGATCAGAATCTTTATTATAATATACCTACTTATGTAAAATTACATAATTTTGGAAATCCTTTTATTTTTATTTTAGGAACTAAGAGAATCTCAGTATGGTATTTTCTGAGAAGCCAAATGAACAACAGACAGTTATTTCATGCCTATGATATGCCAAACATTATTAGCATTTAATATGTGTTAAATAATTAAATTTTCACCACAACCCAAAAAGCAGAAACAATCACTATCCTTAATTTTCCTGAGAGAAATTAAAGATAGAAAACTTAGTAACATATTCAGTAAAATGTGTCCAGGTAGAAATTCAGTGTTTATACTCACATATATTAACACTAGCCTCTGTGTTTTAACCAGATATCTCACCCATTGACTATGATCTGTGTAAGTAAGTGGATTCATTTTTGTTTTTTCTTTCCATATCTGATAAATTTTAAATTATGAATTTTATTTTATATCTATAAACACAATAATTATCTATACATATTTAAAAAAAAACTTACTTTTTGGGGTGCCTGGGTGGCTCTGTTGGTTTAGCATCTAGCTCTCTTGGTTTCAGCTGAGGTCCTGACCTCAGGGTCCTGGATTGAGTTTCATGCTCAGTGGGAGTCTGCTTCTCCCTCTCCCTCTACTTGTGCTCACTCCCTCTCTCTCAAATGAATAAACAAGTAAAAATCTTTAAAAATATATTTCTATCACTCTGTATTCTCATTTCAGTAAATGAAATGAGAATATAAATATAAATATATTTTTATATATTTATTTATTTATAATATTTATATACATTATTTATATAACATATGTATTTAATTTTTATACATATATAAAAATATAAATATAATATTCATAATTGCTTTTAAATGAGAGGGAAAAAACCCTTAAAAGCTTTTACTGCCTCCAATTAACAAATACTATGGACGTAGCTTTTAGTCAAAGCAATTATAAATTAGGGTATTTTGCGTGTGTGTGTGTGTGTGTTTAGAATTACAAAAATCTCAAATATATTTTCATGTTGTCCTTTTCATTAATATCTATTATTTTTATATTTTCATTGTTATATCAAACCATGAAGTGGTTTGATGAAAATCAAACCACTTTGGTGTTCTTTCATTCATTTCAAATCTTTTTTTTTTTTCATTCCGTCAGGATCTTTATTATTTATCATGTGTGTGTGTGTGTTTAATCCCAATATAATGTACAGTGTTATATTAGTTTCAAGTATAAAATATTGTGATTCAATAATTCCATACATCACTCCGTGTTCAGCACTCCTTAATTCCTATCATCTGTTTCACCCACCCCCCGACCCAACTCGCCTCCAGCAATCATGTTTCTTCTTTATAGTTAAGAATCTGTTTCTTAGTTTGCCTCTCTCTTTTTTCATTTGCTCATTTGTTTTTTTTCTTAAATTCCACATATGAGTGAAATAATGTGGCATTTGTGTCTCTGACTTATTTTTCTTAACATCATATTCTGTAATCCATCCATTTGTTGCAAATGGCAATATATCATTATTTTTATGGCTAAATATATACCTAATCATCTTTAGCCATTCATCTATCAAAGGACACTTGGGTTCCTTCATAATTTGGCTATTGTAAGTAATGCTGTTATAAGTAAATGCATGTATCCCTTTGAATTAGTGTTCTTATATTTATTGTGTTTCGATTTGGATACAAACCCAGTAGTGCAGTTACAAGATCCTAGGGTAGTTTTATTTTTAAATCACAGTGGCTGCACCAGTTTGAATTTCTACCAACAGTACAAGAGGGTTCCTTCTTCATATCCTCACCAACACATGTTATTTCTTATGTTGTTGATTTTAGCCATTCTAACTGGTGTGGGGTAATATCTCCTTGTAGTTTTGATTTGCATTTCCATGATGATAAGTGATGTTAAGCATTTTTTTATGTGTCTTTGGAGAAATGTCTATTCATGTCTTGTGCCCATTTTTTTTTTAATTGGGTTATTTGTTTTTAGGGTGGTGACTGGCATAAGTTCTTTATGTATTTTGGTTTCTAACCCTTTATCAAATGGATATGTCATTTACAAACATCTCCCATTAAGCAGGTTGCTTTTTAGTTTGTTGTTTCTTTCATTGTAAAAAGCTTTTTATTTTGATGTAGTCCTAATAGTTTCTTTTTTCTTTTTTTTCCTTTGTGTCAGGAGACATATCTAGAAAAAAATTGCTATAGCTGATTTCAGAGAAATTACTGCCTGTGTTCTCTTCTGCTGTTTTTATGGTCTCAGATTTCACATGTGAATGCATTAGAGTTTATCTCATTTTGAGTTTATTTTTGTATTTTGTGCAAGAAAGTGGTCATTTCATTGTTTTGCATGTAGTTGACAAATTTTCCCAACACCATTTGTTGAAGAGACTTTTTCCCATTCATATTTTTTCCTGCTTTGTCAAAGATTACTTGACTATAAAATTGTGAAGTTCTTTCTGGGTTTTCATTCTGTTCTATTTATCTATGTGTCTACTTTTGTGCCAGTGCCATATAATTTTGATTACTACAACTTTGTAATATAAATTGAAGTTGGGGGTTGTGATACCTCCAGTTTTGTTTTTCTTTTTTAATATTGTTTTGGTAATTCAGGGTGTTTTATACTTCCATATACATTTTAGGATGGCTTGCTTAGCTCTATGAAAAAATGCTACTGGTGTTTTGATAAACATTACATTAAATCTATAAATTGCTTTGGGTGATATAGACATTTTAACAATATTTTTTCTTCTGATCCATTAGCATGGGATATGTTCCATTTCTTTGTGTCATTTTTAATTCTTTTCACCCATGTTTTGTAGTTTTCAGAGTGCAGATCTTTTAACTGTTTGGTTAGATTTATTTTTTGGTATCTAATTGTTTTGGGTGCAATTTGAAATGAGATTGTTTCCTTAACTTATCTTTCTGATGCTTCATTATTGGTGTATAAAAATGCAATCGATTTTTGTACATTAATTTTGTATTCTGTGACTTTGCTAAATTCATATATCGATTCTAGCAGCTTTTTGGTGGAGGTCTTTTGGATTTTCTATGTATAATATCATGTCATCTGCCAAGAGAGAAGTTTTACTTCTTTACCAATTTGAATGTCTTTTATTTCTTTTTGTTGTCTGATAACTGTGGCTAGGATTTCTAGTACTACATTGAATAAAACTGGTAAGAATGGACATCTTATCTTGCTCCTGATGTAAGGGCAAAACACTTAATTTTTCCTCATGAAGGATCATGTTAGCTGTGGATTTTTCATTTATGGCTTTTATTGTGTTGAAGTATTCCTTCTAAACGTACTTTGTTGAGGGTTTTTTACCATGAATGGACAGTGTACTTCGTCAAATGCTTTTTCTGTGTCTGTTGAAATAATCATATTGTTTTTACCATTTGTCTTATTGATGTCATGTATCAAGGAGACTGATTTGTGAATATTGAAAAATCCTTGCATTCAAGGAATAAATTCCACTTGATCATGGTGAGTGATTTTTTAATGTATTTTATTGAGGATTTTTGCATCTATGATCATCAGAGGTATTGTAATGTCTTTATGTTCTTTTAGTATTAGGGTGTTTCTGATTTTGTAGAGTGAATTAGGTAGTTTTCACTTTTTGAAATAGTTTGAATGGAATAAATATTGACTCTTCTTTAAATGTTTAGTAGAATTCATCTGTGAAGCTACCTGGTCCTGGACCTTTATCTGTCAGGAGTCTTTTGATTACTGATTCAATTTCATTGCTGGCAAACAGTCTGCTCAAATTTTCTATTTATTCCTGCTTTAGTTTTTGTAGGTCATATGTTTCTAGGAATTTGACCATTTTTTCTAGATTGTCTAATATGTTGGCAAGTAGTTTTCATAATATTCTCTTAGAAATTATTGTATTTCTGTGTTGTTATTTATCTTTGATTTGTAATTTTGTTTATTTGTTTTTTTTTTTTTTTTAATGAGTCTGGTTAGAGGTCTATCAATTTTGCTTATCTTTGCAAAGTACCAGTTCCTGGTTTTATTGATCTGCTCTTTCTCTCTCCCTCTCTCTTTTTTTTTCTTTTTGTTTCTTATCATTTATTTCTGCTCTAGTCCTTTTATTTCATTCCTTCTTCTGGTTTTGAATTTTGTTTTTCTTTTCCTGGCAAGATTAGGTAGGTTGTTTGAGATATTTCTTGCTTCTTGAGATAGGCCTGTTATTGCTATAAAATTCCATCTTAGAACTTCTTTTGTGGCATTCAAAAGATTTTGGACCATTGTGTTTTCATTTTTGTTTGTTTGTTTCCATGTTATTTTTCATTTCTTCTTTGATTTCTTTATTAACCCATGTATTATTTAGTAGTATGTCACTTAACCTCCATGCATTTGTGGCCTTTCCAGTCTGGAGATTGTCCATGGAGAAGAACAAAATTTGTTTGGAATATGTTACTCTTACTGAAATCAAAATGGTTTTTAGTGATGGCATCTAACTCCACTTGGAATTTAAAAATCATCTCTGTGATAAATTGTCCAAAAGGTGCACTCAGTGGTCATATATATAATACACATTGGTAGATAAGCTAATGCCTATTTTTAAAAAATCTTTAAAAATTCTTTAGGCACTGTTATAGGCACTAGAGAACATTAAATAAGCCTCACTTATGCCCTGAAGGAGTCGAGGCTTAGTGTTTTCTGATCTTTGTAATAAAACCCAATTTCTCCTCTTGATATGACAGTGAATAATTAAGTTTCAAAAGTGCCATTTCAATCATGTTTTATTTCCATAAGTGCAATTTTTAATATTGCAGTAGTCTCTAATGGAGTTCATCAGCAATACCTAATCAAGTTGCCTCTGCATTTAGTATATTTCTTCATTGCTGAGCAATCAATGATTCATTAGCAAATTATAAGAAAAGCTGAACATCTTTAAATTAGGACAGAAATCATTTTTAAATGAATTTTAAAACATATAAAATTTTCTTTACATAGTAACCATTTTTTACATGCCTGCTATGCACTATACACTCTGTGTAAGTATTATCTAAACTTCAAAATAACTCTACTACAAGGAAGATAGAGTTTAAATTTAACAGAGTGAAGTTCAGAAATGTTAAGTTAACTGGTACAATATCACACAATTGGTAATTGGTACCATCATGATATTTTTGACTCCATAGGCTATGTTCCTTCTGTTGCTTCAATATCTCTAAAACTAGTTTCTTGCCTATTTCAGAGAACAGTCTGTGTTGTCTTTTGTCAAACTGTTTTTTGTTTGTTTGTTTGTTTTTTAGGAGCAAAAGGATATTTTGGAGTAAGTAGTATAATATGATTGAAAGTATTGGCTTATGTCAAAGAATGCCTGGCAAGAAGGTATATTTATGAAATAGGTATCATTATGACACTTCTTAGTTCACTGAAGTTGAAAACCTTAAATTACATTATAGTGGCCTGAAAGAGCTAATATGACTTCAAAATTTTCTACATCATTTCCATTGAATCATTTATCTATTGCAGAAGTATAATGATGTCCATATGGGTTTATTGGAACTGCTGATAAGTCCTGGATTTCATCTTTCTAATCACTGCAACTTACAGACTTTTTGGTCCTATTACTTGTACTCATGCTAAAAAGCAGAAGAAAACTGAAACAAATGACTATTGATTGTTTGGCTCAGCTATCCATTTAATAGTGATGATCTATTAGATTTTAAAAATTATTGAATTCAACTTATACTCTCAACAGTAATTCACTAAATTTTATCTTTAGATGCTTTTTTTTGGAGGGGTGCCTTTCTTCCATTTTGATAAAAAGTTGTATTAAATTTACAAAATACTTTCTATTTTGTAATATTATCCACAAATTTTCATTTATAATCCAAAGAGTACCTGCCACATTCTAATCCCTCCACCCCAGGCTCTTAATGGTTACTTTCATCTCTATAGTTTAAAATTTCTATAATTGCTCTTTCCTTATGGGATAAATTCTGATAGAACAATGTATACATTTCAATTTTTTATTAAGTTTTTTTATCCAACTAAATGGTATGTCTCTTATAAATACTAAGTATAGCATGAGAGGATATTCTATTTAATTCAGGAAATACATTTTGGCTGTCTACTATAGTTTAGGCATTCTGCTGGATGCTGAGGATAGACTGTTATGAATAAATCAGATGACACTTTTTACCTAGCATATATTCCAGAGGAGGAAGACAGAAAAATAATAATAATCCATTATAATGTATGGTATTGAGGCTCAGAGGGTAAGAACAAAGGGACAAGGTATTATTCTATTGCACTTAGGAGCTTATACCATCCATTAAATGAAACAGAGGCTTCTCATGAAAAGTAGAGACCATGCCTTGTTACTCCATGGATATTTTATCTACAAGTTTCTTTAACCACTGAATAACATTTTTTTAAATCATCAATTATACCACTAAGCTTATTTTTAATCAGTATTGAGAAGCAAAAGTATATAAAACAACATCTGTCTTTCCCACATTAGTATTGCTGCATTTTAAGAAATGAGATTTATCCTTGTATGGATGCTTACCAGTAAGGAAGTCCAAAATACTAAATGCTGTTTTTGGATATGGTATTTAGAAGGTGATTTTTGAATGAGACATTGAGGATTTCCAACTCCTTTCCAATATTATCCTGTTACTTCTAAAAGATTCAGTAGTCTTTTTACCTTTTCTTGGCATATAACTGGAAGACTTCTATAATGGAATTCATCATATTTTAACTGTAAAACATGCCAGCATCAATGTTGGATATTGAGAGTTAAATTTACCTTTAAAAAATACACATCATCATTTGCAAGACTTATTTCTTGCAAATTATTCTAGCCCCATCTTTATATTATATAGTTTGGCTTGCCCTGCTTCATAAACTAAGAGTAAGCACTCCCAGCAAGTCTATTTCATAAGAAAGGTTATACAGGTTTATTATAATGATTAAAATGAAAATACTGGTCTAGTTTGAAGGGAGCAGTAACTTGAGTGGGCTCCAATGGATAGAGCTTCATTGTGGTTATTGGTAATAATGTTGTAACATGCAAATATCCATGGTCCATCTTAATTTTGCCTATGTGACCTCTGAATTTTCTTCAGCTTGCTTTCATTGACTTGAATAAGTACTGGTGCCATTATTGGATTTTAACTCTAAATCCACCCGTCTACCCTCTGTAGAGATGCTGGGTCTAGAATTCTAGAAATTCTATTTCTTAGATATCTTTGTCAACTGGTTAACTATTAATTTCTGCCAATTGAAATGAGGGAGACTGGGAGAGTAAGGGGAAAAGAACAAGTGACTTTCCTGTATTTCTTCCTGTGAACCCACATTCTGAAGAGAGTATCTAACTCCACATTCTTTTGGGTTCCTGCCACCAGTCACAAACAGGACCCTCAGAGGTAATATTTGTATCATGACCTTGGCAGCTGTAGTTACATCTGTGGATACCCCCCTCCTGATGGGTTTGAATGTCAAACATATTTTCCTCCACAGAGCTTCTTTCCATAGGTCTAAGTACTGGCCTTAGAAGATTCACCCTCTAAGCTACCAAGTTCTGAAGACCCCACTCTTCCTTTCAGTTTCCCCAATCCTAGAGATGTTGCCTTTTCCCATAGTAATTAATCTCTGGGATCTATGGGTAACCTCAGTATCCTCTATGCTTTTTGGACTTTCTCTTATCTTGGCAAACAATTTTCCGTATTAAATACATTTCTTTAAAAAATATTTATTTTTTTTCTTTTTTTAAAGAAGATTATTTGAGGAAGAGAGAGAGGGGTGCAGAGTGGGAGGGGCAGAGAAATAGGGAGATAGAGAATCTCAAGCAGACTCTGTATGGACCATGGGGACTCGATCTCACAACCATGAGATCACGAACTGAGCTGAAAACCAAGACTCAGACATTTAACTGGCTGTATCACCCAGGTGCCTGTGTTTTTCTTTTTTTTCTCATCAAATTTGGCCCAATATATTCATGTGGGACTTACATCATGTTTATCTATCATAGGAGCTTTGGTAACTTATAACTGATTCAAGGTGCACTAACACAAAAGTTATCAATTTTTTTTAAATTTTTTATTTTTTATAAACATATTTTATCCCCAGGGGTACAGGTCTGTGAATCACCAGGTTTACACACTTCACAGCACTCACCAAAGCACATACCCTCCCCAATGTCCATAATCCCAACCCCCCTCTCCCCAGCAACCCTCAGTTTGTTTTGTGAGATTAAGAGTCACTTATGGTTTGTCTCCCTCCCGATCCCATCTTGTTTCATTGATTCTTCTCCTACCCACTTAAGACCCCATGTTGCATCACCACTTCCTCATATCAGGGAGATCATATGATAGTTGTCTTTCTCTGCTTGACTTATTTCGCTAAGCATGATATGCTCTAGTTCCATCCACGTTGTCGCAAATGGCAAGATTTCATTTCTTTTGATGGCTGCATAGTATTCCATTGTGTATACATACCTCTTCTTTATCCATTCATCTGTTATGCTGCTTTCCAGAGTGGTTGCACCAGCTTGCATTCCCACCAACAGTGTAGGAGGGTTCCCCTTTCTCTACATCCTCGCCAGCATCTGTCATTTCCGGACTTGTTGATTTTAACCATTCTGACTGGTGTGAGGTGATATCTTATTGTGGTTTTGATTTGTATTTCCCTGATGCCGAGTGATGTGGAGCACTTTCTCATGTGTCTGTTGGCCATCTGGATGTCTTCTTTGCAGAAATGTCTGTTCATGTCCTCTGCCCATTTCTTGATTGGATTATTTGTTCTTTGGGTGTTGAGTTTGCTAAGTTCTTTATTGATTTTGGACACTAGTCCTTTATCTGATATGTCGTTTGCAAATATCTTCTCCCATTCTGTCAGATGTCTTTTGATTTTGTTAACTGTTTCCTTTGCTGTGCAAAATCTTTTGATCTTGATGAAATCCCAATAGTTCATTTTTGCCCTTGCTTCCCTTGCCTTTTGCGTTGTTCCTAGGAAGATGTTGCTGCGGCTGAGGTCGAAGAGGTTGCTGCCTGTGTTCTCCTCAAGGATTTTGATGGATTCCTTTTGCACATTGAGGTCCTTCATCCATTTTGAGTCTATTTTCGTGTGTGGTATAAGGAAATGGTCCAATTTCATTTTTCTGCATGTGGCTGTCCAATTTTCCCAACACCATTTATTGAAGAGGCTGTCTTTTTTCCATTGGACATTCTTTCCTGCTTTGTCGAAGATTAGTTGACCATAGAGTTGAGGGTCTATTTCTGGGCCCTTTATTCTGTTCCATTGATCTATGTGTCTGTTTTTGTGCCAGTACCATGCTGTCTTGATGATGACAGCTTTGTAATAGAGCTTGAAGTCTATGTTGGTGATGCCACCAACATTGGCTTTCTTTTTCAATATCCCTTTGGCTATTCAAGGTCTTTTCTGGTTCCATATAAATTTTAGAATTATTTGTTCCATTTCTTTGAAAAAGATGGATGGTACTTTGATAGGAATTGCATAAAATGTGAGGATTGCTTTAGCTAGCATAGACATTTTCACAATATTTATTCTTCGAATCCAGGAGCGTGGAACATTTTTCCATTTCTTTGTGTCTTCCTCAATTTCTTTCATGAGTACTTTATAGTTTTCTGAGTATAGATTCTGTGCCTCTTTGGTTAGGTTTATTTCTAGGTATCTTATGGTTTTGGGTGCAATTGTAAATGGGATTGACTCCTTAATTTCTCTTTCTTCTGTCTTGCTGTTGGTGTAGAGAAATGCAACTGATTTCTGTGCATTGATTTTATATCCTGACACTTACTGAATTCCTGTACAAGTTCTGGCAGTTTTGGAGTGGAGTCTTTCTTTCTACATATAGTATCATATCATCTGCGAAGAGTGATATTTTGACTTCTTCTTTACCGATTTGGATGCCTTTAATTTCCTTTTGTTGTCTGATTGCTGAGGCTAGGACTTCTAGTACTATGTTGAATAGCAGTGGTGATAATGGACATCCCTGCTGTGTTCCTGACCTTAGCAGAAAAGCTTTCAGTTTTTCTCCATTGAGAATGATATTTGCGGGCGGTTTTCATAAATGGCTTTGATGATATTGAGGTATGTGCCCTCAATCCCTTCACTTTGAAGAGTTTTGATCAGGAAGGGATGCTGTACTTTGTCAAATGCTTTTTCAGCATCTATTGAGAGTATCATATGGTTCTTGTTCTTTCTTTTATTGATGTGTTCTATCCCATTGACTGATTTGCAGATGTTGAACCAACCTTGCAGCCCTGGAATAAATCCCACTTGGTCATGGTGAATAATCCTTTTAATGTATTGTTGAATACTATTGGCTAGTATTTGGGTGAGAATTTTCGCATCTGTGTTCACCAAGGATATTGGTCTATAGCTCTCTTTTTTGATGGGACCCTTGTCTGGTTTTGGGATCAAGGTGATGCAGGCCTCATAAAATGAGTTTGGAAGTTTTCCTTCCATTTCTAATTTTGGAACAGTTTCAGGAGAATAGTAATTAGTTCTTCTTTAAATGTTTGGTAGAATTCCCCCAGGAAGCTGTCTGGCCCTGGGCTTTTGTTTGTTTGGAGATTTTTAATGACTGTTTCAATCTCCTTACTGGCTATGGTTCTGTTCAGGCTTTCTATTTCTTCCTGGTTCAGTTGTGGTAGTTGATATGTTTCTAGGAATGCATCCATTTTTCCAGATTGTCAAATTTGTTGGCGTAGAGTTGCTCATAGTATGTTCTTATAATAGTTTGTATTTCTTTGGTGTTAGTTGTGACTCTCCTCTTTCATTCATGATTTTATTTATTTGGGTCCTTTCTCTTTTCTTTTTGATAAGTCGGGCCAGGGGTTTATCAATTTTATTAATTCTTTCAAAGAACCAGCTCCTAGTTTCTTTGATTTGTTCTATTGTTTTTTTGGTTTCTATTTCATTGATTTCTGCTCTGATCTTTATGATTTCTCTTCTCCTGCTGGGCTTAGGGTTTCTTTCTTGTTCTTTCTCCAGCTCCTTTAGGTGTAGGGTTAGGTTGTGTACCTGAGACCTTTCTTGTTTCTTGAGAAAGGCTTGTACCACTATATATTTTCCTTTCAGGACTGCCTTTGTTGTATCCCACAGATTTTGAACCATTGTATTTTCATTATCATTTATTTCTATGATTTTTTTCAATTCTTCTTTAATTTCCTGGTTGACCCATTCATTCTTTAGAAGGATGTTGTTTAGTCTCCATGTATTTGGGTTCTTTCCAAACTTCCTCTTGTGGTTGAGTTCTAGCTTCAGAGCATTGTGGTCTGAAAATATGCAGGGAATGATCCCAATCTTTTGATACCAGTTGAGTCCTGATTTAGGACCAAGGATGTGATCTATTCTGGAGAATGTCCCATGTGCACTAGAGAAGAATGTGTATTCTGTTGCTTTGGGATGAAATGTTCTAAAAATATCTGTGATGTCCATCTGGTCCAGTGTGTCATTTAAGGCCTTTATTTCTTTGTTGATCTTTTGCTTGGATGATCTGTCCATTTCAGTGATGGTAGTGTTAAAGTCCCCTACTATTATTGTATTATTGTTTATGTGTTTCTTTGATTTTGTTATTAATTGGTTTATATAGTTGGCTGCTCCCACGTTGAGGGCATAGATATTTAAAATTGTTAAATCTTCTTGTTGGACAGACCCTTTGATTATGATATAATGTCCTTCCTCATCTCTTATTATAGTTTTTGGCTTAAAATCTAATTGATCTGATATAAGGATTGCCACTCCTGCTTTCTTCTGATGTCCATTAGCATGGTAAATTCTTTTCCACCCCCTCACTTCAAATCTGGAGGTGTCTTCGGGCTTAAAATGAGTTTCTTGGAGGCAACATATAGATGGGTTTTGTTTTTTTATCCATTCTGATACCCTGTGTCTTTTGACAGGGGCATTTAGCCCATTCACATTCAGGGTAACTATTGAGAGATATGAATTTAGTGCCATTGTATTGCCTGTAAGGTGACTGTTAATGCATATGGTCTCTGTTCCTTTTTTGATCTACCACTTGTAGGCTCTCTCTTTGCTTAGAGGACCCCTTTCAATATTTCCTGTAGAGCTGGTTTGGTGTTTGCAAATTCTTTCAGTTTTAGTTTGTCCTAGAAGCTTTTAATCTCTCCTTCTATTTTCAATAAGCCTAGCTGGATATAGTATTCTTGGCTGCATGTTTTTCTCGTTTAGTGATCTGAAAATATCATACCAGCTCTTTCTGGTCTGCCTGGTCTCTGTGGATAAGTCTGCTGCCAATCTAGTATTTTTACCATTGTATGTTACAGACTTCTTTTCCCGGGCTGCTTTCAGGATTTTCTCTTTGTCACTAAGACTTGTAAATTTTACTATTAGGTGATGGGGTGTGGGCCTATTCATATTGATTTTGAGGGGCATTCTCTGCACCTCCTGAATTTTGATGCTTGTTCCCTTTGCCATATTGGGGAAATTCTACCCAATAATTCTCTCCAGTATACCTTCTGCTCCTCTCTCTCTTTCTTCTTCTGGAATCCCAATTATTCTAATGTTGTTTCGTCTTATGGTGTCATTTATCTCTCGAATTCTCCCCTCATGGTCCAGTAGCTGTTTGTCCCTCTTTTGCTCAGCTTCTTTATTCTCTGTCATTTGGTCTTCTATATTGCTAATTCTTTCTTCTGCTTCATTTATCCTAGCAGTGAGAGCCTCCATTTTTTATTGCACCTCATTAATAGCTTTTATTATTTCAATATGGTTAGATATTAGTTCTTTTATTTCTCCAGAAAGGGCTTTTATATCTACTGAGTGGGTTCTTTAATATCTGCCATACCTTTTTTGAGCCCGGCTAGAACCTTGAGAATTGTCATTCTGAACTCTAGATCTGACATATTACCAATGTCTGTATTGATTAGGTCCCTAGCCTTCGGTACTGCCTCTTGTTCTTTTTTTTTTGTGGTGAATTTTTCCGCCTTGTCATTTTGTCCAGATAAGAGTATATGAAGGAGCAAGTGAAATACTAAAAGGGTGGCAACAACCCCAGGAAAATATGCTTTAACCAAATCAGAAGAGATCCCAAATCGTGAGGGGGGAGAAAGGGGATAAAAAGAGGTTCAAAAAGAAAGAAAAAAAAAAAGAAAAAAGAAGAAAAAAATTAAAGAAAAAAACAAATAAAGAAAAGTATAAAAAAGAAAATATATATATTAAACTAGTTTAAAAATGTTAAAAAAGAAAAGGGTAAAAGTTAAAAAAATTTTAGCAGAAGAAGAGAAAAAAAATGAAAAAGAAAAAAATTAAATTAACTGCAAGACTACAAAATCACAGGGAGAAAGCCATGAGTTCCGTGCTTTGCTTTCGCCTCCTCTGGAATTCTGCTGCTCTCCTTGGTATTGAAACCGCACTCCTTGGTAGGTGAACTTGTTCTTGGGTGGATTTCTTGTTGATCTTCTGGGGGAGGGGCCTGGTGTAGTGATTCTCAAGTGTCTTTGCCGCAGGCGGAATTGCACCACCCTTACCAGGGGCCAGGCTGAGTAATCTGCTTTGCTTTGCTTTCAGGAGCTCTTGTTCCCTGAGAGCTTTCCATAGAGTTCCAGAGGATGGGAATACAAATGGTGGCCTTCTGGTCTCCGGCCCTGAGGAGTGGAGAGCCCGAGGCCCCACTCCTCAGTGCGTCCTCAGAGAACAGCGCCCAGTTACTCCCATCTGCCTGAACTCCGGCCGCGCACCGAGCTCACCAAGCCTGCGACCGGTTCAAGGTAACCCCTAGCTGGGAACTCACTGTCAGCTCTGTCTCTGTAGCCGGCTTCCCTGTTCCAATACCCACAAGCTCTGCGACACTCAGACACCCCCGATCCTTCTGTGACCCTGCGCAACCTGAGGCCACGCTGACCCCGCATGGGGTTCACCCCGGTGTAGCCTCTGGAGCGATGTCCCTCACAGAACAGTCTTTTAAAAGTCCTGATTTTGTGCTCCGTTGTTTTGCCACTTGCTGGGAGCCGGCCCCTCCCCCCAGGGTCTATCTTCCCTTCGCTTTGAATTCACTTCTCTGCCAGTCCTACTTTTCAGAAAGTGGTTGTTTTTCTGTTTCAAGAATTGCTGTTTTTCTTCTCTTCGATCTGCTGATGGATTTGCAGGTGTTTGCAATCTTTAGATAAGCTATCTAGCTGATCTCCTGCTAGCTGAAGTAGTCTCAGCCTGCTACTTCTCCACCATCTTGACTCCTCCTCCAAAGTTATCTATTTTTAACTAAAACTTCACAGTATGTTTAAGGAAACAATTTTGACTTATATAAAAAGGAGGGTACACATGGTACCTTAAGTGAAGCATATATGGAGGATAGATACTTTTTAAGATCATCTTTTGCACATTAGATATAGAATTATATTATTGGAAATCAGAAAAGGAGACCTATTTCCAGTCCAGAATTATCAGATTCTCACCTGAACCAAAAAGAGCCTGAAGAATGCAACACTGACAAGATTACTGTCCACATTTGTTCACATGCTCTGAGGGAATTATTAATCATCTCTCATTTATCCAACTCACTGAGCCAATTCCTTACTAATACTCTAGAAATAATGTATAGCAGTCCATTAGAAACCAGAAAAACTTAGTTAAGTCAAGTGGGACTTCTTTGAAACATTTATATATAAATAATTTCTGTTAATACTTTTGAAAATTTTTCAACTAAAAATATATCACGTTTGTAAAACAACAAAAAATTGCTAGGAAAAGTCTGATACTTCTTTTCTGTAGTAACAGCTTCTTGAATATACATATTCTTGGGTAGAGGACCCAAACCTAACTGTGACAAACCTCGCCAAGATATTTTTCATGCATAAATATGAAAAAAAGACATCTCCAAACTTGAGTCTCAGAATATATACCACCCATACAATTTTTCTGAAACACACTACTTGACTAAGTATTCCAGCCTAACAAAAATGGAGCCAGAGTAGAGTTAAGATATATGACAAAGCCTGGGTTCAGTTTAGGGATTATTACAACACAAATTTATGTTTGGTAACATGCTGCTTTAAATTTAGAATAGTATAAATATGTAACCAGGTACAGATACAAGGGGGCAAATGTAGCTCCACATTGCCTCAATTTAAGGCACACCCAAGTATAAGGGTATTTTAGTCATATTATAAGGTAATATCTACCAAATCAGAGTAGACTGTAAATTAAGGCTAGCTACATTTTATCTCTCAATTAGCATACAAAGACATTATACTGACACTAATGCAATGATGCTACCTTTCGGCAGGCCATATCAAACAGGTCCAACATCTAGATTTTGGACTTGAATTTGTCACTCTGTATCAATTTCACCTTACCTGCATCTATGTCTCAATATAAAAAAGTGTTAGTTTGTGCCTTCTTAGGAGTCATAGCTAGCTATCTGTTTCTTGACACAGAGGTTTAATATGCAGGAGAAATAAGTGTCCCATAAGGCCTTTGGGATCTGTATAAAAATACTATACCATGATATGTTATTGTAAGATGGTTAATAGTAGAGATGGTAAAGAAGTTTCTCATCCATTCTAATTCTGGTTCTGATTTATGCCACCTGATTTTACCTTGGCAATCTCCTGTATTTGTCTTTTCCTTATTTCTTTCAAAGGAAGTTGATAATAGTATTTGGCTTATGGGGTTACCATGAAGGTTAAATTATAGTTATATTTTAAACAGCAAGATCTTGATTAATATTCTAATTATAATATAGCATTTGACAATATTTTATAAGCCACACGACAAACATTATAGAGGTATAAATATAAAATGTAATTCTCAAAGAAATAAAAACAGAAGTATCACAATATTAATAATAAAAGAAACAGCTTTTATAATGGTGACAAAAAAGTTAAAATATGTTAAGAATGTTTTCTATTTGTTAAGGAGTAGATATAAATCATTTATAGTTGAATCTTTTTATTTTTATATTGAAATATCAATGTTTATTATTATGACAAGTAGTAGAATAAAAATAAAATAAAATTTTTAGTTCACTAGATAAAAAATGATAAATATGATATAAATACAAACATATATTCACACTATATATATGACTATTTCTCTCAAATATAAAATATAATCAAAATTGATTATGTAATGCTCCCACTGACATAAATAAACATCTTTACTTCTCTAAGTATAAATCTAATTGATTAGGTTCATCTAACATCAGTGTGATTAACCTTGATATTTGAAAAAAATAAACATTCTTCTAGAGAATAAATGAGCTTTAAATAAAAAAAGAAATGGAAACATAAATCACTGGTTATTTACAGATATTTATAAAAAAGGTAAGGAACATAGAAAACAGTATTCTGAGAAGTTTTTGTAGGCTTAAAATATACTAAAAAAATAATCTTAAGGAAATTAACTACCTTAGAAAAATACTCGTAGAATTATCAGATACTGTATTTATACATTTTCTCTGAAAACTCAGGGGAAAAACTCACAATCCCATTTTGGAAAATGAAAAATGTTAAAAAAACAAACATACAACAACAACAACAAACCACCAGCACTTCCTGGGAACATTGCAGAGTAGGAAGATTCCAAGGTCACCTTGTCCCAGGGATATAACTAGATTATACTCACAGACATGTAAATAATCCCATAAAATTATCTGAAACCTGGCAGAACAAACTTCACAACCAAATTGTAAAGAAGATACCACTCAGAAGACAGTGGGAAGGACAGAGATGAAGTGGGGAACTAAATGGACCCCCAAAACTATCCACAGGATGGAGGAACCTGCAGACACAGAAAGAGAAAGGAAACAGAACCTGACACCAGGGAACCTGCATGGGGAAGATGAAACCCCATAAAATTTGGCTTTGAAAAACAGAGGGGCTTAATTTCTTGAGTTCTTATAATCAGAGGACTTAAAACCTGGATTTTAAAAATCAGTGGGCTTGGCTCTGAGAGAGACAGGAGGACAGAGGAAACAGGCCTCACCCTTAAGAAGACAGCACAAGAAGTAGCCTGCAGAGATACAGCATAGAAGCAGCAGTTTTTTAAATATATCTGGGGCAGAGTTGTTTACTAATTTCAGGACTTGTCCTGGAGGAGCAGAAATCCTTGAAAACTTCTTCAGAACAAAAGAAACTGGCAGAGGCCATGTCTCTCCCTCAACCCTCAGCATAAACACAGGGCTACCTGTGGGAAGCAGCATGGTACCCACACGCCCTACCTAACTTGCTAACAGTGTGTCCTATCCTGCCATGCTTCCGAGGGTTGACCCCTTCTAGCCAGGCCTGCCACAGTCCCAGTGGGGGTGGCAAAACGTCTCTTTTCCCAGAAGACCAATGCACAAACCTTGCAAATACTGCAACTCCTCCCCCACTCCACACGCACATTGCAGATCCAATCTCTCCAATACACTCTTAGCTGGAACACATCCAGGGTGATACCAAAGGCTTGGCAATATGCAAGTAGCCCAGACAGCAGCAAGCACCACTCCAAAGTGACTCCTGTCTTGAGGAAAGAGAAAGATAACCATATCTACCAGTCCAACCAGTCCAAGAACAGACAAAGCCAGGGCCTGGGAGCAGACAGCTGGTCTGGCTGTAGGTACCTACCAGCAAAAGCTTTTCAAGGGACAATATAGGGAGAATAACTTGCAGTTCGGTGCTACTGCATCTCTGGTAAAAACCTGGTCTGATTCAACTCAACCCAAGGCAAATCTTAATCTGGTCCACAAATAGCACAGAGGCAAAACACTGCCCATGACAGGCAACAAGAGCCACTGCAGATGACTGGACTGAAGGAAAAAATTGCCCCAGGCACAAAAGTAGGGCACATGTAATATATGTAGGCTTCAGACCTCTGAAGCTACAGGTTTGAGTCAGTAGGAAATACAGGACCTCTTCTTCATAAAGCCATTACTTTCAAGAGTAGGAGGTATAGCTGACTTTCCTAACACAGAAACAGACACAGAGAGTTAGACAAATGAGGACACAGAGGAATATGTCCCAAAGGAAAGAAATGACAAAAATCACAGCAAAGATCTAAGAAAAATAGATATAAGTAATATGCCTGATAGAGAATTTAAAGTAATGATCATGAATATACTCACAGGACATAAGAAGAGAGAGAAAAGTGAAAATTTATTTGATGAACAAAAGCTGAAAACTTCCCAAATCTGGGAAAGAAACAGAAATTTGGATCCAGGAGGCACAAATATCCCTCCAAAAACTGAACCCAAGGAAGTCCACACTAAGACATATAGTTATTAAAATGGCAAAAAATAATGACAAAAAATGTTTTAAAGCAGTGTATAAAAAAGAAGCAGTTACATACAAACAAAGACTCACAAGAGTATCAGCTGATTTTTCAGCAAACACTGCAGACCACAAAGACGTGGCAGGGTATATTCAAGAATATTCAAGAATACCAAGCAAGGCTATCATTCAGAGTAGAAAGAGAGATAGAGTTTCCCAGACAAATAAAAATTAAAGGAAGTCATGAGCAGTAAATTAGCTCTACAAGAAACCTTAAAGAGGACCCTTTGAGTGGAAAGGAAAGACCATAAGTGAGAGTAGGAAAAGAAGGAAGCACAAAAGCAGTTAAAAAAGAAAAAAAAAAGCATATCTGTAAAAATCAGTCAAGGGACTTAGAAAATAAAATATAAAGTCTTATACCATATACTTAGCGGAGGAGAGAGAAGTAAGGAATAGGTTCAAAATTAAGCAACCACCAACTTAATATAGACTGTTATATGCAGAAGATGTTATATACATCCAAATAGTAAACACAAATTAAACACCAGTAATAAATATACAAATACAAAGACAAAGGAATCCAAGTACATCACTAAGGAAAACCAACTAGTCATGAGACAAGAGAACAAGAGAAAAAAGCATCAGAGAGGAAAACAAACATAGAACAAGTAAAAAAAATAGCAATAAATACATACTTATGAATAATTATTTTGAATGTAAATGGACTAAATGCTCCAATCAAAAGACATAGGATAATGGAAAGGGTAAACAAATGAATCAATATACCTATATGCTGCCTACAAGAGGCTTATTTATTATTTCAGACCTGAAGACAAATGCAGATTGAAAGTGAAGGGATGGAAAAGTATTTATCGTGCAAGTGGCTGTGAAAAGAAAGCTAGGGTAACAATCTTTATTTCAGAGAATATAGACTTTAAAACAAAGTCTATAACAAGAGATTAAAATAATAAAGGGAACAATCCAACAAGAAGATGCATCTATAAAGATATATGGCCCCAACATGGGAGCACCCAAATATATAAAACAAACAAAAAAATAAACTAGTTGATAATAAACTAATAGTAAGGGACTTCAGTACTGCCACTTTCATCAATGGACAGATTGTTAAAACAGAAAATAAATAAGAAAACTTAGTGGCTTTGAATGAATATTGGACCAGATGGATTTAACAGAGATATTCAGAACATTCTATTCAAAAACAGCAGAATACACATTCTTTTCAAGTGCAATTGGAACATTCTCCAGAATAGATTATATATTAGGCCACAAAACAAGTCTTAACAAATTTAAAAAGACTGAAGTCATACCATGCATCTTTATGACCACAATGATATGAAATTAGAAATCAATCACAAGAAGCAAATCAGGAAAAAGCACAGATTCATGGATGTTAAATATCATTCTACTAAATGATGAATGGGTTGGCTAAGAAATAAAAGAATAAATAAACAAATTCATGGACAAAAATGAAAATGGAAAAACAACAGCTGAAAATCTTTGGGATGCAGGAAAAGTGTTCTAAAAAGGAAGTTTATAGCAAGACAAGACTACCTCAAGAACCAAGAAAAATCTCAAACCACCTAAACTTTCATGGCAAGGAACTAAAGAAGAACAAATCAAACCAAATCAGTATAAAGAAGGAAATAATTTAAAAAAATAACAGAAATCAGTGGAAAAGAGACTAAAACACCAACAGAACAGATCAAGGAATCCAGAAAGTGATTCTTTGAAAAGATCAACAGACTGATTAACCTTTAGGCAGACCAATAAAAAGAGAGAGAGAGGACTCAAATGAACAAAATTACAAAGAAAAAGGAGAAACCTGACACCTCAGAAATATGATTGTAAGAGAACATTATGGAAAATTACGTGCCTGAGGCACCTGGGTGGCTCAGTGGATTAAGCCTCTGCCTTTGGCTCGGGTCATGATCTCAGGGTCCTGGGATTGAGCTCTATATCGGGCTCTCTGCTCAGCAGTGAGCCTGTTTCCCCTCCCTCTCTGCCTACTTCTGATCTCTTCCTGTCAAATAAATAAATAAAATCTTAAATAAAAAATTACATGCCAAAATAGTGAAAACCTAGAAGATATGGATGAATTCCTAGAAAAATATAACTGATCAAAACTGAAGCAGGGGGCGCCTGGGTGGCTCAGTGGGTTAAGCCACTGCCTTCAGCTCAGGTCATGATCCCAGGGGCCTGGGATCGAGTTCCGCATGGGGCTCTCTGCTCAGCAGGGAGCCTGCTTCTCCTCATCTCTCTCTCTGTCTGTCTCTCTGCCTATTTGTGATCTCTCTCTCTGTCAAATAAATAAATAAAATCTTAAAAAAAAAAAAAACTGAAGCAGGAAGAAATAGAACATTTGAACAGACCAATTACCAGCAATGAAATTGAATCAGTAATAAAAATAAATAAATAAATAACCTCCCAAAAGATAAAAGTCTATGAATTGACAGCTTCACAGGTGAATTTTACCAAACATTTAAAGAGGAGTTAAACCTATTTTTCTCAAAATATTACAAAAAATAGAAGAAGGATGAAAGGTTCCAAGTTTACTCTATGAGGCCAGTATAACCCCAAAACTACATACAGACACTTCAAAAAAAGAGAACTACTATAGGCCAGTATCTCTGATAAATGAAGATGCAGAAATTCTCAACAAAATATTATCAAGCCAAATCAAACAATACATTAAAAAAAATCATTCACCATAATCAGGCGGGATTTATTCCCAGGAAGCAAAGGTGGTTCAATATTTGCTAGTTAATAAACATAATACATCACATCAATAAAGGAAAGAATAAAAACCATATGATTGTTTCAATAGGTGCAAAAAACAAACATTTAACAAAGTAAAATATGCATTCATGAAAAAAACCCTCAAAAGAGTAGGTTTAGAGGGAAAATACCTCAATATTATAAACGCCTTATATGAAAAACCCACAGTTAAGATCATACTCAATCTTGAAAAATTGGGACATTTTTCCTCTAAGCTTGGGAACAAGACAAGGGTGTCCCCTCTCACCAATTTTATTAAACACAGTACTGGAAATCCTAGACACAGCAATCAAACAACAAAAAAATACATAACATCCAGGAGTGCCTGGGTGGATCAGTTGATTGGATGGCTGACTCCTGATTTTGGCTCAGGTCATTATCTCAGTGTTCTGGGAATGAGACCTGCAGCAGACTCTGCTCAGTAGGGAGTCTGTTTTAAGTTTTCCCCTCTCCCCCTGCTCACACACACACCCACACTCTCTCTTTCTAAATATAAAAAAGTCTTCCTAAAATATATAAAAGTCATCCAAATTCTTAAGGAAGAAGTAAAATTTTCACTATTTGCAAATGACATATACTATATATAGAAAACCTGAAAGACTCCACCAAAAACTACTAGAATAAATGGATTCAGTAAACTTTCAAGAATCAAAATCAATGTGAAGAAATCTGTTGCATATCTATACACTAATAATGAAGCAACAGAGAGAGAAATTAAGAAAACAATTCCATTAACAGTTGTGTCAAAAATAATAAAATACCTAGGAACAAATAAACTTAACCAAATAGGTATTTATTTAAATAGGAATTTTCTACTTTGAAAACTATGAAACAATGATGAAAGAAATTGAAGATAATATACACAAATGGAAAGATATTCCATGCTCATGGTTTGGAAGAACAAATATTGTTAAAATGTCCATATTACCTAAAGCAATCTGCAGATTTAATGCAATCCCTATCAAAATACCACAAGCATTTTTCACAGGACTAGAACAAATAATCCTAAAATTTATATGGAACCATGATAGACCCTGAACAGCCAACACAATCTTGAAAAACAAAGCTGGAGTTATTCTAGCTCTAGATTTCATGTTATACTACAAAGCTGTAGTGATCAAAAAGGAAAGATAGACACATAGATTAATGGAATAGAATAGAAGCCCCAGAAACAAACCCATGATTATATGGTCAATTAATCTTTGACAAAGCAGAAAAGAATATTCAGTGAAAAAAGTCTTCAACAAATGGTGTAGGGAAAACAAAACTACATGCAAAAGAATGAAACTGGACCGATTTCTCACACCATGCACAAAGATAAACTCAAAATAGATTAATTATCTAAATATGAGACCTGAAACCCTAAAAATCTTAGAAGAAAACACAATCAGTAATTTCTATGATATTGGCTGCAGCAATGTTTTTCTAGGTGTGTGTCCTGAGGCAAGGGAAACAAAAGCAAAAATAAAATATTGGGATTATATCATAATAAAATCTTCTGCACAGCCAAAAAAGCAGCCGACAAAACTAAAAGACAACTTCCTGAATGGAAAAAGATACTTGTGAATAACATAGCCAATAGAGTGTTAGTATCCAAAGTATATAAAGAACTTATATAACTCAACAGCCCTAACCAAATAACCTAATTAAAAATAAATGAGTGGAAGATATGAACAGACATTTCTCTAAAGAAGATATATAGATGGCCAACAGACGTATGAAAAGATGTTCAGCAATGCTCATTGTCAGGAAAATGCAAATCAAAACTACCTGTCAGCTAAAGCCCAAACCACCAGAAATAACAAGTGTTGGTGAGGATGTGGAAAAAGGTATATACTCTTGCACTCTTGGTAGAAATGTAACTGATGTAGCCACTGTGGAATACAGCTTGGAGCTTCCTCAAAAAATCACAAACTGAACTACCCTAAGATCCAGTAATCCCACTGGATATTTTCCTAAAGAATGCAAAAATACTAACTCAAAGGGATTTATGCACCCCTATGTTTATTGGTTACAATAGTCAAACTATGGAAGCAGCCCAAGTGTTCAGGGACAGATAAATGGATAATGAAGATATGGTATATATAGACAATGGGATATTATTCAGCCATAAAAATGATTTCAGCCATTTCACTCATAAGTGGAATTTAAGAAACAAAACAGACAAGCAAAAGAAAAGAGAGAGAGAAAAAAAAAATTAAGAAACAGACTTAGGGCTTCTGGGTGGCTCAGTTGGTTAAATCCTTGGCCTTTGACTCAGGACATGATCCAGGGTCCTGGGATAAAGTCCTGTGTTGAACTCTCTGCTCAGCAGGAGTCTGCTTCCCTTCCTCTCTCTCTGCCTGCTTCTCTGCCTACTTGTGATCTCTGTCAAATAAATAAATAAAATCTAAAAAAAAAAAAAAAAAAAGGAACCAACTCAAGAGATGATTACCAGAGGGGAGGTAGGTGAGAGGATGCATGAAATATGTGAAGGAATTAAGAATACATTTATCTTGATGAACACTGAGTAATATATAATACTTTGAGCCACTATATTGGACACCTGAAACTATATTACATGCATGTTAACTATACTGGAATTAAAATACAAGTAAATAAATAAATAATTAACATTATAATAAAAATTAAAAAGTACTTTTACTAAAAGTATTTTAAAAGTATTACAGAAGGTATAAAAATTATAAATTCAATTAATGTGTTAAGCACACAATTAATTGGTTTAGAGTTTGGCTTAAACTAGGATTAAATAAACTAAATTCACAATACCTACTAAGAATAGAAAGAAAAACCAATATTACAAATATAAGTAACAAAATACCACAAAATATCATTGACTGATGAAAATATACCATGGCAAATTAGGTTTTAACTTAGCAATAGAGGGATGATTCAACATTAAGGGTTTTATTTATATATTTTGGTACATTCATGCATTAGGTTAAAAAGTATAATAACATCAGTAACTACTAGAATACATAAAATAATGCATTATTTAAAATTATAGGTTTTTTCAACTTTGAAAAAAAGACAAACTTTTTAAATGATGCCTGGATTGAATTAATGACATCAAAATTAAAAATACAATTTCCATACGAAATGCAAACTACTATATTAGTTAGCTCCACACAATTCTCAGTGATATTAAAAACAAAACAAATTTCTCCTACTATATAAATTGTTTTGAAGATTTTATCCAAGGGGAAAAAATAAAGATGAATAGCACTTCTGGAGAAAAAAAAAATCATAGACATTTGGATTTGTGCTAGCAAAAACCACATTATGCTCATATCCAGCTGAGTCTTCAGTTCATCTTGGAAATCTTTCCACATAACCAGTAATCTTTTGTCATATTTTGCTCAGAAGATGCTGCATATCTTTAGTGTTCTCCTTAACGTCCCCCTCACATTACTTTCAAGCATAAACTTCACTGCATTCTATCATTGCATTCTATAGTAAAAAGATAATAATATAGAAACTGTCTTAATTCACTTCCCTTCCACACAATTTCCTTTTATCCATAATCATTACTTCCTACTTTCCTCCCATCACAGGAAAAGAGACCTTATTTTTATATCCAAAGTTAATACATTTCTGGAGTAGAGCTTGGGGTCAATTGTTGTTCCAAGAGTGAAAGAAATTGAAAATGTTTATGTACCAGATGGAGAGAATCTGAGTATAGAGCAAGAGTGTACAAGTAGCTGGAGAGGATAAAATATAGTCAAGAGACAGTTCTATTTTAAAGCTGATCCTAGAGGACAACAAACTAGAGTTCTAGACTTTACCACTATTCTCCCTTAGTACCATATGGTTATTTTTATCATTTATCTGCTATATTTATACTAACTATATTTATATTAGTGTTTTATCTTTCTTCTATGTTATAATCTGCCTAAGAAGCAAATCTATGTTAATGAACATATTTATTTTTAAAATAAATATAATATTTATTGAACTCTTATCATGTATTATGCACCCTACTAAATGATGCAGGGAAACAAATGAAATCCTCTTCTCTCAATAGGACAGAGGTGTACATTAAGTTAGTTAATTGTTTACATAAGTAAATATAAAATTACAAAAGTCCTAGGCAATGTAACGTAAATGACCCAGGGTACATAGTACAAATTATAGTGAAAAAACCTGATTCACTCTTGGAATGTGGGAAATATCTCACTGAAGTGATATTTGAACTGAGAACTTAAAAATAAGTAGGATTTAACAGTACATAATGAATAGGTAATCATAAGTACTCATGGCTGACAACTACATAGTTTTTAAACTTCCACTGAAAAGGAAAATCACATAGAAGTCTGTGTTTCTTTATTCTTAGTTGTAACACTAAATGTATGACATAAATCATTAGATGATGCAAAAGCAATTACTAATCACCTAATTCTTAGTGCGCCACATAAATTAATAAATACTGACTTTTCCATTGGGTATTCGTGTTATGGGGTTCAAATAGATACAAAAAGAATCACAGCATCTACAATAAATACTTTAATCAAAACTAAATGGATGAGTGCAAAAATATATTTTTAGAGAAATAAAATTTCTTCAACTAAAAGAAACAGAGTTAAATAAAGCTGAAGCCTCCCAATTCTATTCATATTTGCTTCTTCCTTGATCATCTCTAGCTACAGGCAAGTCTCAGAAGGCATGATTCTTCACAATCATAGAGAACCCTTATCTTCTCCCCTTCTCTCCTTGGCTTACACAGTTCTTGGAGTGAGGAAACCCCTCTCCCCACTCCCCAAGAGAAGTAGACTTCTCTTCTTGAAATAGAGGCTTAATTTTAAAAAATCAAATTAAATCTCAACCAAATAAACTTTGTGATTTGTTAAGAATATATATTTTATTTCATCAAAAACTGGAACAACTGCAATATATGAAAAATGAGAGAGAGTTTGCTGTTTGCAATCACATATTAACTTTCTGCTTAAATTCAGTATATATTATGGTATAAGCGATTGTCACAACAGATCCAATTCAGAGGACATAAATCTTCTCTATTAATTAGTTATAGCAGTAGCCCTTCCCATTTTCCCTACCAATAATTATTCAATTATTCTTAGTGTGGAAGCATCCTCTAATAAGGTGGAAGGTTACTAAGGAAATAAACTTATCTGGGCTTCACTATGCCAATAGGTCTTTAAAAACAACTGATGAAATATTTGGTGATTTTCACTTACAATGATGGCTGCTGAAAGAAGCAACTACAACTGCAATCTTGCTAGCAACAGTATTCTCAGAACATATTCACTGAAAAAGCATCATGTTAACTTCACATTCATATTTTGTAGGTTAAAATTCATGCCTCTAATCCCCTCACTGGATCACTGCTTTGTTGAAAAGTAGCATCATTTACAATCCTGACAGCAGGGGATTGGGGTGCCAGGAACTGCAAATGTGTTGTCATCTGACTTCGGCAATGGTTTAGAAATCCAAAGAATAGTGAAACATATTTTCAACAAGGAAAATTCCCTTGAGAAGTTAAAAGACAAAAAAATAAGCATATAAATAGGATAGAAGTAAAACATGCTATAAGGTTTCTGCTAAATAGCTTTTCATCGATTCTTTCATATTCTTTTCTTTCTGATTATTTCCCCAAATAAGATCTTAAGTGTTTTCTCTCTCTCCATCCCAATAACTATTTTTTTCCAAATCTGTAATTACAATACCAGTCTTCAAATAAAATATTTCATACATTTTTCTTGAATTTAGTACTTCAAGTACTTAGTACTTTAAAGATTTTTTAAAAAGATGATACTCTAAGAAATAATAGTAGAAGACTCAGAAACCCAAACTTGCTACATTCTGTAAAGCAGCACACAGATAAAAGTCAATGTGTGAATCCAAAGATTCTTAAAATGTGTAGATGTAAAAATGAATTCTAGATTGTATTCCTATGTGTATTAGTAAGAGACAAGACATTCAACTTTTCTACCTTGTCTTCTGGATCACTCTTCTCCGTTCACACCAGTTAGATTAAAAGAAGCAATAGTTGATTGTTCATCTTCCTGAATGCTGATAAGCCAATATTCCCAAGTAAGTACAGTCACCATGGCCCAGAAAACTCCTAATCTCTATAGCTTCCTGTCCTTGCACATGTTCAGGTGCCCTGTGATAAGATTCAGGATTTGTCTTAGGAGACCACAGTTCTGATCTTATATTGTTCTTTTATCTCACCACCTGTTCCAAGACTGCGGGATTATTTTTTTTTTAGTCTGGAATAGAACAGTCTTACACTGTTAAAATACCATTTCTCCTATATATTTTGATTATATTCCGAGTTGCCTTTGATTTCCTAAATGCTTGGTTATTTGTAAACCTTTTATATTCTTTTTCTGAAAGCAGCTCATACAGAAATTATTATCTGAATTAAAAGTGGGGTGCTGTAAAAAAAATAAAAAAGGAAAGGACCAAGAGAGGGAAAATAATCATTGTTTAAAAAAATGTTTTCCCATGTTCTATATATCCATATTTCCATCCTAGGCATATACAGACGATTAAAACTATAAATGCAGACCCACAGAATGTTGAAAAAGGCTACTAATGTTGGGAGAGGGGAAGTCACTATTATGTCTATTTAATTTGAGTAAAACAAACATTTGCTTACTTATTCCACTTACTAACCTACTTATCTTATTGTGAGATGGCTAGTTGTCACTGAATCCAGAATATTATTTCTTTAATATTCTCAGCTGACCAACTTTTTTTCTCAAGAGGTCTAACCTGGAATCCATGGCCAAAAATCAGGCAGTGCAGGAATTAGGATGGGGAAATATTAGCTGTTCACATATTTTAATCAACTTTTAGCAGACAAATAATATTCTCTTGCATTATGAATATGGATAATATACAATAAGCATACTTCATTTTATTGCATTTTTGCCTTATTATACAGCTTCACAGATGCTGTGCTTTTCTCAAATTGAAGGTTTATGTCAACTGTGTATCAAGCAACTCTATCAGCATCATTTTTCCAACAGCATTTGCTCACTTTGTACCCTCTATGTCACATTTTGATAATTCTCACAGTATTTAAAACTTTTAAATTATTACATGTGTATGGCAATCTGCGGTCAGTAATATTTGATGTTACTATTGTATTGTTTGGGGGAACCATGAACCATACCCATATACAATGGTGAACTTAATGTGTGTTCTGACTGCTCCGCAGGCCAGCCATTACATCATCTCTTTTCCTTTCTTCAGGCCTCCCTATTCCTGGAGCAACAATAATGTTTAAATTGGGCCAATTAATAATCCTGCAATGGCCTCCAAGTATTCAAGTTTAAGAAAGAATTGCACATTTCTCACTTCAAACAAAAACTAGAAACATTTAAGCTTAGTGAGGAAGTCTTGTAGAAAGGCAAGATAGGCTAAATTTAGCTGTTTTGCAAAAACAGGCAAGCTGTGAATGCAGAAGAAGTCCTTGTAAATTAAAATGTAAAAATACTATTCTAATAAACACAAAAATAATAAGAAAGTGAAACAGCCTTATACTATTATAGAAAAATTTTGAGTAGTCTGGAAAGATCAAAACAGCTATGGCATTCTCTTAAGCCAAAGCCTATTCCAGAGCAAGGCCCTAACTCTCTTCACTTCTCTGAAGACTGAGAGAGGTGAGGAAGCTGCAGAAGAAAAGTTGAAAGCTAGCAAAGGTTTGCTCAAGAAGTTTAAGGAAAGAAGCCACTTTCGTAACATAAAAATGCAAGGTAAAGCAAGTATTGATGTAGAAACTGAAGCAAGTCATCCAGAAGATCCAGATGAGATAATTAATGAAGGTAGCTAACATTTTTTTTAATATAGACAGAAATCTATAATAAAAGAAGGAGAAGTCATGCCTCTCTTTAAAATTTCAAAGGGCAGTGTAATTATTTTGTTAGGAAGGAATGCAACTGATAAAGTTAAAAGCCATTGTTCATTTACCATTACAAGAATTCTGGGACTCTTAAGAGTTGTGCTAAATTGGAGATGGGTCTAAAATGATGGCAGAGGAAGACACTGAACTTACCTCCTCACACAGATATACTGAATCTATAGATATATAGATAGAGATTTCTGCTGAGGAAAAATTAAGTGCTGATTGAACAGTTTCTGTGCAACAAAAGATAGAAAGACCACATGGAAAACAGCAGAGAAAACAAAGGTATCACAAAACCAGTCTTACAAGAAATGTTAAAGGGACTCATTTAATAATTGGGGGAAAAAAGACCATAATTAGAAAAAGATTATGAAAGCAAAAAATTCCCAGTAAAAGTAAATATAGTAAAGGTAAAAGATCAATTACTTGCAAAGCTAGTCTGAAGATTAAAAGAAAATAAAATTGTAAAATCTGTTACATTAAAAAAAATTACTTAATGAATTCACAAAACAAAAGATGTAAAATATATATATGTATATACATATACATATATATAATGTGGAGACAGGAAAGTAAAAATTTAGTGCTTTTAGACTACCTTCAAACTTAAGTGACCATCAATTTAATATAGACTGTTATATACTTAGGATGCTACATATGAGTCTCATTGGAACCACAAACCAAAAAACTATAATAAATACACAAAAAATGATAAAGAAATCCAAGCATAACACTAAAGGATGACATTAAATCACAAGGGAAAAGAGCAAGAGAAAAACATGAACTGAGAAGTACTAAAAAAATAATAATAATAAAATGGAAACAAGTACATATCTATCAATAAAAACTTTAAATGTAAGTTTTCTAAATGCTCAAATCAAAAGACCTCAGGTGACTAATGGATTAGAAAAAAAAAAAAAAGACTTATCTAGATGCTACCTATGAGAAACTCTCTTAAGACCTAAAGACTCAAAGCCTAAATGTGAAAGGATGGAAGAAGACAGTCTATGCAAATAGAAGATAGAAAAAGAAGGAGAAAGAGGCACAGCAGCAGGAGCAGCTGCAGCAGCAGCAGGAGGAGGAGCAATAGTTATATCAGACAAAATATTCATTAAAACAAAGATTATAACAGGAGACCATTTGGGGCATTGCATAATATAAAGAGATCAATCCAAAAGGAGGATATAACAATTATAAATATCTATGAATCCAGCATAGGAGCACCTAAATATATAAAGAAAATATAAACAGAGATAAAGGAATAAATTGAGAGTAATGTAATAATGGTATAGGACTTTAACATCCTACTTACATCAATAGATAGGTCAACGAGGAAATGGTGGCTTTGAATGATAGGTTAGCCCAGATGGACTTCACTGATACATACAGAACATTCTATCCAAAAACAGTAGAATACACATTCTTTTCAAATGCATATGGAACATTCTTCTTCTTTTTTTTTTCTTAAAGATTTTATTTATTTATTTGACAGAGATCACAAGTAGACAGAGAGGGAGGCAGAGAGAGAGAGAGGGAAGCAGGTTCCCTGCTGAGCAGAGAGCCTGATGCGGGACTTGATCCCAGGACGCTGAAATCATGACCTGAGCCGAAGGCAGCAGTTTAACCCACTGAGCCACCCAGGTACCCTGGAACATTCTTCTTGAGAGACCTCATGTGAGGCTACAAAACAAGTCTCAATAATTTTAAGAAGACTGAAATCATATCCAGCATCTTTTCAGATCACAGCAGTGTGAATTTAGAAAAATGGGAACAAAACAGTTCAAAATATTTAGGATGTAGCAAAATCAGTTCTAAGATGGAAGTTATTAGTGATACAGACCAACCTCAATAAACTAGAAAAATTTAAAATAAGTAATCTAACCTTATACCTAGAGAAACTAGAAAAAGAAAAACAAATCTAAAAGTTAGTAGAAAGAAGAAAATAAAAAAGATTAAAGTGGAAATAAATGAAATAGTTACTTAAAAAAATGAAATGGCTATCAAAAATAGCTACTAAAATCTGTTTTACTGAAAAGATAAAATTGATAATCCTCCAGTTAGACTCATCAAGAAAAAATGAGGGATGACTCACATAAATTATAGAGGAAAACTTACAACCAATGCCACAGAAATACACAGTATTAAAGAATTAGAAAAATTATATGTCAACAAATTAGACAATCTAGAAGAAATGAATAAATTCATACAAACATAATCTTCCAACACTGAATCAGGAAACATAGAAAATGTGAACATATGAATTACTGGTAATAAAATTGAATCAGTAATCAAAAGACTCCCAGAAAAGTCCAGGATGGCTTCACAGGTGACTTATACCAATATTTAAAGAAAAGTTAATACCTATCCTTTTTTATAGTTAATACCTATCCTTTTCTATAAAAGAGAGACAAATTATTTCTCTGAGACAAGAATTGCCCTGATACAAAAACCAAGCAAAGACTCTATAGAACAATAAGACTACAGGCCAATACCCCTGAAGGACATAGATGCAAAATCCTCAGCAAAATATTAATTAGCTGAATTCAGCAAAAATTAAAAGGATCATTCACTGTGAATAAGTGAGACTTATTCTAGGAATGGAAGGATGGCTCCAAATCCACATATCATTTAATCTAATCAAACTAACAAAATAAAGTTTAAAAATCTTATGATCATCTTAAAGAGAACATATGACAAAATTTAACATCCACTTATGATAAAAACTTTCAACAAAGTGAACTTAAAGGGAATGTACCTCAAACCAATAAAAGCCATATATGACAAATCCACCCACAACGTCATACTAAAAGCATACTGGAAGCTTCTCCTCTAAGATTAGGAACAAGACAAGGATGTCTACTGTCATCACTTTTATTCAACATATTGCTTGAAGTCCTAGCTGCAGAAATCAAACAAGAAGAATAAATAAAGGCATCCAAATTGCTAAGGTAGAGATGAAATTTTCACTATTTGTAGATGATATAATACTATATATATATAAAAACCCCTAGATATTCTACCAAAACAGTATTAAAACTAATGCATTTAGGGATGCCTGGGTGGCTCAGTTGGTTAAACGGCTGCCTTCAGCTCAGGTCATGATCCCAAGGTCCTGGGATTGAGTCCCACATCCGTCTCCTTGCTCGGCAGGGAGCCTGCTTCTCCCTCTGCCTCGGCCTGCCTCTCTGTCTGCCTGTGCTTGCTCGCTCTCTCTCCCTCTGTTTCTGGCAAATAAATAAATAAAATCTTTAAAAAAAAAACTAATGCATTTAGTAAAGTTGCAGGATTAAAAAAGTAATACACAGAAACTTTTCTATTCCTATTCACCAATAATAAAGTGTCAGGAAGATAAATTAAGAAAACAATCCTATTTACAATTATATCCAAAAGAATAAAATATATAAAAAATAATAAAATACACAGGAATAAATTTAATCAAGGAGGTGAAAGATTTGTACTCTGAAAGCGCTAAGGCATTGATGAAAGAACTTGAAGATGGCATGGATAAATGGAAAGATATAACTGTGATCATAGATTGGAAGAATTAATATTATTAAACTGTTTATATTACCCAAAGCAATCTACAGATTCAGTAAAATCCTTTTCAAAATATCAGTGGGATTTTAAGAACTAGATTAAATAATACTAAAATTTGTATGGAAACATAAAGACTACGAATGGCCAAAGTAATTGTGAGAAAGAACAAAGCTGGAAGTATCAGAATCCTGTATTTCAAACTATACTACAAAGATGTAGTAATCAAAATAGTATGGTACTGGAACAAAATCAGACACATAGATCAATGGAGTAAAATAGAGATGCCAGAAATCAACCCATACTTACATGGTTAATTAATCTATGACAAAAGAGGCAAGAATATAAAATGGGTGAAAATACAGTCTCTTCAACATGGTATTGAGGGAATTAGACAGCTACACACAAAAGAATGGAACTACACTACTTCCTTACACCACACACAAAATAAACTCAAGATGGATTAAATAACCAAATATAAAACCTAAAATCTTAAAACTGATAGAAAACATAGTCAGTAACCCTCCTGTACATCAGCCTTAGAAATGTTTTTCTGTATCTCTCTGCTCAGGCAAGATCAACAAAAACTAATATAATTGGGACTACAACAACATAAAAAGCTTTGCATGGCAAAAGAAAGCATCAACAACAACAACAATAAAAGCAGCCACTGAGACAGAGAAGGTATTTGTAAATAATATATTCAATAAGGGGTTAATATCTAAGACATACAAAGAACTCACACAACTCAATACCAAAAAAGCAAATAATTTTATTTTAAATATGGGCAGAACACTTAAATAGATATTTCTATTTATCTTTCTATCATATAGAAAAGATATATCTTTTCTATATGAAAAGGTGCTTAACATTACTAACCAACAGGGAAAGACAAATCAAAACCACTTAAGATACCACCTCACTCTTGTCAAAATGGCTAGTTTCAAAAGACGAGAAATAACAAGTGTTGGCAAGAATACAGAGAAAAGTGATTTCTTGTGCACTGCTAGTGAGAATCTAAATTGGCACATCCACTGTGGAAAAGAGTATAGATTTTCCTTGAAAAAAAAAAATCAAGTAGAAATACAGCATGGCCCAGTAAATTCTCTTCTGGTTATTAGGCAAAGGAAAGGAAAGGAAAGGAAAAACTCTAATTAAAAAAGATATTAGCACTTTTGTGTCTATTGCTGCATTACTTACAATAGCCAAGTTATGGAAACAACCTTTGTCCATGAGGAGCTGAACAGATAAAGAAGGTGTGTATCCAACCATAACAAAAAATAAAATCTTGACTTTTACAACAACATGGGCAGACCCAGAGTGCATTTTGCTAAGCCAAATACGTCAGAAAAAGACAAATACTACATAATTTATATTAAGATGTAAAGAATAAAGGGAATGAACAAAGAAAAAGAAACAGATTCATAAGTACAGAGAGCAAAACAGTGATAACCAGAGTGGAGGTGGGTGAGGAGATGGGTGAAATAAGTGAAGAGGATTTAGAGGTGCAAACATCCAATTATAAAATAAACATTATAAGGCTGAAAAGTGCACCATAGGGAATATAGTCAATAATGTAATAATTATCTATGGTTTTAGGTGGTAACTACACTTATCATGGTGGTCATTTTGCAATGCATATAATTGTCAAATCTCTATGTTGTACAACTGAAACCAATATAATATTGTATGTTAACTATACTTCAAGAAAATAATACTAAGTCTACTCTGCCTATACTCTATAAATGGAATAACAAAAACTAAATAACAGCACATCTCTTACAACATAGTTTACTCAATATTTTCAATCCACTGTTGACAGCTACTGCTCAGGAAAAAATATATATATATATTCCTTTTAAAATGAATGTTATCACTAATTGGCAAAGCATCTGATCACCCAAGAGCTCTGTTAGAGAGATACAATGAGATGAATGTTTTCATGCCTGCTAATACAACTTCCCTCTAAAGTTCATGGACCAGAACTTTCAAATCTTATTATGTAAGAAACACATTTCATAATGAGACTATAGCAGCATAGATAGGGATTCCTTTCACAGATTTGGACAAAGTAACTTGAAAACCTTTGGAAAGGATTAACCATCCTACATTTCATTAAGAACATTTGTTATTTATGTGAAGAGGTCAAAATATCAGCATCAATAGGAGTCTGGAAGAAATGTATTCCAACCTTCATGGATGACTTTGAAGGGTTCATGACCTGAGTGAAAGAAAAACTGCAGATGTGGTAAAAAAAATATCAAGAGAATTAAGAATATAAGTGAAGACTGAAGCTGTGACTGAATTGCTGCAATGATACGTCTTTAACTGATGAAAAGTTTTTTTTGTGAATAAGCAAAAATAGTGGTTTGTTGAGATGAAATCCACTCCTGGTAAAAATGCTGTGATGATTGTTAAAATGACAACAAAAAATTTAGAATATAAACTTAGTTGATAAAACAATGGCAGGGTGTAAGAGGATTGACTCCAAAAAGAAATCTCCCTTCTACACTGTTGGTAGGAATGCAAGCAGGTGCAACCACTCTGGAGGTTTCTCAAAAAGCAAATGCACTACTGGATATTCGCCCTAAAGATACAAATGTAATGATCCAAAGGGGCATGTGCACCGTAATATTTATAGTAGCAATGTTCACAATAGCCAAACTATGGGAAGAGTCCAGATGTCCATCGACAGATGAATGGATAAAAAGGTGTGGTATATATACATGATGGAATACTACACAGCCTTCAAAAACGATATCTTGCCATTCGCAATAATGTGGATGTGACTAGAGGGTATTATTCTAAGCAAAATAAGTCAATCAGAGAAAGACAATTATCATATGATCTCACTGATATGCAGAATTTAAGAAACAAGGCAGGGGATCATAGGGGAAGAGAGGGAAAAATGAAACAAAACAATACCAGAGAGGGAGACAAACCATAAGAGACTATTAATCTTAGGAAACAAACTGAGGTTTGCTGCGGGGGGGAGGGAGTGGGGAGGCTGGATGATGGACATTCATTGGTGAGGGTATGCATTGTGAGCTTTGGGTATTATGTAAGAATGATGAATCAGTCATTTTTGAAATCACTCTTAGATCTTGTTATTTAATACACTCATAAAGAAGCAGATATATTACTCTCTCAATTTTGGTTTTAAACATTTTGAAAACTAAATTTCAATCTACCTATCTCCTTTATAATCAGATGCATTTTATTATTTTAATTTGAAAACATTATTTGAAGAGGGGATACATATCATTTACCAGATGGCCAAAGAGATACATAGCACACACACAAACAGAAAACTATAAAGCTGATGCATGACTCTAGTTTCTGATGAAGCTAAATAATGTTTCTGTACCACACATGTCACTAGCAGAACAGAATTATGGGGTATTTTAGTTTGTGACTTCATGCTTTCTGATCATTGATTTGAAATCTCCTTATGGGAAAATGGTTAAACTAGAAAAATAGATAATGTAATCACTACTTATCTTTATTTGACCAAAACAAAGAAAGAAATTATGCTTTACTAATAGTCAGTCATTGGATTTAGTGCCACTGTGGCCCTCACTAGTTTCATATATCTGACAGTCATTGGTAACTTACCACATGGAAGGATTCCTAAAAACCATGTAATTATAGAGTTAATAATGATAAACTCATTATTCTTTCACTAGCAGAACATTACAATATAATGCGGTTTTTATGCTATTAATTGTCCATAAAATGATTAATTTTTTGGAAACTATCTTTAAGTAGTAAATTCTACAATTATTTATAATGTAATGGGGTTGAGCTTAAAGGGAAGTCACTCATTTTTTCATTTTTCCACTCATTACAGAAAGATAAGTTTCACATTTGCTGACTTTTATACTAAGCCTATAGTTTGCTGTCAAGCAGATATATTCAAAAAGAATAATGACAGTTAATATAAAGGTAGTATTTTAATATTAAGGGAGAAAGTCACTGTTGTTCAGTTTTCCAATGGAAAGAATGGTTTTAAAAGAGATGTTTGCAAATTTTCCATCTTTGTGCAATTTTATTTTAAAAATGATACATACCATATATATCTGTCAGTTTCAAAAGACCAAAACAATTTTTAGTTACTAAAATCTAAACAAAATTTTAGCAGGTGTAACTTATTTATAAAAATATAAAAATAAAACATTTTAGGTTAGGATTACTCTCTAGGATTGGGGGAAAATGGAAATTTTCTATCTATATTTCAAGAAAACATATATATTTGGAAAATGAGATTGAAAAATTATCAAAATGGATTAAGTGTAGTCAATGGTGCTTCTTTTACGTTTTTACATGTGTATTTTTATGTTTTTTTTTTCTATCTTAACCTATAATTGTCATTAAAACTGCTATTAAAAATAAATTTTGCGGGTGCCTGGGTGGCTCAGTGGGTTGAGCCTCTGCTTTCGGCTCAGGTCATGATCTCAGGGTCCTGGAATCAGGCCCCACATTGGACTCTCTGCTCAGCAATGAGCCTGCTTTTCCCTCTACCTCTGCCTGCCTCTCTGGCTACTTGTGATCTCTCCCAGTCAAATAAATAAATAAAATTTTTTAAAAAATATAATTAAAATAAATAAATAAATAAATTTTGCAAAGGATCCCTGAATTGGAAAACTCAGATTTTTAAAAATGATAAAGTAGGGGCGCCTGGGTGGCTCAGTGGGTTGGGCCACTGCCTTCGGCTCGGGTCATGATCCCAGGGTCCTGGGATTGAGCCCCGCATCGGGCTCTCTGCTCAGCAGGAAGCCTGCTTCCCTCTCTGTCTCTGCCTGCCTCTCTGCCTACTTGCGATCTCTGTCTGTCAAATAAATAAATAAAATCTTTAAAAAAAACATGATAAAGTAATCAATCATTCTTAACAGAAATATTACCATTAATTTTAGTGAAACCAAATGTTCTGTATTAATAAAAATGTAAAATATTTTATGTGATATATACGTCACCTAATTAACTTTCTATGTTTAACTAAATATTCTATTTAGTTTGGTCATATATGCATATGACTTACTGAAGTTAACATACATATATTAGGATACAAAATTTTTTTTAAAAATTCACTATTAGGTGTGTGCACAATCCAAAATGCTGGCACATTACTGTAATAAACATGTAAGAATATCCATGAATGAATAATATTGATCTACTCCTTTGTCAACACATGTTTCTTAAAAGTTAATTTACTGTAATATTGACTGCTTTGCTTTAATATCCCAAGTGGTTATTTGAAAACCACTTCCTCTTGACAATCACTTGAAATGGCTCTTAGGAGCAATGTAGTTTGTTTCATATTTCGATCATTTCATGAGTTCTTGCAATTATGGGCATATTTTGCATGCTTCATGTTCCATAACATGCAAGTTTTTACTAGCTAAGTATGATTTCCTAAGTGACTATTTCAGCCACACAGAGTTTTTATTAACTTTTGTTGTTCTTTCATCCTCTCTCCACTATGAATGCCTTAGGTCCTACTATTCAGATCTTCTGCCCAGATTATTCAAAGTTTCTTCAACACGGTCTCCCTTTCCCATGCTGGAGTGTTTTCAACATTGCTGCCAGAATAATATTTCCAAAAAATTAACGCTATACTTGAAATTCTAGTGACTTACTTCCAGCCTCAAAATAAATTCCAGTTTCTGAATCCTGTGACAAAGTTCTCAATTGAAGGCCTCTAATCATCTCAGCCTCTCGCATCAGAAGTGTGCCAACTTCTCACAACACCACTGCACTTGAAGTTTTCTTTTCTGAAAATCCCATTTTCTAATGCCTTCCTTAATTCTGTTATCTTTTTTTATTATTCATCTGACATTCATCCCTCATCTATTACATTTCTTTTGACTAAATATCCCTGCTCTGTCCTCCCATTGCTCCCACATCAGTGTGTTTCCAATTCATTTATCATATTTTAAAATAAGTTATAGAATCAGCAAAAACCCCTAGACAAAGTCTTTGACCAGAAATTCTAAAATATGACAATTCCCAGGATCTACCCACAAAATGGAATGTAAAAAGGTTCTGTGAAAATATCATACAGAATGACTTTATTTTCATTCTAAATTGTACTATCTATTGAAGTGACAGAAAAGAAAAAAAGGCACTATAATCAAGGGGAAAGAACATACTATACATATTGAGACTAACAGAACAATGTGCATGTACTTTTAACATCCAAAATTTGTATGTTTTGTGTGTTTAAAAGATAGTTGACTGTTCTGTTTTTACATGGGAAACAAATACTCTTACTTTTAAATATGAAAAGAAACATTAATTACCCTAATTAAATAGAATAAATGTGCCACATATTAGATAAAATGATTACAAAGGTAAAATTAGAAACAAACAGAAAAAAAAATGTACTTCATTTAAGAATATAAATATATTCTTCATTCATAGTGATTTAACAAATATAAGGCATGATGTTTTTTTAAAGTATGAGTTAACTGAGGGAACAAATGAATAAATTCATTCATATGCTAATTTATTAACTAAAAACATTCTTAGCATATATTTTGGTTAAAGCTCTCACAGAGTAAAGTTAGAAATGTCTGCAAAAGTTATTGATATGGGATCCTGGTAAAGTGGCTTTTCTTGTGGCCAATTTCAGTTTTTGAGTATTTACTTTCAGAATGGATTGCAAGTGGAAACAGGAATTTATTTTTCAGAAAGAATTTTCATCTATCATCACACAGAAACTGATTATTTAATAAATATTCCTGGCCAATGGTGCTTTTACTATGTATGTGGATAAATGCCTATGCTTTTAAAAAAGGATATTCATTTACTTAAATAAAAAAAACCTTTTAATAAAGAAAAATCACTTTTACTGTATATTTTTAAGATTACTTTTTCTCCTTGTTTGGAGCCAAGGGTGTGTCTATGTGTCTCTTCTTCTAAATATTCACTGTCCCTTCCTTTGTCCCACTCTGACTGGTTTTTTTCTACTGGATTCCTTTGCATAGGATTGGTCTTTCTGATCTATCAACATCAGGTAGATGACTTGCTTTGACCAATGAAATATAAGTGGGAGGGATATGTGTTAGTTCCTAGCAGAAGATTTGAAGTCTACATGAGGGACACCTAGGTGGCTCAGTTGATTAAGCATATGCCTTCGGCTCAGGTCATGATCCCAGAGTCCTGGAACTGAGTCCCACATCTGGCTCTTTGCTCAGTTGGGAGTCTGCTTCTCCCTCTGCTGCTCCCCCCATTTGTCTCCTCTCTCTCTCTCTCTGACAAATAAATTAATTAATTAAACATTAAAAAAAATAAAGTCATTACTTGCTTATACCATTGTTTCCTCCCAACTCTGCATGTTCCAGATAGGGCCTTCAAGGCATATTCATGCTGCAATAAAGATCTGCAGCCACCCTGCAAAGAATAATAATGCAAGAGAAAATAACCTTTGTTATTGAAGTCTGTTGAGATATGAGGTCTCTTTGAAACTTCAACTTAACTCAGTAAAGCCTAATTCAGGAGGATGTATCAATCACTTGCTTTTGGCAGATGTATCCTAAGAATAATGCCTTCTTAGGATTTTCTTCTCTTCTGCATATAATCTTACCTTATACATTAAGTGTATTATTCCATTACTTTATTCATATATCTGGCTCACCTTAGTAGTCTATAAATTTCTTAAAAATAAGATCCATGTTGGAGTGCCTATGTGGTTCAGTTCGTTGAGCATCAGACTCTTGGTTTCAGCTCAGGTCATGATCTCAGGGTCTTGAGATGAAGCTCTACCTTGGGCTCCACACTCAGCTTCAAGTCTTCTTGACCCTCTCCCTCTGCTCCTCTCCCTGTCCTCTCTCTCTCAGATAGATGATAGAGGATAGATAGACAGATAGTTATAATAGATAATAAATGATAGAATATTTAATAAGATCCATGTTCTTTAATTCTTTTTCTTCATGTTCAGTCTGAATCTTGTTCACAGAAATGTTTAAGAAATGTGCTTAAAAAAGATTTGCCAAATGAATGAATACCAAGTCAACTACAAAGTCAAAGGAATAAAAAGGTGACATGTTTGCTGGGAAAATGAAATAAAAGAAAGCTTAGTGCAACTTGACAAAGGAAGAGAACAAACCGATCTCAGATCAAAAAGCAAATAGACTCATATTATATATATGGGGAGCTATTCAATAGCTCTGAATACAAAGGCAAAGGTCCTTTTCTTTTTAAACGTATTTATCTGTTTGACTACCATCATTCTTATTAAAATGTTGATAGTATTCCGTTTTGTGTTTTAGATAGTCATGGTTTTGTCAATTTTTATGAAATATTCATATTTGTTTCTTTCAGCTTCATGTTTCCCACTAAAGAAGAGTCGTTGCCATTCGATGCATGGAGGAAGAGCATACCAGGACAATTTGGATTAGTGAGTCAGATATTAAAATGGAAAATTTTTTTGAGAAATCAGTACCATAATATTGTTTGGTTATTTTATCACATTTTAGCATTGATTCTAATATCTCATTTCACCCACACTCTCAACAAAATTTTTATTAATCAGATTATAAGAATGAAAATATAATAAAACTTTAACAAGCATAATACAATCTATTCCACTGACTGCTATATTCTATGTGTGTGTATACATGCATACATATATATGTATGCGAAGAAACTATAAAACTTTTTTTTTTTTTTTTTTTTTTTTTTTTAGTTCTTTCTATGTACTAGTTTTGGTACCAAACACTTAGTGAACATTACCTCATTTAATCCTCACAAAAATCATATGAGTACTTATATGAAGGAACAGGGGTACAAAGATTTTATGAAGGATTCCTAAGTTGATACAACCAGTAAATGTAGAGGTAGAATTCATTTAAACTCTTAGCTTCCTCTAAGTTACAGTGCCTTTCTACAGATATATATGTTAATGACATTATTTCTATGGAGCTTGAAATGTACAGCTAGTATTATGAAGTATTATGAAGACTAAGGTGGTTACTAGTGATTGAAAGTTCTGCTCTATTGGTGTTTAAGGGAAAACATAGGAAAAAGTTAGAAGAAAGAAAGGAATGGAGGGAAGGAAGGAAAGAAGAAAGAGAGAAAGAGGGGAACAGAGTGAGCCTAGACTGATAATCTCTTTAGTTTTCTTTTTATCTCTGAGCTTTAACTGGTACCCCAATCTCTTTCCTTCCCAGTCTTACTTGCTCATACTCCCCACCATGTTACTTCCAAGGCCACCAAGATGGGCTTCCCACAATAGGACTGAGCCAGCAGACACTTGGATCCTTACAAGGGGAACAAGGAACATTTCTGGATCTCTCGGCAAAAGAGGCATAGGCAGAGGCTGAGGTCCTGTATGGGAAGCTCCCATCCAATTCTGTGTGTTTAGAAAAGTAGAAGTTCAAATTCTAGTTCCAGACAACTTCCAGACAACTTGAGACTCCAGAGTTCAGGGTCCAAGGTACAAGGGAAAATAATCTATTTTTTTGTACCTCACCCTTTGAACCTCAATCTCCTTAGCTTTAAAGACCATAGTAATTATACCAGAGTTGTAGGATTTTTATAAGATTTAAATGTTTTTGGTACAAGGTAAATTATTATTAAATGACAAAATTGTATTTGGTCAAATGACCAAAATATATTTTGACTTGAGCCAAAATATAACTACAGTCTATAAGAAATGCATTTATTAATTCCCCCTAAGCAATATTTCTTGTCTAAACAACATATGGATTCCTCCTTAACATTCCCAGACAATATTGAAAGCATTGCGAGGAAGCACCTTAACAAACCAGGTAGTGACAATGTATATAAAAGACCCCTTTTCAAAAAAAAAAAAAAAGACCCATTTTCCTTTATTTTAGAAGACAGTATTTAGACAAGTTATTCCATATATCTGGAAAAATATATTTTGGGACTTCACAGTTTTAAGAAGAAACATTGGAGAGAGGAAGATGGAGGCAGAGTAAGAGGACCCTAGGTTTGTCTTATCCCATGAATGCAACTCGATAACTATCAAATCATCCTAAGTACAGCAGAAATAGACCTAAAAACTGAAAGAACAAACTGCACAACTAAAGGGAGTGAAGGGGCTACATTAATGAAGGCAGGAAGTTTAGGGATGTTATTTAGAGGAGAAATGGATCATGGGTGCTATGGAAGGGAGGGAGCCAGGGTTTCAAATAAGAGGAAGAGAGAAAGGAGCACATGGGGGAATACACAAAAAGAATATTTCCCCAAAGCCATTGGCTTAGAAAATGAGAAGGGTTGAATTTTTTGAGTTCTTGCAGCCACTGAGGCTTAAACTCTGGAGTTTTTTAAAGGTCAGTAGGCTTGGCTGGGATAAAGCCTGGAGGGCATTATGCTTCTTGTGGAGAGAAGGCAGACAAACAACCCAGAGGGCAGAGAGTGTGGGAACAGCAATCTGAAGAACACTTGGGATATACTGAGGGGGATCTGTCCCTCTTCTCAGAGTGTATTCCTGAGAGGCAGCATTCATAGAGACACCTCTCCAAAAACAAAGGAGCTGACTAGCACTATTTTCCTCCTTAACCAATCAGCATAAACACACAATTACCTGCAGGCACAAGCACAGAACTGACATGGGCTGCCTCTTTCTTAAACTAAGCCCTACCCCCTACACTTCAGTTCCAGTACAGTGGTCTCCTCTCCCAGAAAACCAACAAAAACCTCTGCTCACATGACCTCTCCCAACCAGAGAGTTTTGTCAGGTCTCATTTCACAACACCAGAACACAATTATAACACTACATTTAGGCCAGGCACCAAACACTGCCCCCAGCAAGCAAGGAGAGCTTCTGCAGAAAACTGGCCTGAAGGATAGGGCAGCCACAAAACAACAGCAGAACACATTCAACACACACTAGAGGCATTTACTGAAGCTCCAGGATCTGGGCACTACAGGACCTCTTCTTCATAAGGCCATTACTTTCAGCACAGCTTTTCTAACACATGGAAAAAGAGACTTAGACAAAATACCAAGATGGAAGAATTTATCCCAAATGCAAGAAGATAAGACCACAGCCAGAGATCTACGCAAAATGAATATAAGTAGCGTGCCTGATGGAGAGTTTATATAATAATCATAAAGTTATTCACTGGGCTTGAAAAAGAATGGAAGACATCAGTGAGACCAGACCATTGCCAAAGAGTTAAAAGAGTAAATAAACAAAACAAAAAAGTAATAATCTATGAAGCAAAGATGAAAAATATAATAAATGAGCTTGAAAACAGCCTTGGTGCAATGAACAACAAGATAGAAGACACAGAGGAATCAATTAGTGACAAAAAACTGGAAAATAGTGGAGCTGAACAAAAAAGAGAAAGAATTATAGAACGGGAGAATAGAACTTAGGGAACTCAGTGACTCCATCAAACATATTCTTATTACAGGAGTCTCAGAAAAAGAAGAGAGATAAAAGGGGGCCGAACATTTTTTCATGAAATAATGGCAGAAACCTTTCCTTATCTAGGAAAAAAAAAATAAAATAAAAATAAATAAATAAATATATATATATATATATATATATATATAGTCTTCAGATCTAGGAGGCACAGAGAACTCCCATCAAAATCAACAAAAGCAGGCCATAACTGAGACATACTGTAATTTAATTTGCAAAATATAATGATAAAGAAATATCTTAAAATCAGCAAGATAAAAGAAGTCCTTAATTTAAAAGGGAAAACCCAAAAACTAGCTGGAGATTTCTCAACAGAAATTTTGCAAGCCAGAAAAGGGTGGCATGATATATTCGAAGTACTGAAAGGGAAAGATCTGGAGCCAAAAATACTCTATCTAGTAAGGCTATCATTTAGAATAGAAGAGGTAGAGTTCCCCAGACAAACAAAAACTAAAGGAGTTCATTACTACTAAACCAGCCCTGCAAGAAATATTAAAGGAGACCCCTCAAGAGACCAAAAGTAATAAAGACAAGAAAGAATCAAAGAAATTCTCTAAAACCATTGACAAAACAAGTAATAAAATGGCAATAAACACGTATTTATCAATAATTCTTTTGACTATAAATGGACTAAATGCACCAATTAAAAGGCATAAGGTATTAGAATGGGTTGGAAAAAAAAAGAAAGAAAGAAAAAAAAAAGACCCATCTACATGCTGCCTATAAAAGATGCATTTTTAGACATAAAGACACTTCCAAATTGAATGTGAGGGGCAGAGAATCATTTGTCATGCAAATAGACATCAAAATTAAAATAAAGCTGGAAAAGCAATACTTAGAGAAACTAGACTTTAAAACAAAGACTGTGGGCACATGGGTGGCTCACTGGGTTAAAGCCTCTGCCTTCAGCTCAGGTCATGATCCCAGGTTCCTGGGATCTAGCCTGGCATCAGGCTCTCTGCTCAGCGGGGAGCCTGCTTCCCTTCCTCTCTCTCTCTGCCTGCCTCTCTGCCTACTTGAGATCTCTGTATGTCAAAAAAATAAATAAGAATCTTAAAAAAAATTAAAAAAAAATAAAATAAAACAAACACTGTAAAAGGAGACAAGGAAGGGCATTATACAATCATAAAAGGAACAATCAGATGAGTTACAATAATTGTAAAGCTATATGCCCCCACCATGGAAGACATGTAAATATAAATATATAAAATATTCAAGATAATTAATAATAAACATAAAGGAGTTGATTGACAATAACACAATAAGAGTAGAGGACTTTAACACAAGCATGAAGATGTAAGGGGATCAGACCGAACTCCAAGTGCCACAGGCACTAAGGATCAATCCCCATACCAGTGGGGCCTTGGATGCTTTTAAAATCAGTAAGCTTAACTCTGGGAGAGGAAATAGGCAATTAGAAACTGAATCCCTGCCCTTGAAAAGCCAGCATTCTAAATAATACCTTCCAGCACCTATTACAGATTTAGTAGTTTGAAAAGGACCTGGGGTATATGTGAAGGAAATTTATTTACTAGTCTCAAAATCTCTTCAGGAGATTTCTTCAGGAACAAAAATTCTGGCAAGCACCATTTCTCTTTTCCTCCTCATCTTAGATAGCTGGACATTTGCAGGAACTACCCCTAACACCGTCTACCTATCTTGCTAGCATCATATGATGCTTCACTCCCATGTTCCCCTGCAGAACTGCCCCATCCAATCTGCCCATTCCATCTGGCATCCCTCCAAAGCAGTTCCTGGCCACCCATGCAAGAGCCTTAGCAGGGACTTGTGCCACTCCAAAGTGACTCCTACCTTATGGAGAGGAAGAAATAATTCCATATTCCAGCATCCCTGCAATTACAGCAGCCAAGCCTCTAAACTGGCTGTACAGAGAATAAGCCATACCATTTGGTGTCCCAACAACTGTGACAGACAGGCTAACTGCAGATATCCAGTTTGACTACTTGTCTCACCCACCAACAAAAGTTTCTCAGTTGGCCAGGGAGGGAGCAATTTCTGTTGCTCATTACACACCTGAAATAGTGGCAGGGAGGTTGATTGCAGACAGTTAGCCTGACTTCCAACCCTGCCCACCTACAACCCTGTAGCATCTCAAACAGGCCTCTCAGTAGCACAGGGACCCTGTCCAGTGCATCCATAGCAGGCAAAGCTGGTCATTGCAACTATCTGGGCTAAGGGCAAACGTGGCTCAGCACACAATTAAGGTGCACACAGCCTACATAGAAGACACCCCTGGAGCACCTGGTTCTGGTGCCTGGGTTGGGGTTGTGCTACAGGACACCAAAGGGTCTCTTCTACATGAAGCCACCACTTTCAAGACCAGGAAATATAGTTGATCCACCTAATACATTGAAACAAACAAACAAAACAGAGAATTGGACAAAATAAGGAAAGAGAGAATATGTCACAAATAAAAGAAAAGACACAATCAAAATATCTAAATGAAACTAAGATAAGCAATATACCTGATAAAGAATCCAAAGTAATGGCCATAAAGATACTCACTGGACTTGAGAGCAGAAAGAATGAATTCAGTGAGAACTTCAAGAAAGAGATATAATATATAAAAAACAATCAGAGTTCAAAAATATAACAATTGAAATTAAAAGAAAAATACACTAGAGAGAACTAATAGCAGAACAGAGGATGCAGAAGAATGAATCAGTGATCTAGAAGACAGGATGATGGAAAGCAATGAAGCTGAACAGCAGAAAGAATAATAAAAAATGAAAGAACAGGTTAGGAAAACTCTGCATTACGATCAAGTGTGATAACATTCACATTATAGAGATCCTAGAAAAAGAGAGAGAAGGGAGCAGCAAAATGTCTTAAGGAAATAACAGCTGAAAAAATCCCTAATGTGGGGAAAGAAATGGCTTGGACATACTGGTGCAGGAAGCACAGGGAGTCCCTAGCAAGATAAACCCATGGAGACACATAATAATTAAAATAGCAGAAAGTAATAATAAAGAGAAAATTTTAAAAGCAGCAGCAAAAAAAAAAAAAAAAAAAAAAAAAAAAAAAAAGAAAGGAAACTGTAATATACAAGGGAAATCCCTTGAGGATATTAACTGATTTTTTAGCAAAAATTTTGCAGGTCAGAAGGGACTAACATGATAATATTTAAAGTGCCAAAAATTACAACTAAAGTTACTCTACCCAACAAAATCTTAACACAGAATAGAAGGAGAGATAAAGAGTTTCACAGATAAACAAAATTTAAAGTTCATCTCTAATTTTACAAAGAATGGTAAAGGGAATTTTTTAAGTGGAAAGAAAAGGCTATAACTTGAAGTAATAAAATTATGAAAGGAAAAAATTTCATAAGTAAAAACAAACATATAATAAAATCATTAGATTAATTACTTAGAAAGTCAGTGTGAAATTTACTACAAAAGTAGTAAAATCAACTTAACTGCAGAAATTAGTCAAGAGATACACATAGGAGTGCTGACTATACTGACATCATCTTAAGCCCTCCACCTTATTCATGTTTGTTCAATGGCCTTTCTTGGGGCTACATGTTCTGGCCCCTAGGAGATTAATATACAAATTTTAGAAATGCCCATCAAGATTGGAACAGGAAGAGTCTTCCTTTCACCTCCATTGTTAGAATTAACGTCTTTCCCCTTCCTGATGCACAGGTGATGCCACAAGATCTTTTTAAAGTTTAGATGTCAATTAGGTGCATACAAGTCATCTGAGGTATGTAAACTTTTTGATATTGCATTTTGATATTGCAATACCCTTCTGCTTGTCCCATCACTCTATAAAATCTGCAAACTAAGGTCTGGATTTTGCAGAGTTACCATGAAGCCACTGTGGATCATCCTCTACCAGATTCCCCTGTAAATTACCCTGAATAAAACTCTATAAACTGTATGGAGTGGCCTGCTTTTTTTCCAGTCTCAGTGTGACTTCTCAGTTTTGGGGATACTCTACTGTTTCCTCCCCACCTCTAATAGATACACAAAATAAAAATGAGTAAAGTATGACTTTGTATACATAAAATGTGGAGGTGGAGTAAAAATATAGTGTTTTTAGAATATATTTGAACTTAAACATTCATCAATTTAAAAGACTGCTATGTGTATAACAGTACAGCATAAGATATTATATACAAACCTAATGGTAACCACAAACCAAAACCCTATAATAGATACACAAAATATAGAAAGAAAGAAATCCAAGCATTAACAGTAAAGAAAACCATCAAACCATAAGGGAAGAGAGCAAAAGAGAAGAAAGGAAACAGAGAAGACCTATAAAATCAACTGGAAAACAATGAACAAAATGGCAATAGGTACAGAGCTATCAATAATTATTATAAATGTAAATAGACTAAATGCTCCAGACAAAGGACATATGGGGCCTGAATAGATAAACAAAACAAAAATAAAAGACCCATCTGTAGACTACCTACAAAAAATTTACCTCAGACCTAAAGAAACATACAAACTGAAAGTGAAGAGCTGGAAAACATATACTATGTAAAGGGAAACAAAATAAAACCTGGGTAGCAACATTAATATAAAAAAAATAGACTTTAAAACCAAGGTTATAGCAAGAGAGGAAGGATACTATATAATGAAAGAGGGATCATCCGAGAAGAAGATACAAAATTGTAAATATCTATGCTCCCAACATAGGAGCACCTGCGTACATAAAGCAAACATTAATAGACATAAAGGAAGAAATTGATTGTAATACAATAATAGTGGAAGATATCAATGCCCTACTTATATTAATGGATAGATAGATCATCCAGACAGAATATTATGAAGGAAATGGTGGCTTTAAATGACACCTTAGAGACCACATAGACTTCACAGATATATATGGAAATCCCATCTAAAAAATACAAAACAAAGCAAAACAAAAACCACAATCTTTTCAAATGCACATGAAACATTTTCCATAGTAGATTATGTTAGGCCACACAAAAAGTCCCAATGATACACCCAACCTGCCAAACACACACACAAAATGGAATGTTAGTCAGTCATAAAAAAAGAATGTGATTTTTGATGTTTGCAACAATACTGATGGACCTAGAGACTATTATGCTAGGGGAAATAAGAGAAAGGCAAATACCATATGATTACATTTATATGTGCAATATAAAAAGCAAAATGAACAAAAAACAAAATAGACTCTTAAATACAGAAGACAGAGTAGTGATTGCCAGAAGGGAGGTGTGTAGGGGAAGGAAAAATAGAAAAAGGAGACTAAGAAATACAAACTTCCTGTTATAAAATAAATAAGTCACAGAGATGAAAAGTACAGGGAACACAGGAAATATAGCAATAGTTTTATAGGGAATATAGTCAATAATATTATAATAAAGTTGTATAGGAAATATAGTATAGAGAATATGGTCAATAATATAATAAAGTTGTATTGTGACAGATGGCAATTATGTGCATTATGGTGGGCATTGAGTAATGTATAGCATTGTTGAAGCATATGTTGTATACCTGAAACTATATAACGTTGTATAGTAATTATATTTTAATTAAAAAATCTTAAAAAATAAGTTGATGAAAATATATCAAACATAATACAGGTAATATAAGCATAGGTCAAAAATGCAGAAATTTATTATGTGAATAACTTTAAAGTATAAAATACTACATTATGAAATAAAAGACATGGTTAATGTGTTTTCTTGATTTATAAAACCCATCTCCTGTACCAATACTCCTTTACCAATACCTCTCCTGTAACCTGACTAACTTAATTCACTCTTTTCAGAAAATGCTTTACAATTATTTCTCTCATCTCCCCCCACCTTTTTTTTACCATGGAAATAAATATATACCTTTCTGTCCCTGTTTGTTCACAAGTCACTTTATTTCACAGAAACCACTATTTTAAAATACAATGATGTCTTTATAAATACTCTTTGAAAGAGAACTTTGAATTATTTTTTGCTTTTCTTCACTTTGCATATATTTGTCTTAAATCCTCAAACCAAAAGTAGTATTTTGCACATAAAGATTATATTTCCATAATGCATAGAACACTGGACTAGAGTTTGTGATCTTTGATTTCTAGTCCTGACTTAGTGTTAATAAATAAACAAGTCAGTCACCTACCCTGATTACCACTTTTCCTTTATTCAAAATGAGAAAATTGGATTGGATTTCTCTAATATCCTTCTCCAATTTCTACTGAAAGGAGATGTGTTTCTTTAAAATATTTGTATTGCCAGCTTTTATACATATTCATTTTTTAGATATAAGCTTTATTAGTTCAAACTTCCTAATTGGTTTTCATCTGCCATTTTTGGCCATTCTATTTTTACCAAGAATTGGACAGAAAAGTCATTAATAATTATGATATATCTCTGAGTCTTGAAGTTCATATATTAGAAACCAAACTTTTTAATAAGTTTTATGAATTGTTTTGTCTTCCTTACTAAACTGGGAGTCTCTTAAAGGAATTATTGTTGACTAATTCATCTTATATTTTCATAGCACATCAAACAAACTGCCTTGCATGTTAGGGCCTTTAAGAAATTTATTGAATAAAAGAAATAAAAACACTTTAGATTCCTAGCACTGTTCACATTGAAAAAGTTAAGTTTTCTGGAATCCTCAGTTCAGAAACGCAGCTGAGATTCATGGTAGATAGTAAAACTAAAACCAGAAAAATAATTTTATACCATCAACTTTTAAGCTGATTTCCATTAGACACATCTAGGCTTCATGTTTAGAAAAGGAAACAGCATCATTAAATAATTGAAAAATGCAGGTATTAGGAGGGGGAGATGATACAGTTGAATTTATGAGATAGCAAACATTTTACTCAGCCATTAAAAAGAAGAATAGTTAAAAGATTTAGCTTTAAATTGTCCTCAGAATCTCTTTTTCCTATTTCCATAACATGTCACTGTTTATGTAGATGATAATTTCAGGTATCCCTATCACATCACAATCTGAGAGATAACTGTTTAATTTTGAGTCCCCTTTTCATTTGCTGCTTCTGTCCATTTTGAATGTGATTGATGATGCCGAGAGCCTTCATGACATCTTGTTTCATGTAGTTTGTATGCCTGAAGCAGATGTAATCTCAGATGATCAAGTGGACTATTTTGAGGAAATATCTACAATAGGCAATTAATTATATTTCAGGTTCTCCATTTAGTCATTTATGTAAGAGTAAGCAGCAGCGTTCATGGCCATTCTATTGATCTCTATGTGTGACTAATTTATTTTTCCTTCCCTATGACTGAAGATAATGTTGAGCATATCTTTTTTTTTTTTCCTTTCAATGACTTATCATGTAGTATTAATCTTGTGCTTCCCCTCTTCTTAAAATGTTATTTGGTTTATTTATAAAATCCATTGTTTCTATGTATGTGAAGGTTATGATTCTTATCACCTAAAGGCATTTGCAAAAGGACGGAATTATAAGCCTTGTTTAATAAATAAAAGAAGCCCAGGTACCCTTGAAGTTCTCTCTTTAAGTACTCGTGTTGCCCATCATAACACGGAACACAAAGGCTTCAAAGAAATGCAGCATCCCTTTCCCTTTCTTTTTCTCTGGACTCACACAAGTATACATAGTAACATATTATAGAGGCTTAAGATTGTATGGTATTATGGACAGTACTGCCTTTCTAGAAGCTATCACAATCTGAGATTATTTTGTGACCAAGAAAAGTATTGTATTTCCATAATGCATAGAACAGGGATAGAGAAGAGGACTGAAACATTGTGGTATCATTATTTTCAAACATAACCACTTCAGAAAATGGTAGAGAGCCTGCATGTGAGGGAGTCATGAGCTTTCACAAATCCCCTTAAGCTTTTTCTTCTAATGGAGGCAGAGGTGTTTGGAAAGAAACAGGAAAAAGCAGACAGCAACAATATCATCACTACTTAGGAATTATAGTTCAAACTTTAACCAGCTTTAGGAAACAACTTCCAAATCTCATTTTTCTAGTTTTCCCAGGGATTTGTTTTTCCACTTATCTATCATATCAAGTTTGGGGGGAAAAAAAAAAAAGAATACTAATTATGCATATTTGTGCTAAAAGCAGGAGAAAAAAAAATCACAGCTACTTCCCAGTTAACTAATAACTTGAGGATTTGAAGTTTCATTTTTTATTCCTCTCTCTTCCCTTATCTCAAAGTATACCTCTTTGTATTCCAGAAGAAGTCCAACATTTGCATATAAATCTAATTGTGTGTATTGATGCAAAACTTTTCAATTCATGACAAACTACCCATAGATATTAAAATTAATTTGTGAGGAAAGAGCCATTGTGTTCAGAGATACAAAGTGTCAAGGCACCTGCTCCTCCATATTTCACTACCACTTAACTGTCCACACCATGGACTTAGGAAAAGTGCTAGCACTCACCTAAGAAAAGAGCTACATGTCTGAGAAAGATGTATGTATGAATGTGGTTTTATATATCTGTGTACTTTTGCATATGTACTCATTGCGTTCATTATTATTGAAAGGAAATGTTGGGTTTTTCATAGTGAGAAAAGACTGATCTACATAAGAAGTCACTTCAAACTTGTGACAATTGGGAGTTAGTTTTATCATACAGTAATCCATGAAGTTATTTAGCAAAAGACTAGCTACTTCTGAATTTACTCTGTGTAAATCAATTTTTCTTCCTGAAATTGAGAACATTACATTCTCAGATTTTAAATTAATTTTAAACTAGTTTGATTCAGTAGATTTGACATTTATTTATTGTTTGTCTAATCCTAGGTGTAGTGCTTTCTTTCTTGCTGTTGTAAGTCATAGGGCTTTCTGAATTGTTTACATTAAGGGAGACAGACAAATAATGGATCTTGGTATTTTATTTTGACAGTGACTTCTCTATGCCCCACTAGATCTCTCAAATTGTGAGATACCAAGGTTGAGTATTAATTACTTAGAAGTCTGTCTTACTGTTTCTATAGTTGAACTTACTAAGAAGGTAGAATGATACTGTCAAAATTGGAATTTTACTTTTAAACACATAGGAGAAAATATTTCAAGGTTACCAATTCTTATATTTATAGCTTTCTCAAGCTACTATTTAGGCCCATAACTATTATCAAGGAGAAAGGAGAGAGAAGTTTAAGACTATGATCCTGCCCACAGCTTGAGAATAGATGGGACATCTTGAATAACACTTTACTTACCCTATTTTCTATCTTCTTGTTAGAAATTTTACAGAGAGTGGGTATATGTTATCTGTCATGCCTTACTGGGCCATATGTGATTTAATCTAGCAATATATGGTTAAAATGAACATAGGAGATAAAGAGGATAGTATGTTTGGCCTAAAAGTTCAAATGAAAATTTTAAAAACATCAGTTGACTTTGGAGGGAGTCCAGTTATTTGAAACACTTGATAGTATCAATTTTAATTAAGAACATTTTAAATTTAGAAACTATTATTAACAAAATGTCATAAATTCTGTATCTTGGCATTTTTCTTTCAAAGTGAGTAATCTAGGTAACTTACACAAAACAGTCTGAAATAATTTTGTGGGGGCACCTGGGTCGCTCAGTGGGTTAAGTCTCTGCCTTTGGCTCAGGTCATGATCCCAGGGTCCTGGGATCAAGCCCTGCATTGGGCTCGCTGCTCAGCAGGAAGCCTGCTTCCCCCTCTCTCTCTGCCTGCTTCTCTGTATACTTGTGATCTGTCTGCCAAATAAATAAATAAAATATTTTAAAAAATTAAAATAATTATGTGTTACCAGATAAAATTTGATCATATTTGGAAAAGCACCAAGGAAATATAAGACTTGATTCCTACATAATGAAAATTGCTTTTCAAACTTAAATAGAAACACAGAAGTCTTTGTTATTAAATGAAATGACAATGAGATATATGTAAATTTAAAAATGTATAGAAAATGAAATTAATGAGTGTATATAATATACACATAGGCAATTAATACATCTGTGCTTATTTCATTTAAACATCATATTTTCCAGTGGTAATGACATCAAAATGCTAATAGACATTTCCAAAAGACATTTCCAAACACTCTTAAAAAAAAAAGTTAGCTAATATCCTAAAATCAATAGAGTTTTTCTATGTCCATTCGAGGACAGAATTTAGTTTTTGAAACACAGGATGAGAGCCACTTCCTAAATTCTGCTTGTATGCATAACCTCTTACTGTAACAGTTGCATTACAACTAAACTTGAAGTGAATGAGAATTCTATTCCTTGAAATGTGGCCACAAATTGACTTGCTCTTAATACTGTAGATTTTATTACTTAGTTATGAGGCCTCTCTCATGGGCATTCGGATATGACTTATGAGTTTATGGATGGAGAATAATTATTTACTAAATGCATTAGTCTGGTTTCAAAAGGTTTGCATTCTAATTGATAACTTCATGATACACGTGTCATCAAGAAACCATGTTATCTTTCTGATATCCTTAATCTGAAAACCATTGAGACTATATGCAATCTAAATTCAAATTGCTTAACAATGGTCCTATGATATTTGATAAAACTTTATGTCCACTCTAATGAGATTTTATATATACATACATAGTCCCTCTTTTATTTCAAAAGAAAAAGCATAAGATTTTTATCCAGGTATTTGCAAGTAAATGTAGCTCTATATATTATGGCTTTTAAAAATAATCAACTGAAAGATGTTAAAGGAGTATTATAGTATTATAACATGACACTTATTCAATAAATAAACCCTAAATAATTATTAAAATGACAAGTGACTAGACTATGTTCCCCTTGGAAGGTCACATGATAACCAGAAACATTATTTGACTAGTTAGAATTTTAAAAGATATTGGCAATTCTTTAAATCTAATTGAATTTTTCTTCAAATTACTTTGTTTTCAAAACCAGACAAATGTTCAGTGAATCAGAATTTTATATTTGATACACATTTTCCAAAAGACTTCAGTAAAATGCATTATGACACAATCAAGCCACAAAATTATAATTTTTTTTTCCTGAACTAAAACACATGGGCAAAAACACATACAAACTCACATATGTAGAAAGAAAAACAAAACTATACATTAAATATAGCACTACAAAGGATTTTACCCTTAAAGTAAAACTAGCAAAATAATTCTACTTCAGTGTAAGTTGGAAATTAACACCAGGGTTTATATAATTTCATTAAAGAAAGATATTTAGACTATTGCAATGCATAAAAATGATAACTATAATAAAACTTCTTTGACTATAGTAAGTAGTATGATGACTAATTTTCAAATCCTGCCCTTGAGGAATTTATAGTTTACAAAGTAAGAAAGACATACATAACAAACTGAAGGATTTATAACAATGAAAGGGATTATATAGCACTAAGGGAAAAAAAGAGGAAGAGATAATTAATATAGGAAAAATATCTGTGAAACTCAGGAGTCTCCCATCCCTAAAAACTGAAATGTTAATAAAAAATCAGAGGGGTGCCTGGGTGGCTCAGTGGGTTGGAGCCTCTGCCTTTGGCTCAGGTCGTAGTCCCAGGGTTCTGGGATCAAGTCCCACATCAGGTTCTCTGCTCAGTGGGGAGCCTGCTTCCTCCTCTCTCTCTGCCTGCCTCTCTGCCTTCTTGTGATCTGTGTCTGTCAAATAAATAAATAAAATCTTTAAAAAAACCCAGAAACTACAAATGAATAGATATTTCCAAAAGAAGTCACTTAAAATTTTACTTTAAGAGTTATAATTATTACTTTGCCACATGAAAAGTGTAGATGAATCTGAAAGAACAGAACATGATATATATCAGAGTGACTATAGAACATTGAAATAAGCTTCAAGAAAGGGATTGACAGGGCGCCTGGGTGGATCAGTGGGTTAAGCTGCTGCCTTCGGCTCAGGTCATGATCTCGGGGTCCTGGGATCGAGTCCCGCATTGGGCTCTCTGCTCAGAAGGGAGCCTGCTTCCTCCTCTCTCTCTCTCTCTCTGCCTGCCTCTCTGCCTACTTGTGATCTCTCTCTGTCAAATAAATAAATAAAAAATCTTAAAAAAAAAGAAAGGGATTGACATATGCATTTGGTCTTTGAGGTGGGAAGATTGAATTAAATTTCCAGACTTTTATCAGCTTCTACAGCTATTTAAAAGAAAAGAGATTTAAACTTTATGGTCAAATAATCTTGGAAAAAATATACAGTGGAAAAAAGACAGTCTCTTCAATAAAAGCTGCTAGGAAAATTGGACAGCTGCATGTAGAAGAATGAAACTTGACCATTCTCTTACACCACACACAAAGATAAACTTGAAATGGATAAAAGACCTCAGTGTGAGGCAGGAATCTATCAAACTCCTGGAGGAGATAACCTCTTTGACATCAGCCACAGCAACTTCTTTCAAGACATGCCCCCAAAGGCAAAGGAAACAAAAGTGAAAATGAACTTTTCAGACTTCATCAAGATCAAAATCTTCTGCACAACAAAGGAAACAGTCAAGAAACCAAAGAGGCAATCCATGGAATGGGAGAAGATACTCACAGATGTCACTACAGACGAAGGGCTGATACCCAAGATCTATAAAGAACTCCTCAAAATGGACACACACAAAACAGATAATCATGACAAAAAATGGGCAAAAGACATGAACAAACACTTCTCCAAAGAAGACATACAAATGGCTAACTGACACATGAAAAAATGTTCATCATCATTAGCCATCAGAGAGATTCAAATCAAAACCACATTGCGATACTACCTGACATCAGTTAGAATAGCCCAAATCAACAATACAGTAAATAACATGTGTTGGACAGGATATGGAGAAAGGGGAACCCTCTTAACACTATTTGTGGGAATGCAAGTTGATGCAGCCACTTTGGAAAACACTGTAGAGATTCCTTAAGAAATTAAAAATAGAGTTTCCCTATGACCCTGCAAAATGCACTACTGTGTATTTACCCCAAAGATGCAGATGTAATGAAAAGAAGGGCTATCTGTACCCCAGTGTTCATAGCAGCAATGGTCACAGTCACCAAACTGTGGAAAGAGCCAAGATGCCCTTTAACAGGTGAATAGATAAAGAAGATATGATCCATATATACAATGGAGTATTATGTCTCCATCAGAAAGGATGAATACCCAACTTTTGTATCAACATGGATGGGACTGGAAGAGATTATGCTGAATGAAATAAGTCAAGCAATGAGAGTCAATGATCATAGGGTTTCACTTACTTGTAGAGCATAAGGAATAACATGGAGGACATTGGGAGGTGGAGAGAAGTGAGTTGGGGGAAATTGGAGGGGGAGACAAACCATGAGAGACTGTTGACTCTGAGAAACAAACTGAGGGTTTTGGAAGGGAGGGGGCTGGGGGATTGGGTGAGCTTAGTGGTTGGTATTAAGGAGGGCACATGTTGCATGGAGCACTGGGTGTGGTGCATATGAATCTTGGAACACTGAAAAACAAATAAAATTACAAAAAAAAAAAAAAAGAGAGCGAGAGAGACTTGACCTAGGGAAAAGTATAGTTGAATAAACAAGATATGTAAAAGGAAATAGAATAATTGTTAAAAGGAATAATGACTGAATACCTTATTACCTTTATTGAAATAGTAATATATACTCAAATGTAATAATATACATTATCTCGTTCAAAAGGTTTTTTTACCCCAAATTATTTGTGGTAGAGGAAGAGGCATATTATAAAACAGATGCTTAATGACCTTAAATGTTCAACTGTAACATAAAAATAGCAAAAAAAAAATCATAATTTGAGTAAAAAAGGATAGAATGCTATCCCACTATTTCAAACCCAATGAACTCTTTCATTGCCCTATTGATACAGCCATGGAATAAGTAAATCAGCAGTTCATATCATAAAAAGATTTAACCATTATTTTACCTATTACTTTTAATACCAATATGTACTCAAGAACTAGCCACAAAGTTTTTCCTCTTCTAAGGAGCAAAAACAAACCAAAAGAAATAAAGTACTTCACATATAAAGGATTTTTCAACAAATATTTATTGTTAACATGCTGTTCTTATAGTTTCTGGATATTCTGCCTGTTTAGAATGAAAAATAACAGAACATTTCCATGGGGCATCTGGGTGGCTCAGGGGGTTAAGCCTCTGCCTTTGGCTTTGGCTTAGGTCATGATCTCAGGGTCCTGGGATCGTGTCCTGCATCAGGCTCTCTGCTTGATAGGGAGCCTGCTTTCCCCTCTCTCTCTGCCTGCCTCTCTGCCTACTTGGGCTCTCTCTCTGTCAAATAAGGAAATTAAGTCTTTAAAAAACAAAAGAACATTTCCAGACAGAGTTGGCAAATTCATCCTAAAAAAAGGCTTTGCCAGATATAGTTGTATTGTTTTTGCTTTTTTAATCTGCTGCCTGAACTGCAAGAGGCCTAGGACTCAAATTAATATATTTTAGGACAAATGCAAACAATCATAATATACATATATGGGTAAAATGTTCTTGTGAATTTGTTGGTAGGCAAGCAGTTTAAATGTCAGAGTGATTATATGAAATAGATTACTGAGATTTGGCTTCACTTTTGACACTATTTTCCTGTACTGTATCCAAACACAATTTTAAAAAATTAAAAAGACCAGACTCAAAGAAGTAGAAATCAGCATAGCCACACCTTTTTCTTATCCCCCAATCCTCTCATTCCAATAAATCCTGACCAAAAAACTCTGTTAGAGTTGCTGATGTGAATGATGTATTTGTATTGCTTTACCCATTCTGCACATAATCATAATAAAATTTTTCTTTATATAACTTTTTGAAGGTCACTAGCTCTCTGTAAATTCTCAAAGTGGGGTTTTGTCTTTGAGATTAGACTGTCTTTATTTTGAGTTGCTATTATGTCAGTAATCTTTCAAATTTAACTCCAGGATAATTAGTTCAAGTGAACTATAATTTCCAGATATATACTCACTTGTAGTACAAAATAGTATCGTGTTTTTCAAAATTACTTAACAAGTAATTTTGTTATATCAGTAATATCACAAGTAATATCAACAATATTGTCTGAATATTTTAGATTTTACAAAATTTTTTTTCACATTTTCTGACATATACAGTGGTGAGCTAACTCTTTGTTAATATAATTCCTTTTTATGTTTTCTTTGAAATGTTTTATCACTTTTCAAATATGCCAAATTTAATTTCTTTATATTTGTATGCTTGAACGTAGTTTGAGGAATTATACTCAAGTGGTCACCAAAATATTTTTTTCCTATTTAAATTGAAAAACTAAAAGAAAATATACAAAGTTATAACTTCTCAATGGGTAAATGCCTTTGTAATGGGTAATGTTTGATTAATCCTTTTGTATCATCGGAACAGAGTTGATATAATATGGAAATCAGGGGAGCTGTATCATAGCTATATTATTCTCTACCATTGTCCCATTCTATGGAATGTAAGTTTCTTTCATCATGTGTAAAATTAAATATAATAAAGAATTCAAAGTCTAAAAAGAAGTGTTTCTATTATTTTACTATAAAATGTATCTAATTTTTTTTATTGTTCTCTTTAATCTGAAAGATCTTTTTCAGGTTGTGTTTAATTTTCAGAATTTATCTTATGTTACTCAAATCTTTGAATTTGAAACAGAAGATACATAGAAAAGATAAAATCATTTTTTCTTTTAACTTTGATTTTGAGTTTCTTCTGTCTGTTAAGATATTAACAGATATTAAGATATTAAGACTTATTAAGATATATTTATTTGTTACATTTTATTTCTCAAGAAATATGAGTGATTCTCTATTTTCCTGTCCATTCTTTTAGATAGTACCATAAAAATCAGTATGAATTCCTTAACATTTTATAGCTACTAAGCTTAGAATTTTGAAAGCCACAATTATTATTTTTGACAGAAAGTTGATAGAGATAAATGGCTTAAAAAGGCCATTTTTCCATTTACCGCATGGAAGACACTTTCCTTATGACAAATACTATTTAAAGACTTACAGTTGAAATTTATTTTGTTAGCAGCTCCTATAAGCACTTTTGCTTCCTTGAATAACTGGTAAAATTTCTTTCTCTCTTGCTCATCCATTCATTCATTCATTCATTTAATATATTGTATATTTTCAAATTTGTTTCCACCAGAAAGTGAAATGTCACTCTTAGCACATATATTCTTTTGGTAAAACATACTTTTGGGGGGCACCTGGGTGACTCAGTGGGTTAAAGCCTCTGCCTTCAGGTCAGGTCAGGATTTCGGGGTCCTGAAATCAAGTCCCACATCGGGCTTTCTGCTCAGTGGGGACCCTGCTTCCTCCTCTCTCTCTCTCTCTCTGCCTACTTGCCTCTCTTGCCTCTCTCTGTGTGTGAAATAAATAAAAAACCTTTAAAACAAACAAACAAACAAACAAACAAAAAACATACATACTTTTTTAAAGAGTTACCTATATACAAATGAGCCCATAATCCATATCTTTGCTGTAGCTAAGACTCAAGAAAAAAAAAAAAGTGTCAAATGTTCTTTTGAATGTTCAAGGTACATTTTAGCAAATCAAAATCAGAGTCAGTGCAAAGAAACTAGTGGTGACCAGCTTTATTTTACTGTCCTTCATTCTTCATGTGTAATCTACAATCAAATCTTTTTTTTTAATCTTTATTTTGATTAACAGGTTTCTTCACTCCCATAAGTATTATATAATTACAAGACATTTCTCTGTAAATATTTGAGTGAAAGAGCTCAATTTTCTTGAATATGTTTGAACTCTTCCAGAATAAATAATGATAATCTCTTTAATGAGTTTGAGATGACTGAAAATTTGCTAGATTTACTAAAGAACGGCATTTAGCTATTCTATGACAATAGTTTTTATTAAAAATAAAGATGATAGGATCTAGAAGAAGTAAATATTACTGAACTCTGTTTGCCCTTTTTTAATTGGTCTTCTGATTTTTTTTTTTATGTCTACTATTAACTAACACTGAACAGAACTTTGCTGCTGAATAGAATTCAGTGAAAAACAAGACTTATGAAGTGAAAGCAAAGTAAGGATTTAGATGGGGGAGGGGAGCTCTGACTCAAAATATTATTAAAATGGCAGTTTAGATTCTTGTATGCTTCCTCAGTACCTGGAATTACAATACATTCTTTTCATATATTTACTCATTTAAACATCTTGATAATGTACCTTCTAATGAGAGGACACATTTTTTATCTGTTATAATTTAGATAATTGATGGACAAAAGTGTTAAATAAGCTGCTTAAGGTAACACAGAAGTGGTAAAGCTATGGTTGGCATTTTGCTAGTTCTATTTTACTGTCCACACTCTTACACTGAACCATACTATGCATGACCAAGAAATTTGATTTTATGACATTAGTAAAAAACAAAACAAAAAAAAAGTCCCTTAGAACAGAAAGGAGCTAACTATGGGAAGCCAAGTATTTGCTTGCATTGTGAATGAAGAAAATGAAGAGTAAAAAGAAAAATTAAAGTAGAAAGTATATAGTATAGTTTCTGAAACAAGATTGTGCATTGAGGGCACAGATTTACCTCCACTTTCTTCCGATTTAAATGTAAACATATATACTAAATAAAGTAAAGCCAAACAAAACAGGAGTGTACCCATTAGGATCTTTGACAAAATTTTGGAATATAAAGAGCATATGGAGTTCAAGTGATTAATGAAGTAGAGTAGAGAAAGACATGAGCAAAACAGGTATAAGGCAAGGATATAATGAAATTGGAGTTTTATACCAGATGGAACTCTGCAGGGATTCTAAACTCAGAGTTACAGTCTATGAAAAGAAAGAGTAGAATATTAAAACAAATAAACAAACAAACAAAAAGAAAACTCCAGATCTTTAATGATCATCAGTGGTTGGTCATATCAATACTTCTCATACAGAGATCACTTGTCAGCAAAGATGTTTATCATAAAACCTAAAATGAGAGTAAATCCATTGAATCCATAAGGAATTTGCCAGTGAGTAACTAAAATTTGAGTATCTGAATTGGTGAACCAGATTAAAACTCTTCATTTTCTGTCGTATGTAATGTTCAGTTCATTTTGTCTGCCAATATTTTGATCACAAATTCTTAAAGTGTTAGAGGACATGCTAACATATTTAAAGCTCATTATTAGCAAGAAAGCACATATAGGGGCTCCTGGGTTGCTTAGTGGGTTAGGCCTCTGCCTTCAGCTCAAGTCATGATCTCAGAGTTCTGGGATGGAGCCCTGCATTGGGCTCTCTGCTCAGCAGGGAGCCTGCTTCCCCCTTCTCTCCCTCTGCATACCTCTCTGCCTACCTGTGATTTCTGTCTGTCAAATAAATAAATAAAGATTTAAAAAAAACACAGATAAAAAGTAAATCCTTATAGTAATCATGCTACACACATAAATTTTAAAAAATAGAAAACTAGTGGTGAACATATATTTAAGAAAAATCAGTTGCATGGGAGAGAAGAATTACACTAAAAGTAGACAAATTATACCAGAGAAAAGAGATAATTCACTGAATGCAAGGACACTTAAAAATATCTAGCAACTTTGGAAAATATCAAAACCATTTCTTCAATAAATCAACTTGGGCTGCTATAGAAAAAAAATGAATAGAAAGAACTAAAAAGATATTTTTAAAACTATAAATGCATGGAAAATGAAAAATTTAATAGAAATCTGAAGATAAAATTGTAGAATGTTGAGTAAAATGTCAAAACAACAAACAAAATTTAATAAGCATGGAAATTCCATTGTAAGGACATTTAAATAACAAAAAGTAAAGTGGGTTGGAAATGAATAAATATTAGGAAAAAAATCTCAGGGTTGAAGGGCAATCATATTCAAATAAAGGAAGTTAACATTAACTGCTGGTTTTTGAACTATCAACCAATTTCATTAACTTATAATAAAAAAAAATTCTGAAACATCTGTAGAAAGTCTTTTATAAAACGTGACCAGAACAATGAATCAGAACATTTAAATGTGAAGAATCATAACAGCCATTAAGTTAGATTTCCCTTTGAACTAAAATGGTACTAATTGGGGTGCCTGGGTGGCTCAATGTGTTAAGCCTCTGCTGAGGTTATGATCCCATGGTCCTGAAATCCAGCCCTGCATCAGGCTCTCTGCTCAGCGGGGAGCCTGCTTCCACCTCTCTCTCTCTCTGCCTGCCTCTGCCTACTTGTGATCTCTGCCTGTCAAATAAATAAATAAAATCTTTAAAATGGTACTGATTAAGAGATATTAAATATATACAAATACGTGTTAAAGTTTCGCTTTCTATCTGGGCAGTGTTATTTAATACATCTTCTAAGTCATATAACTAGTATATTGAAGTTCTGGTGTTTAAGCTTGAAGTTAGAATATACTTTTAAAAAAATGCTAGGTTTGAAATTTTTAAAGCTTTTTTTCATTTATATTACTGAGAAATATTAAAATAATTGACTAGTAAACAAAGTAGTTGGTAGGTATGAAAGGGCAAATACAGATACAGAAAGGTTTCCATGTTAGAGAGCAAAACACTGTCAAGTTTCTGCTCTCAGCAAATGACATCAACACATTTTTATTTCCAGCATGTAATACATTCCCTGACCTCCACCGGGTACCTTGATTTGTTATAAACATTTTATGCCCTAATGATGTCTATTAATGTCACAGGTCTTCTAAGAGCACTAAAGGCATATATTTTAGCATTAATTTATGTTAATTTCACTCATGATAAAGCATGATGAGACAGTTTGGTGAACATGAGACCTATAATAAAACCAAGCTATGAGAAGGGCATCTCTGTACTATCATCATACTATTACTGATACAGAATTAGTTGTTTGTGTGTGTGTATATATACACACACACAAATATTTTACATACAAATATAGACAGAATATATACAAATATTTTATACATACATATATATACACACATACATATGTGTATATATGTACACATATGTATATATATAATTACACATATACTGATCATATTGCTATTCTTAGTTATGTGCTATTTTTAATGCCAAAACACAAAAAAGAATGCACCAAGGGCACATATTTAAGTTCAAAAACCAAATTTTGTTTAGTAAGAAATATTTTAAAACTACTTGATGTGTTTTACAAATGAGTTCTTGTAGAAAATAAGATTTCATTAGTTAGGAAGAAAAATTGGCAAAATGGCTTTACTGTAATACCATTTTGGAAATAGCTGTATCAGTAATGCATTATTTGTTTTACAGAAAGTGCTATAAAAATACAGAAGTAAAAGGCATAGTCGTTTATTATCTTTCCCTTTAGCAAGACAGACTAAGTATCTTTCAACATATTTCAATCCTATGGCATTTTTAGCTAATTTATTTACCTAGCACATTTCCACTCAAAAGCAACATCTGCTTTCTTTCTTGCTTTGCTATAATGTTGAAAAATGAAGCAAAATAATTATTGTAAGGCTATCTACTCATTTTTGTATGGCATATGAGGTATAAAATTTACCTAAAACTTGGATTATATAGAGAAAATTAAGATGAAAAGTCCAAAAGTGTGTACATATGTAACTGATGTATATATTCTTATTGTAAAACAAGATTACTGAGTAGCTAATCCAAGAGCTCAGATTTTTGCAGTCTTCCGATGTGTGGAGAAGACACAAGAGATAGGAAATTGACTTAGCATTCTGAACTCATTGACACTGAACCGTAATAAGAAAATCGAATGTATCTAGTTTATATGTACAAAAGAGATACCTCTGAAGATGGACATTCATTTATTCTTTTTAACAAATATGTACAGAATATATGCTCTATACTAGCCAGTGTTCTAGGCAAAGCAGACACAGATTTGTTATGGGATTTATCTTCTAGTTCATTAGAAGGTGATGAGTACTTGCAAGAAAGGAAAAAGAGTGGTGTCGGGAACATAGGTTGAAGCTAAAATGAACTATCTAATCTGTTACTGTCAATTAGAAGATAGGCTCCATAATAGATTTTTGTCTGTTTTGCTTTCATGTAATGTACATCTCAGTTGTGGGAGACAGACAATGAACTAAATAGTAACTAAAATATGTAGTTGTGGAGTAGTGAAAAAAAAATGGAGAAAAAGAAACTCAAGAAAAATAATAGGGACAATGATGTTAAATGTGGGAGTGGAGAATTATAATTTTAGATAAATGAGTCAAAGAAAACCACATTGAGAAGGTGAAATTTGAGCAAAGATTAGAAAAGGGACATAAATCTGAAAAGAATACTAAGAAAGTGACATTTGTAGAAATATTTGAAAGGATTGAAAAAAGCAGGCTTGAAGATAATTGGAACAAGAATATTCATGTGAGATTTCTTTTGTTTTGTCTTCATTGCTATAGCTCTACCTTTGAATAGCTATTGAATTTAATAGAAACTCAAAAATATTAATTGAATATATATTTAATTAATGAAGCTATCATGCTTGACACATCCATTCCCTTCACTTTTTAATGTCCAAGCAATTATTTTATCTTGTTTATTCTTTCTCCTGTACTTCTCTCCATTTCTACTGGCATTAAGACACCCTCATCTCAATGGCTCTATCTCCTACACTTTGCAGTTTCTACCTTTGGCCTTTACAAACCCATTCTCTTCACTTTAGCTAAAAGGAACATACCAAAATGAATAACTGATGAACTTATTCCAATTTTTGAAATTCCTCACTAGAGTCATTTGATTAGTTGAACTCAGGTCATGATCCCACCTCAGGCTGCCTGCTCTTGGGGAGTCTACTTCTCCCTCTCCCACTCCTCCTGCTTGTTTTCTCTCACTCCCTCTCTCTTTCTGTGTGTGTGTGTGTGTGTGTGTGTGTGTGTGTGTGTGTGTGTGTGTGAAATAAATAAGATCTAAAAAATTAATAAATAAAAAATAAAGTCCTCAATCCAAAATAATGGGGTTGTGTCAATAACTCCAGCCTCAAGTTTTGCCATTTTGCATTCTTTCCTGATATTGTGGTTATATTGCCCTTTTCTAAATTAAATTAAATTAAATTAAATTAAATTAAATTAAATTAAATTCTAAATTAAATTCTAAATCTAAATTATTAATTCTAAATCTAAATTCTAAATTAAATTAAATTCTAAATTAATTTTCTAAATTAAATTCAGAATTTTATTTTTTCTCTAGAACTGTGCACATAACAAGCTCACTCCTATAATATATGGTAATGGCCCCTAACCCTCATCTATTCTGTGCTGTTGAGTCAATTCATTTCTTAAGAAAGAAATGGTGCACAGCAAATTTTCTGGCCTCTTAGAACTTTTATTTGTAATATTATATAGATCTCTAAACTTTTCTTTCATAGCCCATGCCTCAGATTTACATATATATTTGAGTAATTATTTATTAATTTTTGTCTTCTCTACTAGGTTGCATGCTTTGTGAGAATGGACATAATTTCTGCTACATTCACTCTGATGTTCTTGGAACTGTACACATAGTAAATGTTCAAAAGTAAGAGCAGAAAACAACAACAAAAATGAATAAATAAATATGAGTTATCTGGGATTCCTCCTAAATTTAGTGAACTATAATAAAGAGAAAATATGACCTAATTGACAGTGGCAAACTTGAGAATGAATATTCAGTTGAGTCAGGACCTTATCATGCTGGTTCACGATATAAATGCAGATAGACTGCTGAATAATGCTAAAATACTAAGGTATTTGAAGTAAATCAGTAATAAAGTGTGTACAACTTATGTAAGTCTAAGCACAAAGAATGTATAAATCCAATTGAGGACCTATGTATTTCTGTTATATTTTTTTCCGTTTTTCATTATGCTTGACATTTTTGAAACTGAGTTTTGTTACAGTTCATTAGCCTATTGCTACATGCTAGTATGATGAGATTGCACTGAGATGCATAACATAACGTTTTAGCATGAACAATTGAAATTATAAGGTTTTACAGACAGTATGTTGTGGAAATTGTCTCAGCTTGGCCTGGATGCTGAGTTTGTGAGCAGGTAGCTTGTTGTAATGGAGTGAGATGCAATTGGTGCCCAATCATTGGAGAAAGCTGTAATGATGTATGAAATGAAAAATCCCTGCCCACCCAGGGCAAAGAGAATACAAACACTTCTCTGCAATCACTGCTATACTATTTCTCTAAAATATTATACAACTCCAGAGAATGGAAAGTCAGTAGCAGAGCCAAAACTTGCAGCTTATCAGAGAAAGAATCTCAAAAAGATTTGTTAGTATATTTGGGAAAATGAAAAATTACATAATCCCCAATAGTAAGATTATTTTTTACCCTATGTAGACTTCCACTTTACAATTAAACTCCAGTATCCTTAACCCAACAAAACATATGTATGCTACCCATAGAAAACAACAAACCCAGGAAAAATACACTGAAAACTTGCTAGTTAAAAAAATAATTCCATTGATTTTTTTTTTAATTAACATATAATGTATTATTTGTTTTGCAGGTACAGGTCTCTGATGCACCAGTCTCACACTGTTCACAGTGCTCACCATAGCACATACCTTTCCCAATGTCCATTTCCCAGCCAACCCTCCCACTCCCCCACTCTAGCATCCCTCAGTATGTTTCCTTAGATTAAGAGTCTCTTATGGTTTGTCTCCCTCTCTTGTTTCTTCTTGTTTCATTTTTTCCTCTCTTCCCCTATGATGCTCTGCCTTATTTCTCATATTCCACATATAAGTGAGATATTATGATAATTATCTGGCTCTGATTGACTTATTTCACTTAGCATAATACCCTCTAGTTCCATCCATGTCATTGCAAATGGCAAGATTCCATTTTTTTTAAAGATCTTATTTATTTATTTGACAGACAGAGATCACAAGTAGGCAGAGAGGCAGGCAGAGAAAGAGGAGGAAGCAGGCTCCCTGGTGAGCAGGAGTCCAATGCGGGGCTCCATCCCAGAACCCTGGGATCATGACCTGAACTGAAGGCAGAGGCTTTAACCCACTGAGCCACCCAGGTGCCCCAAGATTTCATTTTTGATAGGTGCATAATATTCCACTATATATCCCCTTCTTTATCCATTCATCTGTCAATGGACATCTAGGCTCTCTCCACAGTTTGATTATTGTGGACATTGCTGCTATAAATATTGGAGAGTACATGCCTCTTCAGATCACCACGTTTGTCACTTTGGGGTAAATATCCAGTTTTTTGCAATTGCTGGGTCATAGGATAGCTCTGTTTCAACTTTTTGAGGAACATCCATACAATGTGTGGTTTTCCATTGTGGCTATACCAGTTTGCATTCCCACCAGCAGTACAGGAGGGTTTCCCTTTCTCTGCATCCTTGCCAATGTCTGTTGTTACCTGATACGTTAATTTTAGCCAATCCGACTGGTGTGAGGAGTTATCTCATAGTGGTTTTGATTTGTATTTCCCTGATGCTGAGTGATGTTGAGTACTTTTTCATGTGTCAGTTGGCCATTTGCATATCTTCTTTGCAGAAAAGTCTGTTCGTGCCTTCTGCTTATTTCTTGATTGACTTATTTTTCTCTTTGGGTGCTGAGTTAAGTTCTTCTTCTTCTTCTTCTTTTTTTTTTTTTTTGAGTTGTTAAGTTCTTTATAGATTTTTAATACTAGCCCTTTATCTAATATGTCATTTGCAAATATCTTGTTCCATTCTGTCAGTTATCTTTTGATTTTCTTGACTATTCCTTTAGTGTGCAAAAGCTTTTGATCTTGATGTAGTCCCAATAGTTCATTTTTACCCTTGCTTCCCTTGCCTTTAGCAATGTTTCTAGGAAGAAGCTGCTGCAGCTGAGGTTGAAGAGATTGCTGCCTATGTTCTCCTCAAGTATTTTGATGGATTCCTGTCTCACATTTAGGACTTTCATCCATTTTGAGTCTATTTTTGTGTGTGGTAGGAAATGGTCCACTTCCATTCTTCTGCATGTGACTGTCCAATATTCCCAACACCATTTGTTGAAGAGATTGTCTTTTTTTAATTTAATATTTTTTCCTGCTTTGTCAAAGATTAGTTGACCATTGAGTTAAGGGTACATTTCTGGATTTTCCATTCTGTTCCACTGATCTATGTGTCTGTTTTTGTGCCAGTACTATACTTTCTTGATTACCTCTTTATAATACAACTTGAAGTCTGGAATTGTTATGCCACCAGCTTTTCTTTGCTTTTCTTTTCTTTTTATTTTATTTTATTTTATTTTATTTTATTTTATTTTATTTTAATTCTGCTGTCTATTCAGGGTCTTTTCTGGTTCCATTCAAATTTTAGGATTATTTTTTCAATTTCCCTGAAAAAAACTTGATAGTATTTTGATAGGGGTTGCATTAAATGTGTAGATTTCTTTAGGTACAATAGATATTTTAACAATATTTGTTCTTCCAATCCATGAGCATGGAACATTTTTCATTTCTTTGTGTCTTCCTCAATTTCTCTCATGAGTGTTCTATAGTTTTCAGAGTACAGATCATTTGCCACTTTAGTTAGGTTTATTCCTAGTTATCTTGTGGTTTTTTAAATGCTGTTGTAAATGAGATTGACTCCTTAATTTCTCTTTCTCCTGTCTCACTGTTGGTGTATAGAAATGCAACTGATTTCTGTGCATTGATTTTATATCCTGACAATTTACTGAATTCCTGTATGAGTTCCAACAGTTTTGGGGTGGAGTCTTTTGGGTTTTCCACAAAAAGTGTCATATCAATTGCAAAGAATGAGAGTTTGACCTCTTCTTTGCCAGTTTGGATACCTTTTATTTCTTTTTGCTTTCTGAATGGTGAGGCTAGGACTTCAGGTACCATGTTGAATAGCAGTGGTGAGAGTGGATATCCCTGCCATGCTCCTGACCTTAGGGGAAAAGCCCTCAGTTTTTCCCCATGACAATGATAACTGCTGTGGGTTTTTCGTAGATGGCTCTAATGATATTAAAATATCTACCCTCTGTCCTGTGAAGAGTTTTAATCAAGAAGGGATTTTGTACTTTGTCAGATGCTTCTTCTACATCTATTGAGAGTATCAAATGGTTTTTGTTCTTTCTTTTATTCACGAAGTGTATCACATTGATTGGTTGAATCAACCCTTCAGCCCAGGAATAAATCCCACTCGGTCATGATGAATAATCTTTTTAATTTACTCTTGGACCCTATTGGTTGTTATATAGTGAGAATTTTTGCATCCATGATCATCAGGGATATTGGTCTATAATTCTCTTTTGATGAGGTTTTTGTCTGGTTTTGGAATCAAGGAAATGCTGGCCTCATAAAATGAATTTGGAAGTTTTCCTTCCATTTCTATTTTTTGGGCTAGTTTCAGAAGAATAGGTATTAATTCTTCTATAAATGTTTGGTAGAATTCCCCTGGGAAGCCATCCAGCCCTGGATTTTTCTTTGTTGGGAGATTTTCAATTATGGTTTCAATTTTCTTGTTTGTTATGGGTCTGTTCAGTTTTCTATTTCTTCCTGGCTTAGTTTTGGCAGTTTATATGTCTCTAGGAATGCACCCATTTCTTCCAGATTGCCTAATTTGTTGGCATATTGTTGTTGATAATAGTTCTTATAATTGTTTGTATCTGTGGTATTGGTTATGATCTCTCCTCTTTCATTCATGATTTTATTTTGCTCTTTTTTTTCTTTCTTTCTTGAAAGTCTGGCCAGAGTTTATCAATCTTATTCTTTCAAAGTACTAATTCCTAATTTCATTGATCTCTTCTATTCCTTTTTACTGTTGCATTGATTTCTGCTCTGATCTTTATTATTTCTCTTCTCCTGCTGAGTTAGGCTTTCTTTGCTGTTCTTTCTCCAGCCTCTTTAGCTACAGGTTTAGATTGTGCATTTGGGATGTTTCTAACATTGTAGCTTACAGACCTCTTGCACCCTGCTTCCTTCAGGATTTTCTCTTTGTCTTTGAGATTTGTAATTTTTACTATTAGATGTCATGGTGTTGACCTATTTTTATTGATCTTGAGGAGACATTCTTTATGCCTCCTGCTTCCAAAGATTAGGGAAGTTCTCCACTATAATTTCTTCAATATGCCTTCTTTCCCCTTCTCTCTTTCTTCTTCTTCTATGATCTCAATTATTTTAATATTGTTACATTATGATTTCATTTATCTCTCAAATTCTCCTCTCATGATCCAGTAGTTGTTTTTTTTTCTTTAAAATCTTATTTATTTATTTAACAAAGTGAGAGAGAGTAAGGGAACACAAGGAGAGGGAGAACGAACTCCCCACTAAGCAGGGTTCCTGATGTGGGCCTTGATCCCAGGACCCAGGATTATGATCTGAGCCAAAGGAAGACACTTAACAATGGAGCCAACCAGTTGCCCTGTAGTTGTTTAACCTTTTCTCGACTTCTTTATTTTCCATCACTTGGTCATCTATATCACTAATTATTTCTTCTGCCTCATTTATCCTAACAGTTAAAGCCTCCATTTTTATTACACCTCATTAATACTTTTTTTTTTTTTAATTTTGACTTGGCTTTTATTTCTCCAGAAATGGATTCTTCAGTATCTTCTATGCTTTTTTCAAACCCAGCTAATAACTTTATAATTATCATTCTAAACTCTAGTTCTGACATCTTACTAAAATTTCTGCACGATTAGGTCCCTGGCCATTGATACTGACTCTTGTTCTCTTGTTTTTTGTTTTTGTTTTTGTTTTTGTTTTGTTTTTGACATGAGTTTTTCTGCTCTGTCATTTTGTTCAGAGAAGAATAGACAAAACAGATGCTAAAAGGGTAACAACAAGCCCAGAAAAATATGCAATAAATAAATCAGAAGAGACTCATAACTGGGGGGAAAGGGGAAAAAAAAGAATTTGATTAGACTGCTGAACAGAACAGAGCCAAACACTAGATTTTGGATGTATTTTGGTCTAATAGAAGAAACGGCTTCCTAAAATTTTAAAGAAAGAAAATCATATATATATATATATATATACACACAAAAATAAGGGTAACTATGATAAAGGGATAGAATATCACTGTAAAGATGAAAATTAAAAAAGATTTTAAAAAAAGGAATTCAAAGGAAGTTGGTGGAAGAAATAAAGAAGAAAAATTTAAAGACAAAAAAAAAAAGAGAGAGAGAGAGAGAGAGAGAAAGCAACAGAGAGGGAGAGGGAGAATATGATCAGATAGGAGCCTATACACTAGATTTAGGGTATATTTTGCTGTGTTAGAAAAAACTGTATCCCAAAACTTCAAAGAAAGAAAAAGTTATATCTATCTATCTATCTATCTATCTATCTATCTATAGATAGATATATACACAAAAAATAAGGTTAAATACAATGAATTGATAGAATATGAATACAAAAATGAAAATTAAAAAAGATTTTTAAAAAGAAATTGATAAGATTTTGGTTGAAAAAGGAAAGAAGAAAAATTAAATAAAAAAAAATAGCCTGCCACACTACTGAATTGCTGTATGAGTTCTAGTAATTTGGGGGAGCAGTTTTTTGTCAATTCAGTAGGGTTGCAATGTACAAAGTCAATGTACAGAAATCAGTTGCTTTCTTACACACTAACAATAAAAATACAGAAAGGGAAATTAGAGAATCTATTCCATTTACTATAGAACCAAGAACCATAAGATACTTGGGAATAAACCTAACCAAAGAGGTAAAGGATCTCTACTCAAGGAACAACAGAACACTTATGAAAGAAATTGAAGAAGACACAAAAAGATGGAAGATGATTCCATGATCTTGGATCGGAAGAATAAACATTTTTAAAATGTTTATATTGCCTAGAGCAATCTATACTTTTAATGCCATCCTGATCAGAATTCCACTGGTATTTTTCAAACAACTGGAAAAAACAATCCTAAAATTTGTATGGAAACAGAAAAGACCCCACATTATTAAGGAAATGTTGAAAAAGAAAAACAAAACTGGAGGCATCATGTTGCCAGCTTTAAACCTTTACTACAAAGCTATGATCACCAAGACAGCATGGCACTGGCATAAAAACAGACACATAGACCAGTGAAACAGCAGAGGACCCATATATGGACCCTCAACTCTATGGTCAAGTAATCTTCGACAAAGCAGGAAAAAATATACAGTGGGAAGATGACAGTCTCTTCAATAAATGCTGCTGGCAAAATTGGACAGTTACTTGTAGAAGAATGAAATTCAACCATTCTCTTACACCATACACAAAGGTAAACTCGAAATAGATTAAAAAAACTTCAATGTGAGAAAGAAATCAATCAAAATCCTAGAGAACATAGGCAGTAACCTCTTCGATATCGGCCACAGCAACTTCTTTCAAGATATATCTTCAAAGGCAAAGGAAACAAAAGCAAAAATGAACTTTTGGGATTTCATGAAGATTAAAAGCTCCTGTACAGCAAAGGAAACAGTCAACAAAACAAAGAGGCAACCCACGGAATGGGAGAAGATATTCACAAATGACACTACAAAAAAAGGGCTGATATCCAAGATCTTTAAAGAACTCCTCAAACTCAACACACACAAAACGGATAATCATGTCAAAAAGTGGGCAGAAGACATGAATAGACACTTCTCCAAAGAAGACATGCAAATGGCTAACAGACACATGAAAAAATGTTGAACATCATTAGCCATCAGGGAGATTCAAATCAAAACCACATTGAGATACCACCTTACACCAGTTACAATGGCCAAAATTAAGAAGACAGTAAGCAACATGTGTTGGAGAGGATGTGGAGAAAGGGGAACCCTTTATACTATTAGTGGGAATGTACATTGGTGCAGCCACTTTGGAAAACAAGGTGGAGATTCCTTAAGAAATTAAAAATAGAGGTTCCCTATGACCCTGCAATTGCATTACTGGTATTTACCCCAAAGATACAGATGTAGTGAAAAGAAAGGCCATCTGTACCCCAATGTTCACAGCAGCAATGGCCACAGTCGCCAAACTGTGGATAGAACCAAGATGTCCTTCAATGGATGAATGGATAAGGAAGATTGGGCCATATACACTATGGAGTATTATGCCTCCATCAGAAAGGATTAATACCTAACTTTTGTATCAACATGGACAGGACCAGAAGAGATTATGCTGAGTGAAGTAAGTCAAGCAGAGAGAGTCAATTCTCATAAGGTTTCACTATTTGTGGAGCATAAGAAATAACATAGAGGACATGGGGAGATGGAGAGGAGAAGGGAGTTGTGGGAAATTAGAGAGGGAGACTAGCCATGAGAGACTATGGACTCTGAAAAACAATCTGAGGGTTTTGAAGGGGCAGCGGGTGGGAGGTTGGGTGAGCCTGGTGGTGGGTATTATGGAGGGCATGCATTGTATGGAACACTGGGTGTGCTGCATAAACAATGAATACTGGTACACTGAAAAGAAATTTTTTTTAAAAAAGGACTAACTATAATATATTTTAAACATGGTATTTTTATAACATACTCTCAAACTAACAATAAAAATAACTTACAATTATGATATTTTAGTTACTGCGTTTAGCAGGCTATTATCTGAAATGGGTTGAATTAGGGATTCTGAGTTTACATTCTGTGTATTCAGGAATAACACAATAAGTAAATATATTTAATGTAATATAATAGGATCCAGGTGTCTCATTTTTGGAGAAGAGTGTTACAAATAAAAGGAAGGGCTATAATAAACCCTATGGTATTAGATTAGAATTGATGAATCAGCATAAACTAAAAAATAGATCTAGAATTAGGTATATGTAAATACACATATATGCACCATACATTTTCCTAGTTGTTTTTCTGCCTCTCTGAAACGATATAGAAACAATGACACCTCCACATCAATGAGCATCTCTTGTGCCTAGAAGCTGGTATTTTAATATTAGTCTTCACTGAAAAGAACCAGGGTTCTGTGGAGAATGATTCCAAGGCTGGGCAATAAATATTAAGTGTTGAATGACTTGTAGGAACATATATAAAAAGACTCCTACTGACAAAATCATTTGAACATCAGAGTAAATATTCACAGTAATGCATTATAACTTATTGAGTAAGATTATATTAATGCATAATAAAATAAATATGTTTAATTAATGGTAGAAAAGGGAAAAGCATTACTTTACAGACTTCCAGCAAATAGAACCAAGATACAGTTAATTAATTACCATTTGTCCATCATCAGAGTTATAATTGACTTCAGCAGGAATAATCAACAGATACTAAAACTAGTAAGTAAGAGTTGATGAAGAACATGTTGTTTACATAGTCTCAAAATATTTCTCCACCAAACTGAAAAGAAGAAAGTAGTATCTTTACAAAGTGGAGCAACCTAAGGCACCATCTTATTTTGTTGTTGTTGTTAAAGATTTTATTTACTTATTTGACAGAGAGAAACCCAGTGAGAGAGGGAACACAAGCAGGGGGAGTAGGAGAGGGAGAGGCAGGTTTCACACTGAGCAGGGAGCCTGATGCAGAACTCAGTACCAGGACTCTGGGATCATGACCTGAGCCAAGGCTCACACTTAACAACTGAGGCACACAGACACCCCTAAAGGCACCACCTTAAACAAGTGATCAGTAACATCATCAATTGTAGGAAAATTAACATCATGTATCTCCCTATATTATGTGTTGAAAATATAAAACATCACCTGTATGGTGTTTAGATTGTATGGACAATCTAAATCTGAGGAAATATTGAGAAAATTTCTATAAAATAGCAGTTGTATACTCTGAAGATTAAAACTATGAGGGACAAAGACAGACCCAAGAAGTGTTCTGGATTAAAGGATATTTAAGTAACCTGGAAAAGAAATGCAAAGCTATATTTGGACTTTAAAAAATTATATTGTGATTATGTCAAAGAATGCTATTGTCCTTAGGACATATACACTGTAATAATTAGGATAAAAAGCATCATATTTACAACTTACTCTGACATAGTTAATGGTCCTTACAAATATCTGGAAGACTTAAATGTGAGATTAGAAACTATCAAAATCAAGAGAACACAGGCAGGAACCTCTTTGACCTTGGATGCAGCAACTCCTTGCTAGACACATCTCTAAAGGTAAGAGAAACAAAAGCAAAATGAACTATTGGGACTTCACAAGGATAAAAAACTTTTGCACAGCAAAGGAAACAATCAAAAAAACTAAAAGACAACCCACAGAATGGGAGAAAATATTTGCAAATGACATATCAGATAAAAGGTTCATATTCAAAATCTATAAAAAATATTAAGCTAAATACCCAACAAATAAAAAATACAGTCAAGAAATGGACAGAAGACATGAACAGACATTTCACCAAAGAGATACACTGATAGCCAACAGACACATGAACAAATACTCAACATCACTCATCATCTGGGAAATACAAATCAAAACCACAGTGAGATACTACCTCACAACAGTCAGAATGGCTACACTTAACAACTCAGGAAATAACAGATGTTGGCAAGGATGTGGAAAAAGGAGAACTCTTTTGCACTGTTGGGAATGAAAGCTGGTGTAGCCACTCTGAAAAACAGTACAGAGGTTCCTCAAAAAGTTAAAATAAAACTATTCCATGATCCAACAACTGCACTAGTAGGATTTTATCCAAAGAATACAAACAGTAATTCAAACGAGCACATGCACCCTAATGTGTACAGCAGCAAAATCCACAATAGTCAAAATATGGAAAGAGCCTAGATGTCCATTGACAGATGAATGGGTAAAAAAGATGTACACACACATACACACACACAGAAATATTACTCAACCATAAAAAAGAACGAAACCTTGCCATTTCAAACAATGTAGATGGAAAGAGAGTGTAGCTAAGTGAAATAAGTCAGTTAGAGAAAGACAAATGCCATATGATTTCACTCATATGTGGAATTTAAGAAACAAAACTGATGAACATAGGGAAAGAGAAGGAAAAAAATAAGATAAAAACAGAGAGAGAGGCAAACCATAAAAGACTCTTAACTATAAGGAACAAACTGAGAGTCACTGGAGAGGATGGGGGTGATGGATGGGGTAATTGGGTGATGGACATTAAGGATCGTACTTGACGTAATGAACACTGGGTGTTATATGCAGCTGATGAATCATTACATTCTACCTGTGAAACTAATAATACACTATACGTTAGTTAACTTGAATTTAAATTTAAAACAGTGAAAAAGGATACAAATAAATAGAATAAATCAAATGTAGCAAAATTTTCAAAATTATTGAATCTGTGAGAAATGGCTTATAAAAGTACTATGTAATTTTCTTGCAACTTTTCTAAAGTTTAAAATTAAATCAAAGTAAAAAGTTATGAAATTTTTATTGGAAATTTTTATTTTGGGGGGATGAAGTAATATAATGGAAATATTGAACCCTCTAATGCATTCAGTGTCATTACTGCTTTTTCCTTTATAGTCTTTCAGAAAGAGATCTTGTTCAAAACTTACAAAATTACTTTCTAGCAGTTTTTAGTTGTTGATGCCTTTGTAAATAATTTTTTATCAAAAGCTGTTTTGAGATTTATATATTCCCTTATATATAGGTATTTGACCAAAATATATCTTATAAGTTTTAACAATTTCATAAAGTCATATTTTTATTTTGGGAGTATATAATCATATCTGAATATAAAAGAAATGCTATTGTATTTTGCTTCTTTTCCTAATATGTTAACAAAAAGCATCCATAATAATCTATCACAGGGAGACTAAGAGATCCTAACTGGTTATCTTAATATTTATTATAATCACATATTCATATATAGCTAGGTTTTTAAGAAATGGGAGATGAAGATAATCTCCCATTTAATTGGAATAATTGGAATAATTGGAATGCCATGAATGTTTACAAAATTATAGTTATGTTTTTTCTTCTTAGAAAAAACTGCTAAATATTCTGGTTTTGATATTTAGTATATTTTTTTTTTTCTAAAATAGACATATATTTGAGTAAACACTTTTTTATTTTTCAGCACTACTTGGTCATCCCAACTTTTTAATTCATGAGTATTTGAGTCTTTGTTATTTTACATAACATAAAGCAAACTAGCAATAACAAAGTCCTTTTCTTCTTTGAAGGGATTTAGGACTAAATAAGCCAGTTATTATGTAACCAGTGTTGTCAGTTGTTTGTTTAAACAGCCATAAAAGAGATGGACCAGAAGGTAACAATTTTTGTTCTGTTTGAAAGGAACAGGGAGAAGAGTCAAAATAAAATTGCTGAGGCTTCATCCAGGTGTGAGACTGCTAGATATGGCACACCTCTCTAGAATGATAACCCCGAAGTCCAAATTGTCTCTGTGACCAGCATACTTGGTGTGTCTTGGCAAGATTTTTCTCTCTGACAGAAACAAGTAAAAAGAGGTTGCCACCATATGAGGCTATCTTGTTAAAGTGGGGAGACAAGCCAACTTAGCACCCTGATGCTTTTAAACTACAATACAGTCACCACCAGATTCTGGTACGACAGGGCCATCGTTAGCCAGATATTCTCCAACTAGAACACAACCTACCTGATATATACTTTTAATAGTAAAGATGTCAGAGACCCAGATCAGTGTAATCAAAGTCAAAAAGTGTCACTTAAATGGCATCTGTCTTCAGTCACAACAATCCTGAGTGGGGGAAGGTTAAGACTCTAAGAATACCCTTGGTTAGTCCTGGGGGGAAATATGGGACCTAGCATATTAGGAGTTAATGCATCCTATTTTATTAAAAGTTTGGTTTTGTGCATTCCATGAATATTTAATTTTAAGTGGTTAAGTGCTTGGAGTGGAGGATTCAAGTAAATTGATACAAGTAAATAGACTAAATAACATGTTGCCTTTAATTAATTGCTTAAGCATTTATGATTCATCTGCCCCAGGAATTTAACCCAGTCACAGTTATTAGGAGTACCTGATATTGTTACCAGGAAGAGCAAGAGCAAATCTAAGCAGAAATAAACAAAAACAAAGATATTTTATTGACTGTGACACTATTGTAGCAGTTAAAACTTAAAGAGTACACATCATGATGATCACTGAGTAACGTATATAATTGTTTAATTACTATATTGTACACCTGAAACTAATATTGCACTGTAGATTAACTCTACTGAAATTGAAATTTAAAAACCTCAAAATTTAAAAAAGAAGATATTATTCTATACTTTTAAGCAATTATTATCGATTTCTAATATTTCTAATTAATTAATTACTGTTACCTAATTAATTACTGTTACCTTCTTACATATGGGAAAAATCAAGAATTAGAAAATTATTCATTGTTCTAAGTCATAAAACTAACACATACTGGAATTGGGGCCAAGAATATGATCTCAACAACATCATAGCCTGTAATCTTTTAATTGTCATGCTACAAATTACATTATTTCCTCTTTTAATACCCGAGTGGTCCACGTAAAATCTCTTCCTTGATTCTACTTTCTGTTTTGTAATTGTCAAACTGAAGAACATATTCTTTCACAATATCTTTGTGCTGGTTTATTAAATAGGACTCTTTAAATTCTTGTACTTTCTCAGTGTCTTTTACACTAATGTCTGTGATTCAATGATAAAACCAGTTTATTAGGGCTACAATTTGTTATTAAAAAAAAAAAAGACTGTTATTTTTTGGGAAAAAAAAAAACAGACAGGCAATACTCATTCTTCTAAATGTTTTTGTCTCCAGGACTAAAATAATTATATACACATGTAGAAAAAGGAACAAGGAGACCTGGTCAGAAGATAGAAGTTGTCTTTAGATAAAAATAAAGAAACAAACAAACATCTCCAAAAGGGGGCAAAGATGAGTTTTAGAGAATATAAATCAATAGATTAATAAATGGTTGTCGGGTTTTTTTGTTTGTTTGTTTTTTGTTTTTTGTTGTTGTTGTTTTCTTACCAAAAGTTACTGATGAGATTGAATTCATTTAAGAGAAAAGTTAACCTTTTATCCTGGCATGGGTTCAATATAAATACGTATGCTAGATCTAGATCACAGTTTTATAAAAAATGTTTTATAAAAATTATCATACTACACAAAGGATAGGAAACTAGATCGGACTGTAAACATACAAAGATTCTGAATTAAAGGATCTATGAACTATTTCTAAATGTGCTCCATCTTCTGTCTTTGGATGTATTAAATTCAAAATATAAATCAGTCACAGAATTCTAAGAGAAAGAACCTGATTTTTTGATAACTTGATCCAAGTAGTTAAAAATGTTTAATAAAAGTCTGTGTGGTTTAGGGGGAAAAAAATAGCTAGTATGGAACTGTGTTATATAATAATAACAATAACAAAATCAATAATAATAAGAATAATTTAGATACAATTTGAATCCTGTAAAACACGATTGTGACACTGATTAATACACCATATGTGAAAGAGATAAAGAGATTTCAAATATAATATCTAAGTATATCAACATCATAAGTTTTCTTTGCTCTCTATCCAAGTGACATCGCTCTGACAGGTCGGTTGCACCCGATTAATTCTCAGACTGGTGGACCTGTTCCCTTTCCTGTGTAGTCCCAGGTAAGTGTGGCCAGATGAGACCTTTTACATGAGAGGTTTAAGAGAGGTAACAGCTATATTCTGTCTATGCCGGAAGGTCAGCACAGACCCCAGGCCCTGATGCACATCATGCATACTGTTGCTTATCTATGGACAGCAGCCAGGCCTGCAGCTTCTCCAAATCTTCTCCAGATCTCCTCTGTCAACTCTCCAAATTCTGGGCTAGGTTCATGTTTAGCTCTGTGAAGAAGGGTGCCCCATATCCTTTAAATCACTTGCAGTAAAGAAATTGAACACTGGGGGCGCCTGGGTGGCTCCGTGGTTAAGCCTCTGCCTTCGGCTCAGGTCATGATCTCAGGATCCTGGGATTGAGGCCTGCATTGGGCTCTCTGCTCAGCAAGGAGCCTGCTTCCCCCCCTCTCTCTCTGCCTGCCTCTCTGACTACTTGTGATCTCCGTAAAATAAATAAATAAAATATTTTAAAAAAAAGAAAAGAAAAGAAAAGAAATGGAACACTGAAAGTCAGTTAAGTGACGAGCATGAGTTCTCATCCAACCTTATAGATTCTAGCTTGTTCTTTCAGATTCTAATTAATACATTTTTTCTTCCAACTCACTTTTTTTTTTCTGTTTTTAAAGATATTTATTTATTTGTGAGAGAAGGAAAGAGAGAGAGAGAGTGAATGCACCCAAGCAGGTTTTCCACTGAGTAGGGAGCCCAACGCAGGGTTCAATCCTAGGGCTCTGGGATCATGACATAAGCTGAAGGCAGTTGCCTAACTGACCGAGTCACCCAAACATCCTTAGCATCTTTCTTTTCTTACCAACTGCCTGTTTCACTGACTGTAACCAACAGCATCATAGGTAGAAAAAGTAGATTTATATAATTTCATTGGATTGACCAGCTTCCAAATGTATAAATGCAAATATATTTATTAACCTTTTTATATTTATTATAAATATAATATGTAATTATATTTGAATAAAGTTTATATAGTTCTTCTGGACCTGATTCTCTCATGTGTTATTAATTTTCTTTTATTATATTGAGGAGGGGAGGAATAATCAGAAATACAGCTTTAAAAATTCACTCTGGCTTTTTTCATTCTGCTATTAAAATTTGTTTATTTATTATATAAAATATTTATTTTTTTTCTAAGAACTCAAATTGTTTTTCTTTTCAAATACAAATTTGGTTTTGGATCATAGACCCAGCATTCTTTGTCATCCTTACAAGTCTATTAATTACACCTGCATGAATTTCTTTCTTCTACTATTATTGTTTCTTTGTTCCCACCATATTGGATTTCTCATGAAGAATCTGGTGCTGCTAGTTGATTTTGATTACTTGTTAATTTTGATTGCTTTCCCTAAATATCTGGTTATTTGTGTGTTTATGTGGGAAATTGTATGTACATTTCCCATATGCCTAAAGGAGGTGTATTTTCCATCTTAAAAGGTAAGAGAGAGGGAGGGACAAACTCTGGGTAGGATATGTGGCTGTCCAGCTAGCTTCCCATGGTGTTTGCAGTGTGCATCTTTCATGTTAGCCATATTTTATTTTGGTTACCGTTCCACCTTTTGGGCAAATGTTTCTGCTACCTAATGTTCTTCAAGAGGAGGCAACATTGTATGAGACATTCCACTCAGTTGCCCCCAATTAATCCTTTATTATATGTCTTAAAGTGGCCACACGTCCTTTCCCTGATCCTCTTTCTACCATTTCATTCTTTGAACACAGAATTGCTCCACATAGGTTTTGGGCTATAGGATCCTTCTCCATTCTTTATCAGTTATTTTCTTTTTCAGGGTTTCCCATAATTTCTGGGACTTTGATAACATTTTGCTTGCCTTTGGGATTTTATTTATTTCTCTAAAAGGACTTAGTGTCTTTTCTCATATGTTTTAAGGTAAGTAATAAGTGTCTGCTCAATTTATTACTTTTATTCATTTTTTCATAATTAATTTTTATAAATAACCCTCCCCCCCTAAATTGTTTACTAAATCTTTTGCTCATTTATTTGTGCCTTTCAGTGCTTTTCCAGTGCTTGATGCTTAAGAGATGGATAGTAAATGTCCATGGAATTGAATTGAAAGTATCCAGGCAGACCTTGGCTAAGCATACAACAGAAACATAACTGAAAGGTCTCTAATCTGGAGGAGGATTTAAGTGCCGGAGTCCACCTTGTTCTTTCAGTGCTTAAAGTGTATAATTTGAATCACCCTGAATTTATCTGTATCATTTGCAACTGTCAAGGTAACTTCCCCCTTCTTGCTTTGTCTCTTTAAACCGCCTTGATAATTAAATAAAAAGAAGAACATAAATAAAGGAATGTGCCCCAGAACTTTTCATTATTAATGTTCTATGACTAAATTGGAAATCTGCTACTGTACCCCAAGGGGGTGATTAATTTAGCAGACTAGGAGTTTTGATTAAAAAGGAATGAAATGTCTGACACATAGTCTATTTATCAGTTATTATGATATTAAAACACTCTAATCATTGTGGTGCCTAAATTAAGACTTCACAGCCTAAATGTCACTTCATTTTGCTTCTTTTGATTTGGTGATGTTTTATGGGCTTATTATCTGTGAATGTGTATGCATGTATGTGTGTGAATGACATGCATCTCACTGATCTTTGAAGAATAGCAATGCAGCAAGAAAGCATTTTGCCACAAGCTGTGTTCCTTATTTCTTCATGTTTCAGGAAATATGTAGGATACATAAATAATTAGCTGGTCATTACCAAAACCCAGGTGTAATTATAAAATATATTCTATTGGTACTAAATGGCCAAAAGTTTCAGTTATTAGAACTTACAATTTAAGATTCAAAACTTTATAAGTTGCCTTAAATATTACTGCCACTTTAGAAATAAACACAGAAACAAAGAAAAAAACAGATACAGATTTTCAGTGAGTATAGCCTCAATTGTTTTAATCCTATACAATATGTTAAAGATTGTATGTTGTTGGTGAAAACAAAAAATAAACAATATAGTATAATCTTAATTGTTGATTTTTTTTAATTTGTGAAAATGTTTAACATATTTTAACCTCTTTCTTTCCAGATAATTTCACTACCTATTCCCATTTAGGGAATAAGGGAATTAAGTAAAAAAAGGAAAATATTTCTTTCATTTAGTTCCATCTCTCTTCTCCTCCCTTCCACCTTCTCACCTTAGCAGGAAAACCACACTAAGTCTTTTTTATTGATTCCTAATCAACTTTTAAAACATGAACTAAATAAGAGTGTTTGACCAGGTTGGTCTTTCTCAATCTTATTTATAGACCATTCTTTTAACTTTCAAAAGGCTTAGACCTGTAATAAGAGTGGTTGCATTTGAAGCAACAGTGATCTAGATTTCTCCTTTTTTCCCACTTCAACCCATATTTTAAAGTTACTTTATCTTGGACCAAAGAAAGCAGGAAAGCAGTGGGCATCAGAATCAAAATAGCATCAGAGAGAGAAACTACTTATTCAGCCTAAAACTCCACTCAAGTTTTTTGACCCAATTCCCAAATTTGACTAACTCAAAATTCCCAAATGAAAGCTAATACTAGGATATTGAAGCAGATGTTGGTGATATAAAAGGCAAAATACCCTAACCCTTACAGTTGCCAAAGGAGAAATACACAGAATTAACACAAGATCTCCTAACAGTCCAGAGGAGAGATAGAAACCCCCTTCCAATTCCCTTCCCATCCAACACAATAAAATCATTTGGATTCCCTTCTTTTTTAAGGGCTGAATAATATTCCATTGTATATATACCACTTTTTTTTTTTTTTTTTAACCCACTGTAAATGGCATTGAGGTTGTTCCTGTACCTTGACTATTATGGACAATGGTGCAATGAACTTTAGAGTATAGACATCTCTTAGAGACCCTGCTTTCAATTCTATTAAAAGAAGTGATATTCCTGGATCATATGATATACTTAATTTTCGTGGAAAATACTTCCTTGCTTCCCATGGATTGCTGTAACATTTCACATTCCCATCAACAGTGTAGAGGGTTCCAATTTCTCCACATACTTGCAACACTTGTTATCTTTTGTTTCTTGATAATAGCCACTCTAACAGATGTAAGGTGATATTTCATTGTGGTTTTGATTAGCATTTCCCTGATGATTAGTGATGCTGAGCACCTTTTCATGTATCTGTTTCTCATGCACCTTTTCATGGTATGTCTTCCTTGGAGAATTGTCTATTGAAGTATTTTGCCTTGATGAATGCAACCACATAGATATACCTGGAGGACATTGTGCTAAGCGAAATAAGCCAGTCACAGAAGGACAAATACTGCATGATTCCACCTATGTGAGCTATCTGAAGTAGTCAGACTCATAGAAACCCAGAGCAGAATGATGATTGTCAGAGAGCAGGAGACGGAGTAATCAGTAGTTGTTCAACTGGTAGAAAGTTTTACTTATAAAGGATGAGTGTGTTCTAGACATTTGTTTTACAACATCATGCTTATAGTTAACAATTTGGTATTATATAGCACTAAGAATTTGTTAAGAGGGTTGATCTCACATTAAGTGTCCTTAACATATACATACAAAGTGGGGAGCAGAGGGAACATTTTTGACATGATGGATACATATAACCTTGGTTGTAGTGACTTTCTTTCATAGATGTATGCATATCTCCAAATTCATTAAATTAAATATATTAAACATATCCAGGATTTTTGTATATCAAAAATACCAGAGTAAAGCTTTTTAAAAGAAAATAATTTGTGGCATAACAAAAATTACAATATATAACCATTGGCATGCATTAACTTTACCATACTGTATCAGGTACAATGATAAGTACTTTGTATATATTTTATTGTCAGATTTTACAAATATCCTATAAAGTAGGTAATATCATTGCTTTCATTTTGTATGTTTTATTGGTATAAGAAACGAAGTTATCCAGGGTCAGATAACTAGTAAGTGAAAGACACTGGGCTCCTATCACTAAAACTGAAGGTTTTAATTGTTACCAAAAAAAAAAAGATATGCTGAGTACTAACAGCTAATAATTGACTCTACACATAGACTTCACTCAAATATTTATTCAAATTGAACTGTGAATCTGGAATTGATCCATAACACAAAAACCAGATGACATACCAGGTACTGGGACTCCTTTGTAACAGATGCCTCACATTTGCCTTGCTTCTTCTCCATTCATTCAGTTGTCAGAGATGGACTCTAGATTAATACAGCATGAGGGAGGAGAGAGAACAAACTCACAGAAATTTCTTACATTATTGTAAAACTCACTGAAATTTCTTACAGTTATAACAACCTTAGGCTGAATTACTTCAATGCCAAAAATTCACGACCTGAGTCTTCTACCCGTCACTTATCTTTCCTTGAGTTTAGCATCCTCCTATATAAAATGAGGACATTAGGTAATTGCCTTCTAAGTTGATCGGTGAACATATGACAGTGAATATAAGATGTCTAGTGCTATGATTAACACAGTGTAATAAAATAGTAACTACAATAAGATATCCAGTTTCTATTTGATTGATAAGATTTTCAGCCACTTAACTTTCTCTGCCTCTTAACTCTAACTAAAATTCTGATCTAGCTAAATTTACGTATGTTTTCTCTTTTAGTCTTCACAAGAGAATGAGCAGATTATTGTGTAAGGAGGAAGTTGAGGCTTAGAGAATCTACATGATTAAACTGAAAATTAAGAGTCCCTTAATTATTTTCTTGTCTGCCCAGAGAGCACTTCACAGTGCCTTCTAGTACTCATTGACCTTATGCCACTCCCCTCCAAAAATATTCATCAGCATCCCAACTCAGTCCTAGCTCAATAGTTCCCCAGATGATTCCTGAGTTGCTGATGATAGAGAGAAGTTTAAAAACTGCAGACCTGGACATTAAGTATCTTAAAAGCTGTCCCAGTTCTTGGCTCCAATTTGAACTTCATGCCTCTTCCGGACAGAAAGATGCAAAAGTCTCCAGTGGCCCAAGATAGGCCATTCACCCTTCATTTAGAACGTATTAGATTTACATGTAGCCTTTGTCTCCAAATAAGTGTGGTTATCTAGCAATGCCTGCCACCTCAAGTAGCAATTTGCTTAGAATCAAATGTTACTATTTGTTTTGTCTTTTTCTTTCCTATATTTTAAACCTGTGTCAATTTCTAAGCAAAATAAATAAAACAGTAATTTAAACACACACACACAGATACCCCAGAGGTGGTACTCAAGAGAGTCTATGTTATAAACAAATCCAGACCAAATAAAAAAGAAGCAATTTTGTGATGGTCAAGGGAAAAAGCTGCTACATGGTAAATTGTCAGATTCTGGGCTTGACAAATAAGCCAAAATGGCTCAATCTTGGGAGATACATCTAGGTTTTAGGCAAAGATGTCAAGAGCTGGTTAAAAGTAAACCAGAGCTATTAATCTTTCTTGACCTTGGGAGGAAGTGGGGGAGGAAATGAGTAAGGCTTAAAGGGTGTAGAGAGGTAGTCTTTAGAGGTCATTACTTCTGTAAGAAGAGGGCAACTCTGACTTGAGAATTCCTCTATGCCATGCACAGGCAGAGGCTGCCTACGTTCACAAAGTGGGCTTTTTTACCCTATAATAAACATTTTCTGAAAACTGAAAAATATAGCTGCTGCTGCTTCTTTTCACTTGAAAGTTTCTCTAGGTTTATTTCCATTGTTAATCGAAAACAGGAAGTTAACCTAACTTATTCCTTGTGTATTTTTTTTTTTTTTGAAGAGTTTATCAAAAGGTCAGGCACTTGTCTTTTTTCACCCTTATTTGGGCCTGCAGCAGGGGCAGAGAATGCTGGTGGTCTCCTTGCATTTCTTTGCTTGCTCTATCAAAACCTGGATGAAGCCAAGAGTAACAACAACTTCCCACTGAAACAAAACAGGATTTAAATTCTACAAGCATGTTGCCATTTCATGTTTATTTAATGTACAGAAAGCTTGGCATCCAAAGGTCATGTGGGAATAGTGTGATAAGGATCACGCTAACAAACACAATTCTTTCAGATACTTATATTAAAATGGCACACAAAACCGTTTGTGGATTTTATGCTCAGGCTATTTTGCTTTGTTGAGTTTCTTTTCCTCCTTCTTTTTTTTTCCCCTTTGCTAAGAGCAATGTTTCAGGGAAGGGGGCATGGATAGCCTCAAAACAAATTATGGACATTTGATTGGAGATAGAGTTGGAATAAATGAAAATAAAGTGACTTATTATGTGTGATGGGAACCAAAGAGGCAAGTGTGACACACAAAAGTAAGTACGAGAGTACTAATGGGAAAGGGGGAAAGAGATGTCAGGAATAATCAGAAAAACAAAGTTGTTTCTGGCTGAAAATGGAATTATGATTATTTGAGTATGCAAACAAAGAAATCATGTTGAATTAGACAGCATAATACTATGGCTCCTACTGTAAATCCATGGATAACAGCTTATACTGTTTTATAAACATGACTTTTAGTTCCCCATGGAATAGACATGAGGAGATGATAGTGCTATTGTGTCATTTTTATTTTTATCATGATCATATTGCTTTTTACGAAGCATTCTCTCCTCTGGGACACTCTGGAAGGAAGTAGTGAGAGATTACAATAATCTCTGTTTACGGAGGCAGAAGACACCTGCAACTATTTACAGAGGCAGAAGACACCTGCAACGGTTTGTCTTTCTCACGTCTATTTCAATGTGATGTTACTAGATGGTTAGTCTACAGACTCAACGGTATATATATTCCTTTATATAATGACCCCTTGATTCTTATAAGTAATGCTAAAGATCATGTTCAGCAATTTCTGGACTTTCTGCATTTTTCATACATTCTAACTTAGTGTAAGTCACAGGGCCAAAGCCACTTGTACTTCTGCCTTAACTCAGAGAATGACCAGATCGTTCATTTAATCACCATTTGATCTCAGTATTCTAACATTATCTGTATATTTTTGCACCAGCTCCAAAAAAGCTTTTCACTGATTTAGGAAGTAAAATAGAAAAGATTAGGTCAGCAAGTTAAGTGTTGGGATGAATTTAACTCCAGTTTTGTTGCAAACTTTTCCTCTGCCCCTTTAAAACTGGCTACCTACTTGGTTATAGTTCCACTGGATATCACATGTATTATGTTTCTTAGCAAACATGGGTTAGTTTATTTTAAGGGTTTGTTCCATTTCCCCCCAGAATCATTTTATTTGTACTTTGCTTAAATGTAATAAACAGAATAAATACTCTGGCAGCTTGTATGGGAAATGGAGTTCCTATGTTGAGAGCAATATTACAGTAAGCAATAATGAGCTCTGTCTCTGGCATGTGAGTTAGAAACAGACTCACAAAGCTCAGGGAGATGTGCATCTGCGGGAAGTTTTTTAAGAGATAAATGTTTCCTCTTACCATGATTCACAATGATGCTGCTAAACAGAAATATGCATTTTGCTTAACTACCACTACAGCTGCAACACTCTACGTAGGATTCTGACTTCAAGTGGAGATGTATGGGGTATGCCAGCCAGACTCCAAATGCATAACTACAGCCCCCACTTGATTATTCCAAAAGCTTCTTAAGAGACCCGAAAGCAGTGTGAAACCTATGTGAATCTGTGCTTATTATGCAGTGGATCCAACTGGGTACATCTCCACTTGAAACAGGCTCTCAAATTTAGAAGGGGACACATAAAGGGAATGTTTATGTCATACTTATATCCAAAAAAAGGGAAATAATTATTAAAAGTCCGTATAGCATTATGTCTTTTATATACACCTCATAACTTAAAGGCATGTTTCTGAAGACCACAAAAGCTTTTCATAATTTTGGTATTCAAAATACAGCCTATACATGGTAGTGTCCAAAAATAAGTACCAAATATCAGTATCTGTTGAGAGATCGTATATACTGACATTAGACTTTGATGAGTTTTGTTTTTTTTTCTGAGCTTTGGGAATGTGCATATGAACTTTCTCACTACATGCTTATTGTTGCTAATATCAAGGAGAGGGAGACAAACAGATACATAGAGAGATACATGCAAAGATAGATACTTAGATATATAAATGATAAATACATAGATATATAGGTACATGACACAGGGATGTGTACATACATAGGTAGATACATAGACAAATGAGGTAGACAAATAGACACAATGATCAAAAGACTATCCAGCTCCTCTAGACCTTATTGGTGGTATCCAGACACTAGAATTATTACCAGTCACCAAAGAGATCACATCATTTTCTTTTTAACCAATAAAGAGGTATCTAAGATTTCCTTACCATAAACTTACATCTAGTCCTTTCAGTCTTCACCCAGAGAACTCATTACATTAGCTCTTCAGTAATGCAGTGGTTTTCTCGCCTGGCCAGCTAATATATTCAGTTTCTAATAAACTACTTCAATGGTGTTAGATTACTCTTTAATAGGTGTTTTGTTTTGTTTTACTCATTTAAAATGCGATACTGGGGGTGCCTGGGTGGCTCAGTGGGTTAAAGCCTCTGCCTTCAGCACAGGTCATGATCCCAGGGTCCTGGGATCGAGCCCCGCATCGGGCTCTCTGCTCCGCAGACAGCCTGCTTCCTCCATTCTCTCTCTCTGCCTGCTTCTCTGCCTGCTTGTGATCTCTGTCTTTCAAATAAATAAATAAAATTTTTAAAAAAATGCGATACTGCATTCTCTTTGTCCAGTGTGCCCTTGTCTTTCTACTTTCTGCTAGGCAATGATAGTCTGTCTTCTCATTTTATACACTCTCACATTAAGTCAGATAGGCCAGATTTTAAGAGAAGACTGTTTAAATCAGGAAACTGCTCTGTGACACTCCCTGTACCTTCGACTCATCTTTCACTGCCCACTGTTCTTTATTCTTGTGTTTTGTTCATAGGGAATGGACTTAAGTCAAAAGCCATAAATTTCTATCCTGACCAAAAAGAGTTTGCCAATATATTTGCCCTGTTTATTATCATTCTTAGCTAAATACATTCCTAGGAATTTTACTCAACCTGCAGGATTTTGTTGTCAATCAGATTTACATGAATAAAGCATTTTACTCATTATCAAATTATAAAAAAATGAATTAAAAAATATAGTCAATCATAACAATCAAATGAAGTAGAGAGAGTCCCATGGCATTCAGGGAGCTCAATATTCCACACTGGACATGTACCTCCTACCCCAGAATAGATGAGGTCTTCAAGTTATGCTTGGATTTTTTCACAGAATATGAGCATTTGTAATATGAATTATTTCCACTTAATACAGCAATGAACTGAATAGTTTATGTGACATTCTTCAAGTATCCAAGCCTTATAGGATTCTATGTACCATAACTAATCCTTGGCTGGGAACAATATGCTGAGGACATTTTAGAGATACAGTTCCTTTTTCCTGGAAAAATATCATTAATTTATTAACACCAAGGTCCAGGTGCTAAGGAAAATAAACCAATTTGTCTTCTTGTTTCCCCCTTGTTAGCCTGTTCTGCAGGTAAAAAGGAAAAATGGATCTCAGGAAAGTTAGTTTAACCCCTCTTCTTAAACTTCTAGGAGAAAGGTCCAGTTTCACCAAAAGACCACCTAAGGACATGATTTATTAGCAAAAGTTTGAGAATTTTAAGATGAAAGAATTAAAGCTAACCAAAACCTTTCCAAAACCATCATTTAGATTTCCAGAATTAATAGGCTTATAGGCAAGAAGTCCTAAAATGTCCATCCCTTCTAAACCCCATTATTTCCACATCAAGTTGATTATTCCTATATGTAACCATGAAATTCAGAAGTAGAAGGAGCTTATATTCCATAAGCTAAGTTTAGCATCAATATTATAATAAGAGAAAAGAAAGAGAAAGAGAGACCATGCATTAGTAGCAGTGTTTATGCAATAACATGGTCACATCCACATCAGAGAGTCATGTCTTCCAAAGCTTTTCTGTGGAACCTGTAATTACAGAGTACCCCCTCTTTGAAAGATGTTACTAAAAAAGCAGCATCATATTGAATGTAATTTTAGGTACACCCTTCCACCTGAAAGTTCCTCATATGGTACAGTCTCGAACAGTAATGCATGTATCATTTTTCTACTCATCACCCAATCAACCATGAAGTTTTGCATCTCGTGTATAATTACCATTCCTGCCACACCATCCACCACCTCAGCCTTTTACTTTGACTCAAGGAAGAAAGCCTCAACTTTTCTAATAATTATCTATCATACTAATGCAATGTTTTAGTTTCAGCATTTGACAATCCACATTTAATTCTGTTTGTTGATGGGTTCTTTTTAAAGACTGAGCGAGGACTCTTTAATGCTGCACATGTTTTCTTACCAAGGTTCTTGATAGAATCCCAACTTCTACATAAAATTATTCCATGTAGCCAAGGATATGGCAGCAAATTCAAAATAATAGAACCAATAATCATACAACTAGCAGATATGCCTGTTATGTATTATAGAGAGTTGGAAGCAGTATGAAAATAATTAGCATACAAGCAAATTTCCCTATGAAAAGGTTAACCAATCCTCCTTACTTACCCACCTGTTTCATCTCTAGTTAGTCCCCTGCTATCTGAAAGAAATACACAATCAGCCACAAGTGGAAATCTAATATATATTTTTAAACCTTAGTAGTCACATTTTAAAAAGTAAGAAGCAGATAAAATAAAATGTAACTACTTTAACTAAATTAATGTATCCAACATGTTGGATTTTCAACATGTAATCAATATGAAATTATTAGAAATACTTTATATTATTCTGTTCTTACTGAGCTTCCAAAATCTAATGTTTATTCTATACTTACTGAACATCTCAGTTAAGATGAGACACATTTTAAGTGCTCAATATTCTTGTGGTTAGTGGTTATTGTATTCTATATTATATGATTGTTCAATTTCTCCAAGTTATCTTTTTAGGCCATCAACTAAGAATGAAAATAGCTTCTATACTAATCAACAAGACTAAACATCTCATAGTATGTTTTGAACCTTTACTATTAAAAAACCATCAGAAATAAAACTATTCTCTGAAACCATATAATATAATAAAACCTCTTGATAACATGATAAATAATGGGAAAATATGATGTACTTTAATTCAGCAAGTATTTGTTGGGTTTCTAGAGGTAAACTATGAAATAATTAAAGAAATATTTATTGAAGCCTTATTAAGTGGAAGTTGAAATAGACAATTTAGTTGTCAGAATTTAAGCAAAGAACAAGGGAGAAAAAATTCACCCTTTTAAGGAGTTTGGGCAACATGGAGGGGCTGATGTAATGGAAGTTATTTAAAAAAAAAAAAAAGAGAGGGAGAGAGAGAGAGAGAAATTGCCTAATTATGCAAGAAGTTCACTCTCTATTCAAAGAAAAGTAAAACCTGTGAAAATGTCATAGGAAGAGCACAAGTGAATAAACAGAGTGAAAATAAAATGTTCAGTTAGATAATAAAAAGTACAATAAAGGAAAAATTTTTAAGTGGATGATATTTTAGCTAATAATGTGGTGAGGGGGTATGGAACTTCTATTTTATATGGAGTGATTGAGAGGCAAATTTGATAGAATTACATAAATGAAGAACGAGTCATATGAACACTCAAGGGGCGAACATTGCAAGTTCAGAAAATGTAAATTGTAAATTAACTCTCTGTGCAGAAAAAATGACACAGTTTTCCATATTCTAAATATATTTTTTGAGATAGAAAAGATGGTGGAGAGAATTGTTAGTTTGCAAAAACGGCTAGGGCCCACATCATTCAGGTACACCATGGTAACAACTTTGGATTTTTTTTTGTTTGTTTTTTTTCTGAATATAATAAAAGCTACTTTTTTAAAGCATTTTTTTAAAGGATTGATTGATTGATTTAGAGAGAAAGAGGAAGAGAGATAGCAGGAGAAGAGGGGCAGAGGGAGGACGAGCAAGAGAATCTTAAGCAAACTCCCCACTAACCACTCAGCTCAGTGCAGGTCTCAATCTCATGACCCTGAGGTCACAACTTGAGCCAAAACCAAGAGTCAGACATTTAACTGATTGTGCCACCTAGCCACCGCTGGAGCATTTTGATAAGGAAACTGTATGAATCTATACTCACTTGTGAAAAATAGAAAATGGAGGAGAATATTGAATACAGTGACAGTTGTGTACTTTACAGTAGTTCCACATAAATGATAGCTGCTTTTCTAGGGTGATGCAGGTGATACAATGGTATAGAATTGGAACATATTTAGAAGTTGGAAAAAATGGGTATTTCTTAATGGGTGGATATGGACTGTTGAAGAAACAGGAAAATAAAAGTTTGAAAAACAATGGATACAAAGAAAACATTACAAAACCAAATGTCAGACATGGAGCCAAAGTAGTATCCATACCTAGAGTCAACTACCTCATCTAGATGAAATGACAGAAGGGTTATCCTGACAAAGAATTTACAGGGTTAGGATGATATCAAAAAACTATTTAATGACAGTGCATGTAAGTGAAGAACAGTTTAGAATTGGGAATAATCTGAAATGCAAAATAACTTAGTTCTATAAAACACCATTTCCCCACACCAGAATTTTACTCAGTAAGCAGCAATGAGTTATTAAAAGTAAAGAATTTGTGAAATCTTGAAATTCTTACAGTGATTGGATTCTGATTCGACAAGAATAGAAAGCAGTATCTAAAACTAAATTCCTTCATTTTTCAACCAGTAACTTGATCAGAACCTCAGCTCTTTGTAATGGTAGCATGAGAATTGTGAGCTGAATTTTTCAAAATTGATCCCAACTTTATTAAATCTATAAGCTCCTCACCTCACACTGATATAAAAAAGGAAGGATGTGCACTTCCTGTAAAAAACAAAATAAAACAAAGCAAAATGTAGTTTACTTTCCTTTGGGATTATATATACATATATAATGTTAATATATAAATATATATAATACAAATATATACATTATGAAATATGTCTATGTCATAATGTATACATCTATATCACATATGTATGACATAAGAGTCAAACAAATAATCAAAGAAGTGATAATCAAAGGACAGATAAATTGATGGAAGCATACTCATTAATACCACAGATAGACTTAGCAAATAAGAACCAAAAATAAACAAATAAATAAATAAATAAAAGCTTTCATTATAAATAGGGGCTTGGGGATAGAATTATAGAAATTATAGGATGCAGAAGGACAAATGCAGAATAATGCAAATAACTTTAAGCCAAACTATAAATTCCACAATTTCAATAAATACATGAATTCTTTGATGTCAGGATAATTCTGAGTTAATAAGTACATATGTGTCATTATTCAAATCATTTTGATTATAGATTATTTAAAATTCTACAAAACTACATAATTACCTTGGAATATTTACTAAATGTCTACTGAAATTTGAATTGCAATTCCAGTGAATTTACAGATCAATGCTTAGATGATTGATTTTCATTTTAATAATTTAAGCTAATTTATATACATGGTATACACATCTCAAATTTATTTAAATATCCTTTAATTTTCTTTGCAATATATTGCATTTTCTGATACTTAGACATTGTACTTTTGGGCAAAACATTCCTAACGTATGTTATTTTATGCTACTGTACATTGTATTTACAAGTTTCATATTCTAAGTATTAAAAATATTATTTAATTATTTATTATTTTCATGTAATTATTTCTCATTTCAAATGTAGATATAAAACTGATTATATATATAACTTATATTTTCTCAATTCATTTATTAACTTTAGTATTTTTTTAAAGATTCATTATAATTTTCTACATGCCAATCAAGGAATTTGTAACCTTCCTTTTCTAAACTTTATGGCTTTTCTTTTTTATACCTTATGGTGACTGGGACCTCCACTGAAATGTTGAATAGAAGTGATAAGAGGGGCTATTATTGCCTTACTGACTTCCTGATTCTAGAAAGATAATGTTCCATATTTGAGTAAATGATTTCAACTCTAGATTTTTCACAAATTTTCATATTGAGAAAAGCCTTTCTATTACTAGTCTTCTGATTTTTTTAAAATCTTTTTTTTTTGAAGATTTTAATTATTTATTTGACAGAGAAATATCACGAGTAGGTAGAGAGGCAGGAAGAGAGAGAGAGAAGTAGGCTCCCCGCTGAGCAAAGAGCCTGATGCTGGTCTCGATTCCAGGATCTTGAGATCATGACCTGAGCCGAAGGCAGCAGCACCACCCAGGCGCCCCTCTTTTGAAATTTTTAATATTATGAATGATATTTAAATTTGTCAGTAGTTTTCATCTATTTTGATGATCATCCAGTTTTCCTTCTTCATTCTCTTGATGAGTTATATTACAGTAATTGCTTTTCAAAAGCTAAGCAAACCTTGCATTTCTGGCACAAGTCCCACTTGGTCATAATATGTCATATTTTTTATGTATTGCTGGATTCTCTGTACTAACATCTTTTTAAAGATTATTGAAGCTTTATTCACAAACTCTGCAACAGATTCAGGCTGCTATGAAAATTAGTCTGGTATTTGGGTATTATGACCTGTAAGATTAGTTGTTCTTTAAAGTATTTGTAGCAGCTAAGAATGCTATCTGGTAATTTTGATGGCCTCCCTAAGAAATAATGACCAAATAGACCCTTAGGATATTAGAGTAAAGTCATGTCATCTCTTATAGATAGCTATTCTCTATTGAAAAACAGTGTCTGGTATGCTAATGAATCTTAATAGAGACCAAAATCTGAACACAATCCACTAAGTTATCATGCAGTAGTCTATTTAAAGTATGGTGTTATATAAACTACCAAATCATACATATGGGCATTTGCAGTATTACTGATCTAGTGAAATTTAATATGGAGATGGAATCTGGTTTGAGCAGATCTTGAAGACACATGTTAAAATGGCTCAGTCTCTATTCCCTCTCTATTAATAATTTCTCATTTAACCCAAACATAAAGTCACTTGAATAATTATCTATAATGAGTTGACTAAGGAAGAACAAACAAGGGAATGGTTTAAAGAAGATTATGTAGAGCTGTATCATTAAATTTGAAACCAATGATGATTATTAAGAAGAATGAGGCTACTATTACACACTGATTATGACACCATGTGAGAAAATTTTTTATTTGCTTATTAGCACACCTTTTCTTATTGCATAATTTAATAAAGTGATAAGAACAAAAGACCATTTGTAGTATATACTCTTTGGGAATAGGATCTTGGATCATACCATCAAGTAAAAAGTCATGAACATTTTTTGAATATTCTTTTTTTCCTTTAAAATAATTATGTTATCAAAAAATAATTATATTTTTAAAATCTGATTACAAACACTCTTAGATATGTAAAATTTATCAAATTATTTCATATTCTAGTGACTTTTTAACATTTTCTTGGAGATGATGACTTTCCTTTTCATTCAGAATAAGCATAGAAAATATTTTGGGTGGATTATGACCAAATTTAATATAGATGAGAATAACTGTTTGTTTATTCATGGGTTTTTAAAGGCTGAGCATTCGAGATGGTGAAGGAAGATCCTAACTCACCTCCTCCCACAGTCACAACAATCTACATTAGATTTCCACAGAAAGGGACTTAGAAACTGGATAATAAGAGATTTTGCAACAACAGACATGAGATGAGATCAGTAGAAGAAGCAGAGACATGGATTTACTAAGGAAAACACTATACTCTAGATGTTGCACTCCATGGGAAAGAGGGAACTCAAAGATACAGAAAATTTCCCTGAGCAGTGAGCAATTCAAGATCCAAGTCAGACACTCCAACATTTAGATTCTGTACAGAAGACACAAGCCTCTAAACACCTAGCTTTGGAAATCAACAGGCAGCACATCCAGAGAAATTATAGAACTATAGGGAAAAGAAAACCAGCTCTTAAAGAGGTTATGTGCAGATTCAATGGACCTCAAAACCAAGCAAAAACAGCAGATAAAAAGTGTATAAGCTATAGGTGAATGACACCCACTTACTAATCTTGAAGCACCTGCTAGAGAGGCAAGAGGCAGTGGGGCTTCTCCCCAGGTCCTGAGACACTATAACTAGTGGGAGCCATTTTGCTATCTTGTTCTCTCCTGCCAATCCTGCCACTGACAGATGCCATTTTGAAACCCTCCTCTGGGCTGCTAACACTAGGAGGCATGTTCCACTGAAAGCCTCACACTACCCTGCACCTCAGTGAGTCCTTGCAGCTGATTGAACATAAACTCATCCAGAATCATGACCACACCAGTTGTGGCCAGATCTGGCAGCCATCCAGTTGGAGTTCACACTACCCACTAGTCATGGCCCAGCCACAAATGAAGAGTGCATACAGCATACATAGGGAATCTCCTGGAGCACCTAGCTCTGTTGTTCGGGGGCAATTGCATTTCTGAGTCCCATAGGAAATCTGCTAAATAAAGCCATTCCTTGAAAACTGGGAGACATAGCTGAACTACCTAATGCATAGAAACAAACACAAAAAGTTATGCAAAAATGAGGAGACAGAGAAGTATCTTTCAAATGAAAGAATAAGACAAATCCTCCAAAAAAAAAGAACTAAATGAAATGATATAAGCAATCTACTTAATAAAGAGTTAAAGTTATAGTCATTAAGATACCTAGTGAACTCAAGAAAGAAGATTGGATGAACACAGTGAGACCTTCAATAAAGAGCGAGAAAACATAAAGTATTAATAAGAGCTGAAAAATACAATGGAGGAATAACTAGCAAATTAGATGATACAGAAACATGTAAGTGATCTGGATGACAGGGTAACAACAAAAGTAAAGCAAACAGCAACAAAAATTAAAATATATATATATATATTTTGTTTTTAAATAAAGGATCATTTAAAGGATCTCTAGGACAGAAGTGTACTAAATTTGCATTATAGGGTTCTTAGAAGGAAATAAAGAGAGAAAAGGGCAGAACATTTATTTGAAGAACTGATAGCTGAGAACTTCAATCAAAAGACTCAGGTTGGCTGAATGGATAAAAACAAACAAGAACCATCTATAAGCAGCCTACAAAAGACACACTTCAGATATACAGACATGGATTGAAAGTAGAGATAAAAAGATACTCCCTGTAAATAGAAATGGAAACAAAAAGAAACTAGGTTAGTAGCTATACTTGTGTCAGACAAAATAGACTTTAAAGCAGAGGTTGTAAAAAGAGTTAAAGAAGGATATTACATAAAGATAAAAAGATCAATCCTGTAAGTTATAACCCTTGTAAATATTTATGTACCCATCATAGTAACACCTAAATATATAAAACAAATATTAACAGATGTAAATGGAGAAGTTGACAGTAATATGATAATGGTAGAGGACTTTACCACCCCCATTTACATCAGTGGATAGATGATTCAGACAGAAAATTAGTAAGGAAATACTGGATTTGAATGATACATTAGACCAGATGGACTTAATACATATACAGAAAACATTCCATCCCAAACCAGCAGAATACACAATATTCTTAAATACACATGGAACATTCTCCAGAATAGACCTCATATTAAAGTCACAAAGCACACGTCACTAAATTAAAAAGACTGAAATCATATTAACCATCTTTTCCCACCACAATGGTATGAAACTAGAAATCTACTACAAAAAGAAAATGGAAAAAAAAAAAAAAACCCAAACACAAACATGTGAAAGCTAAATAATCATTTACTAAGCAACCAATGGATCAACAAGAAATAAAGAAATTAAAAAAAAATTATATGGAAACAAGGAAATGGAAAGTACTGTTCCAAAATTTATGGGAAATGGCAAAACCAGATCTAAGTGGGGAGTTTATAATGATAAAGACCCACCTCAGGAAACAAGAGAAATCTCAAGTAAACGACCTAAATTTACCTAATGGAACAACAACAACAACAACAAAGCTTTATGTTAGAAAGTAAGGAAATAATAAAGATCAGAGCAAGACTGAATAAAATGGAGGCATGGAGACAGGCAGAGAGGGAGGGAGGGAGGAAGGGAGGGAGGAAGGAAAGAAAGAAGGGAGAGGGGGGAAGGGAGGGAGGGAGGAAATAATCAATGAAACTAAGAGCTGGTTCTTAGAAAAGAGAAACTAAATTGCTAGACTTTTAGGAAGACTCACCAAAAAAATGTTTCCTTTAAAAAGAAAATCCAAACAAATAAAAAATGAAAGAGAACTTATAATCAATACCATAGAAATGCAAAGAGTCATAAAAGAGTACTATAAAAATTATATACCCACAAACTGAACAATATAGAATAAATTCCAAGAAACATACAATCTTCCATGACGGAATCAAGAAATAGAAAATCACACAGAATGATTACTAGCAATAATAAAATTGCATCAGTGATAAAAAATCTCCCAAACAAAGTCCAGGATCAGACAGCTTCACTGGTGAATGCTACCAAAAATATAGTTAATACCTATCCTATCAAAATGTTAAAAAAAAATGATGAGGGATAAACTCTTCCAACTCATTCCACAAGGGCCAGAATCATCCCAATACCTAAATCAAACAAAAACACTAAATAGAGACACACACACACACACACACACACACACCCCAATATCCCTGATGAACATAAGAAAAACAATCCTCAACAAAATATTATCAAATTTAAGTTAACAATAGATTAAATGACTCATATATCATGATCAAGGGGGATTCATTCCAAGGATGCAAGGATGGTTCAATATGCACAGAGCAATCAATGTGATACACCACATTAATGAAAGAAAGGATAAACCTGTATGAGTATCTCAACAGCTGTCAAAAAAGCCTTTGACAAAATTCAACTTCCATTTATGATAAAAACTCTCAAAAAAGTGGATATAGAGGGAACATGCCTCAACATGTATGTATAACAAACCCATAGCTAACAACATTACTAAATGGTGAAAAGATGAAATCTTTCCATGTAAGATTAGGAACAAGACAAGGATACTACTCTCAGTACTTTCATTTAGCACAGCTTTGGAGTGTTAGTCATAGCAATTAGATAAGAAATTGAAAAGAAGTCATCCAAATTGGAAAGGAAAAAGTGAAACTGATTATTTGCAGGTGAAATGATCATATATAAAAACCACTAAAACCTACACCCAAAAGTTATTAAAATTAGGAAATAAATTCAGTAAAGTTTCAGGATAAAAAATTAATGAACAGAATTTTCTTACATTTCTATATACTAATATTGAACTAACAGAGAAATTAAGAAAATTATTTATAATTGCATCAGAGAGAATAAAACACCTAGGAAGAAATTTTACCAAGAATTTACAAATTCTACCAAACAAATTTTTACCAACATACCAACAGATTTTTACCTAGGAACAAATTTTACCAAGTGCACTGAAACTACAAGAATTTGATGAAATACATTGAAGATGACACAAACAAATGGAGAGATACACTGTGCTTGTGGACTGAAAGAATTTATATTGATAATATATCCATACTAAATAAGCAATCAACAAATTCAATGCAATTCATATCAAAATACCAGTGATGTTTTTCACATAATTAGAATAATATTGAAATTTGTATGGAGCCACAAAAGATCCTGAATAGCTAATCCAAATTTAAGGAAGAACAAAGCTGGAAGTATTACACTCCTTAATTTCAAGCCATAATACAGAGCTGTAGTAATCAAAAAAGTATGGTAGTAGCGCGTGCACACACACACACACACACACAAAACACATACAATAATAGAACAAAATAAGTCCACAGAAATAAACCCATCCTTATATAATTAATTAATCTAGAGCAAAGGAGATAAGAATATACACTAGGAAAGAGAAAGTCTCTTCAATGAATGTTGTTGGGAAAACTGGACAGCTACATGCAGAAGAATAAAATAGATCACTTTCTTATACCACATATAAAAATACACTCAAAATGGATTAAAGACTTGGATATTAGACCTGAAACTCTAAGACTCCTAGAAGAAAAGCTAGACAGTAAGGATTTTTGCATTGGTCTTAGCAATATTTTTTGGATATAACTCTTTAGGCAAGGACAAAAAAAGCAAAAATAAACAATTGGAACTATATCAAACTAAAAAGATTTTGTACAGCAAAAAAAAAAAAAAAACATCAAAAGAAGAAAGAAAAGAAAGAAAGAAAGAAAGAAAGAAAGAAAGAAGGAAGGAAGGAAGGAAGGAAGGAAGGAAAAGAAAAGAAAAGAAAAGAAAAGAAAAGAAAAGAAAAGAAAAGAAAAGAAAAGAAAAGAAAAGAAAAGAAAAGAAAAGAAAAGAAAAGAAAAGGCAACAGCACCTAGGCAGCTCAGTTGGTTAAGTGTCCAACTCTTGAATTTGGCTCAGGTCATGATCTCAGTGTTGTAAAAATAGCCCCATGTTGAGAGAGATTCTCTCTGTCCCTCTTTTCTGTCCCCCACCCCAGAAATGAAAAGGCAGCTATTGAATGGGAGAAGATATTTACAAATGATTTATCCTATAAAGGGTTAATACTCAAAATATATAAAGAACTCCTAAACCTCAATATAAAAAAATCTGATTAACAAGTGGGCAGAAGGGGTGCCTGGGTGGCTCAATCATTAAGCGTCTGCCTTTGGCTCAGTTCATGATCCCAGGGTCCTGGAATTGAGCCCTGCATCAGGTTCCCTGCTCGCCAGGAAGCCTGCTTCTCTCTCTCCCACTCCCATTGCTTGTGTTTCCTCTCTTGCTGTCTCTTTCTGCCAAATAAATAAATTAAAAAAAAAAAAAAACAGGCAGAAGATGTGAATAGATATTTTCCAAAGAAGTTTTTTTTTTCCCCCCAGAGAGGGTTTACAGATGACCAACAGACACATGAAAAGATGCTTCACATCAGTAACCATGCATCAAAACCACAAGAAAATATCACCTCTCACCAAATAAGAATGGTAGAACCACAAAGACAAGAAGTAACAAGTGTTGGTGAGATGTGGAGAAAAGGGAATACAATATTACCCTATTGGTGAGACTATAAATTGGTGCAGCCACTATGGAAAACAGCATAAAGTTGAACATAGAACTACATTATGATCCAGCAATTCCATTTCTGCCTGTTTATTTGAATAAAAGAAAATATTTATTCTAAAAATCATAGGCAATCCCTTTGCTTATCACATTATTTATCATATCCAAGATACAAAAGCAACTTAATCAATGGATGAAATTTCATTAACTGATGAAAGGCAATGAAGTTGCAGGGGAACCTGAGTGGCTCAGTTAGTGAAACATCTGACTCTTGATTTCAGCTCAGGTCATGATCTTGGGGTCGTGGGATAAAGCCTAGTGTGGGGCTCCACACTTAGACAGTTGTTTGTTGCCCAACCTCTCCTTTTGCCCCTCCCTCTGACTTGAGTGCTCGTTCTCTTTCTCTCTCTAAAATTAAAATAATCTTTTTTTTAAGTTGCAATACACATACACAGAGAGAGAAGTATTACTCAGCTATTAAAAAACAAAATTTTGCTACTTGTCAGAACGTGAATGCAACTAGATTATGCTAAATACAATAAGTCAGACACAGAAAGACAAATACCATGCATATATTAAATATAGTCTATAAAACAAAAACAAAACAAAACAAAATAGACTAGTGGATACAGAGAACTGACAGTTGCCAGAGGGGAGAGCAATGGAGGGATGGACCACACAGTTGAGGGGATTAAGATTTGCTATTTTAGTTATGGAGTAGAAAGATAAGAGGATACAATTTTATAACATAGGGAAGAGAGTGAACAATATTGTAACAACTTTGTATGGTAACTGATGATAACTAGACTTACTGTGAACATTTCATAATGTATGTAAATACTGAATTACTGTGTTGTTCCCCTGACACAAAGGCAATGTTGTAGGTCAATCATTCTTCAGTTACAACATTAATGTGAAAATTTTCAGTAGGGCAGGATGTGGAACTTGCACATAATCCAGGCACTGGCAAAGGGAAAATTCATTTTTGGATCCTGAGAACTATGACAGGAAGTGTCATCTAACATTCTCCATTACTCTCCTTGACATGGATGGAAAGTATATTATAGTATCAAGAGAAAATATCTTCACTACCCCCTTGTTATTATCAGTAGTTGGCAATGTTATTCATTGCTGGAAAAATTCCCCCTTTGAACATTCTTTAAACTAAATATTCTGAGGACCAGAGAGAGAATTTTGTGTACTTAATTAATGTTGTTTTTCCAGAATTAATTTTACAGTTTCATTTTCTTTAAATAGATGCAGTAAGGTGGATTTTCATTTTCTAGTGTCACACTGTTTTGATGGGAAATTTATCTGAGTTATGTTTTCATATGTTCATACTTTTAAAATGTATGAAAAAACACAAATGAAACTGAGTGGATTTTTGTCATTACTTATAGAAATATCTACTATTTATGCAGCCATCTGTTGTGAATGCTTCAACTCTGAGACACATTAAAAGAAATAAAAACATGAACTCTTGATGTTAGAAAGTGTGGATTGCTCAATAGGATACCTCTTGTTTTTGAACATAAATACTTTGTTTTGTTTTTAAACTTGTATATATTATTTAATAGATCAAGGAATAAAGACAGATTTTATTTCTTAAGATATTGTTAAATTTACTCACTCCTTTGGTTCATTTTTGGTCTGTTTACTACTCATCATTTTCATTTGTTCAGATTTTTCTTCCAATGAATGGATTTTTAACAATGGGAAACAGTGTTAAAAGTTATTCTAAACGTTGTAAGTAGCAATGTCCAATAAGTAGGACCTTACAATTTAAATCATCCTTACATTCAGATGGACATTGTGATGGCTTTCTGTTTATGAAATACTCAAGATTAGAAGTAGAAGAATCCAGAGATCCAATTTTTTAAGAGGAAATGTGAGGTGACTGAAAGACATAGGTTCTAGGATGGGATGTGTTTTAATTTAGTCAAGTTCTATGTATTTCGATTTCTTTATAGATAGAGAAAATTAGAACATTCTTGAGCCTCAGTCTTTTTCAATTCTGAATTTGAAATTGATTCTATTACATTCAGTGGAGATATCCAGGAATGAAGCTAATCTGGGAATACAGATATCCAGTGAGGAGTCATGGAGCAGTAGTAAATTGGACTAGGAAAGAACACTGAAAGAACACTGAAAGAACACTACTTTTGTTGGGCCTTCGAGTAAATTGTAACTATTTCAAATAAAAACTGTTATTTTTCTGAGAACCACAGCCAGTGGGATATGGGTCACTCATTTGTTCATTTTTATACAAATCTATAAATATGAATAAGATTTTCTCTATTTAAAAGGTCTGGTTTACATACTCCACTTTCTCTATTTGAGAAAATTTATAGTTTAGGAAATTGAGGAGAGAGATGGGCTTTTTAAGGATACCAAATCCAATGTATATTTAGAAATGAAATTCAAACATCTTAAATGAAGTTCTTTTAAAGGAAAGAGGAAAAACCGTTTGTGTTTGGGATTTTTTAATATATTTTGTCCATATCTATGCATATGCATACTAGCTGTATACACCCACATAGCAAATGTGGAGGGGAACCAAGGTGGATGAAATGAACAATTACATAACAGTATCAGGGGAAATGCAACATAAACTGAATTAACTATGATGAGACAAAGTACTTAGAAACACAAAGTAAATGCATTAGAACAACTATCTAGGACAAAGATAAAAATAGAGAATATGCTCAATACAGACAAGTGAGTGTCTTATTTTATTTTTTAAATATTTATTTCTTTATTTGAGCAGAGGGAGAGGATGGGTGAGAGGGGCAGAGGAGAAGGGAGAGAGAATCTCAAGCAGACTCCACACTGAGGGGAGTCCAATGCGGGGCTTGATCTGAGGACACTGAGATTATGACCTGAGTAGAAACCAAGAGTTAGTTGCTTAACTGACTGCACCACCCAGGTACCTCCAGAACACTTATTATTTTAATGCTAAAAATTGTCTTTACTTTCTCCTGCATATAAAATAAGTAAGTAAGTAAATAAATAAATAAAACCTGCTAGTTTACAGAATGGAACTTGGACTTTTAGTGCCTAATTTTTCCTCTAAACATATTGTGGGGATTTCTTTATTATGAATACACAAGCAAGGCTCCTATGCATTACCAGCCAATTGAAGAGAACTCTCTTAGAAATAGTTTCTAATAATTAAATGCAACCTATCTGTTCATCCAAAGCACTTTATCTTCTTTGTCTATATATGGGTGCAGTTACGAGTGTACTAGAAGAAGGCAGAGCAATGAGATGACTGACACCGTCTTTCCCACTTTCTGTGCTTTTTTTACTGCATAGCCTCCAAAAGATTCCTGGTATCGTTTGCAGGACAAAGTGGTTTCACGAAGTATTCTCTTCATAGCCTTTTTCTACTTTGTTCTGGACTCTAGCTGGTGAAGATCTGACTCTTGACAAGAGACTATGGTTTTTTAGGAAGTACTACTGTAAACAATGAACCATCTTTCATAGGAATTTTGTGCAATATATTATTTTTAAATTACATTATGTATATCATATAATAAATACAATGTCCACAATGGTATTTCTGGATATGGTATCTTTTGAAGAATCAGAAACACAAACTATAAGGACTTGAATGAACCTTAAATATTGAATCATAACCTAATTTAGCAATACATCTGAAATTGAACATATAGACATCTCTGACATTGGCTGGTCTGGGAAATATATATTGATAATTGTTATCTATAAGTGGAGATCTTAAAATTCAATATTATAGTTTTCCTATAACTTTGGAGTTGTTTCAGATTTTTGCCTTTTGCCTTCTTAACAGCTAAAGGCTAATAAAATATGTATTTAGATTTACAGGGTTCTAACTATACTAGAGTATTATAAACAACTCTTCTTTGACCATTTTGGCCCCCTCCCATATATCATGCAAATTTATACATACAGATCAGAAAAATTGTAGGTGACTATTCAGAAAACATCTTATTATGTTACCAATAAGAACATAGCCAGGGGTGCCTGGGTGGCTCGTGGGTTAAAGCCTCTGCCTTCAGCTCAGGTCATGATCCCAGGGTCCTGGGATCAAGCCCTGTATTGGGCTCTCTGCTCAGTGGGGAGCCTGCTTCCTCCTCTTTCTCTGCCTGCCTCTCTGTCTACTTGTCATCTCTGTCTGTCAAATAAATAAATAAAATCTCTAAAAAAAAAAAAAAGGAACATAGCCAAAGTAGACTAAAAATAAATGTTCACATGTACATAATGACTCACTGCTGATTTTTGACAAAACTTCTTTCTTTTTGTAATTCTTCTGGTGTGCACATATTAAATTTGATTTTTTCTCTTAAATTATTTTGTCATAATTAAGTATCTTTAATCTTCTCTTTAGATTTTTAATGCCTGAACATATGTCGTATTGTTAATGGTCACTGCTCTGGTTGTCACTAATATCTGTGAAATGTTAGAAGTGCATTTTGCTTAACAGAAAAAAAATTGGTATATTATCTTATGAAAATTTCTGCTTCTATAAAATAATATTAGAAGATAAACTTCATGCTGCTTTGAAAAACAGATCTATCATTATGCCAAAGGGCCAGCTGGAAAGGAAACTAATCAACACAAAAGACTGTGACCATTAAAATAATCTGCTTTCTAAGAAATTAATTAAGAAGAAAATAACAATACAACATTATTAAATTTCCTTATAAGGCTACAAATCCTATTTATATAATCATCCTATCACATACTATCTTTTTTTTTTCTTTTTAGGTGTCATTCTAATATTTATCAATATGTATCATGTACAGTTTTAATACCCACACTTATTAGTAAATGTCATATTTTTTTTTCCCTTGGGGACAGTCCAAAGATATTTTAATAATGTCATTTTCCTAGTTATTCTCTTTTTTTCCTATCCAATATTAGAGGTCATGAAGTATATATTAAAGATAAAGGGGTAAATAGTTTTTTACAAGAAAGCTTAGAGACAAAATCCTAGGAATATTAAGAATAGAAATGTATTTAGGAGATGAGAAAGGGAGATAAGAAAGGATTTTACTGTGAAAACTGCATATATGGTTCTTCAAATCTCTATCGTAACTAGAAGTATATTTTCAGGCATTTTACCTAAAATTAAAATAAATTTTCCTCATGAGTGAGCTTTTCTTCATTAACAAAATGTTAATGCCTGCTCTCTGTCTGGCATTATTTATTTATTTACTTATTTTTTAGGGGATAGTGTATTAGTAATAAATAAAATAGATAAATGGTTTTGTTCTGTGAGAGCTTTCTTTCAGTACAGAAAAGCATATAATAAACAGAAATATTAATCATCACCATCCTAGGAAAAATTTAGATATAGATAAGAGCTTTTCAGGGAATAAAATAGGTTGCTGTATAGTGACTGGAAGGTCACACTAGAGAGTGGGGTAAGGGAATTCTGTCTAAAGAGGAGGTATATAATCTGATGGCTGAATGACAAGAAAGACCCACAATGTAAATATTAGGGGAAAGAATTTCCAGGCAAATGGAATAGGATAAAGATAATGAATGACGTGAAAAGCCTTGGAAGCTTCAAGAGGAGAGAAGGTTAGGGAGCTATATGGTAGATAGCGAAGAGGACACAGGCTGCAGATGTAGGCGTAGACTACAGAAGACTTTTGGGGAGAAAACATAAGAATCTACTGAAGTTTGCAAAAGAAAGTCTAAATAAATGGGAAGATAAATCATGTTCAAGAAGAAGAAAAATAGCAGAGTTTGAAACATCTATTTTTTCTAAATTAATAAATTTACCATAATTCCAATTTAAGAAATGTCAGGGTTTAGGGGACTTCCTAATGAATTCAAAGTTCATATGAGATTATAAATGTGCAAAATAGTCAATATTCAAAAATAAAGAGAGGCCCAATAATCAAAAGAACAAGGAAGGAATTTGCCCCTTCTGAAAAATATATTAAAGTTACCTACTTTAAAACAAGTGGTATTAGTAAAGGAATAAACAAATAATTCAGTAAAATAAAACAAACAGTCTGAAATAGACTCTAAGTATATGTGAGTATGAGAGCAATTACTAAGGGAAAAAGAGCTATCATTATACATTTTGCAATTATTATTTATCGAGAAATTAAATCAAATTATATATTTACTAAGTACAGTTCACAAGACTGAATTTGACTGGGTTACTACCTTAACATCTCCATGAGAGTATTTTATTACAAAAATAAAAACATATATAATAATGTCCACAGAAGCCAAAACTCCTTTCCATTAAATGTAAGACCAATGCATCATAAAAACACTTGATAAAGTAGAATTTGACCATATGTATGTGTGTACCTCTATTAATAGAGAAATGTGTTATATGTATCTATGTAGGTGATACATTTAGATATTATCTAGTTACGAAATCAAAAAGAACCAATTGAGAAACCTGTTATAATGAAATAATTTAATAAAGCAAAACTTTCCTATTGCAATTTAGGAAAATTAATATGTAAAATTAATAGGAAACATAAGTAACAAATAAGGACTATTCAGTTTATATATTATAGATATATAACATATCAACAACATACATATTACACATATATATTACATATATATACATATATCATATATCTATAATATATATATTACAGATATACATATATATCTATAATATATATCTATATATTATATGTATATATATACATAATATATATACATATATAATATACAAAAGGGAATGTCATATATATGACATATATATCTATATAGTATATGTATATACTATACATTTTTGCAATAGCAACAAAATTGTTGAAATATACAGGCATAAAGAATAAGAAAAAAGCTAAACTGGATTTTGTCAAATGCTTTTTCTGCATCAGTTGAGAGGACCATGTGGTTCTTCTCTCTTCTCTTATTGATTTGTTCAATCACATTGATTTATTTGCAAATGTTGAACCATCCTTGTAGCCTAGGGATGAATCCCACCTGGTCATGGTGGATAATCTTTTTAATGTGCTATTGGATCCTGTTTGCTAGGATCTTGTTTAGAATCTTAGCATCCATATTCATCAGTGATATTGGTCTAAAATTCTCCTTTCTGGTAGGGTCTTTGCCTGGTTTGGGGATCAGGGTAATGCTGGCTTCATAGAAAGAGTCTGGAAATTTTCCTTCTGCTTCAATTTTTTGAAACAGCTTCAGAATAGGTGTTATTTCTTCTTTGAAAGTTTAGTAGAATTCCCCAGGGAATCCATCAGGTCCTGGGCTCTTGTTTTTTGGGAAGTTTTTGATCAGTGCTTCAATCTCGTTACTAGATATTGGTCTATTCAGGTTGTCAATTTCTTCCTGGTCCAATTTTGGGAGTTTATAGTTTTCCAGGAATGCATCCATTTCATCTAGGTTGCTTAGCTTATTGGCATATAACTTTGATAATATCCAGCATCCATTCCTGATTAAAATGCTTCAAAGTATAGGGATAGAGGGAACATTCCTGAACTTCATAAAATCTATCTATGAAAGACCCACAGCACATATCATCCTCAATGGGAAAAAGCTTGCAGCCTTCCCACTGAGATCAGGAACACGACAAGGATGCCCACTCTCACCGCTCTTGTTCAACATAGTATTAGAAGTCCTAGCAACAGCAATCAGACAGCAAAGAGAAATAAAAGGTATCCAAATTGGCAATGAAGAAGTCAAACTCTCTTTGCAGATGATATGATTCTTTATATGGAAAAACCAAAAGACTCCACCCCCAAACTACTAGAACTCATACCGCAATTCAGTAACATGGCAGGATACAAAGTCAATGTACAGAAATCAATGGCTTTCTTATACACTAACAATGAAAATACAAAAAGGGAAATTAGAGAATCAATTCCATTTACTATAGCACCAATAATGATAAGATACCTGGGAATAAACCAAAGAGGTAAAGAAACTGTACTTGAGGAACTACAGAACACTCATGAAAGAAATTGAAGAAGACATAAAAAGATGGAAGACCATTCCATGCTCTTGGATCGGAAGAATAAACATTGTTAAGATGTCTATACTGCCTAGAGCAATCTATACTTTTAATGCCATTCCAATCAAAATTCTACCGGTATTTTTCAAAGAGCTGGAGCAAATAATCAAATTCGTATGGAATCAGAAGAGACCCCGAATCGCTAAGGAAATATTGAAAAACAAAAATAAAACTGGGGGCATCATGTTACCTGATTTCAAGCTTTACTACAAAGCCATAATCACCAAGACAGCATGGTACTGGCATAAAAACAGACACATAGACTAGTGGAACAGAGTAGAGAGCCCAGATATGGACCTTCAACTCTATGGTCAATTAATCTTCAACAAAACAGGAAAAAATATACAGTGGAAAAGACAGTCTCTTCAACAAATGGTACTGGGAAAACTGGACAGCTATATGCAGAAGAATGAAACTCAACCATTCTCTTATACCATACACAAAGATAAACTCAAAATGGATAAAAGAGGGCACCTGGGTGGCTCAGTGGGTTAAGCCGCTGCCTTTGGCTCAGGTCATGATCTCAGGGTCCTGGGATCGAGTCCCGCATCGGGCTCTCCGCTCAGCAGGGAGCCTGCTTCCTCCTCTCTCTCTCTGCCTACTTGTAATCTCTCTCTGTCAAAATAAATAAATAAAATCTTTAAAAAAAAATGGATAAAAGAACTCAACATGAGACAGGAATCCATCAGAATCCTAGAGGAGAACATAGGCAGTAACCTCTTAGATATCAGCCACAGCAACTTCTTTCAAGATATGTCTCCAAGGGCAAAGGAAACAAAAGCAAAGACGAACTTTTGGGTCTTTTCAAGATCAAAAACTTCTGCACAGTAAAAAAAAACAAAGAGGCAACCCATGGAATGGGAGAAGGTATTTGCAAATGACAGTACAGACAAAAGGTTGATATCCAGGATATATAAAGAACTCTTCAAACTCAACACACACAAAACAGACAATCATATTAAAAAATGGGCAGAAGATATGAACAGACACTTCTCCAATGAAGACATACAAATAGCTATCAGACACATGAAAAATATTCATCATCACTAGCCATCAGGGAGATTCAAATTAAAACCATACTGAGATACCACATTACACCAGTTAGAATGGCCAAAATTAGCAAGACAGGAAACAACATGTGTTGGAGAGGATGTGGAGAAAGGGTACCCTCTTACACTGTTGGTGGGAATGCAAGTTGGTGCAGCCACTTTGGAAAATGGTGTGGAGATTCCTCAAGAAATTAAAAATAGAGCTTCCTTATGACCCTGCAATTGCACTACTGGGTATTTACCTCAAAGATACAGATGTACCCCAATGTTTATAGCAGCAATGGCCACGGTTGCCAAACTGTGGAAAGAACCAAGATGCCCTTCAACAGACAAATGGATAAGGAAAATGTGGTTCATATACACTATGGAGTATTATGCCTCCATCAGAAAGGATGAATACCCAACTTTTGTAGCAACATGGACGGGACTGGAAGAGATTATGCTGAGTGAAACAAGTCAAGCAGAGAGAGCCAATTATCATATGGTTTCACTTATTTGTGGAGCATAACAAATAGCATGGAGGACATGGGGACATGGAGAGGAGAAGGGAGTTGGGGGAAATTGGAAGGGGAGGTGAACCATGAGAGACTATGGACTCTGAAAAACAATCTGAGGGTTCTGAAGGGGCGGGGGGTCGGAGTTTGGGGGAACCAGGTGGTGGGTATTGTAGAGGGCACGGATTGCCTGGAGCACTGGTTGTGGTGCAAAAATAATGAATACTGTTATGCTGAAAAAATAAATAAATAAATAAATAAATAAAATAGTACTAAAAAAAAAAAAAGAAAGAAATAGGCTAAACTTTTGAGACTATAGGAGATTAAACTTCAAAACACCCTTCAGCACATGAAAGAAGAGATAAACAAATGAAAGAGATACCATACTTTTGGACAAGAAGCTTCACATCCTAAAGATTTCTTTTTTTTTTTTACTAGCTTATAAATATATAATGATCACATTAAGAATCATCACTTCTGTTTCTTCACATGAAGAAAAATGCTATTATAAAATTTAATGTAACTTTAAACAGTGTTCATTAATCAGAAAAACTGAAGAAAAACCAGTATTGGAGGAGTAGGTAAAGCAAAGATTGAAACAATTTATAAAGCCTCTATTACTAAAAGCATATCAACTTCGCTTAGACAGATGGACAAATGAAACAGAATAGACACTCCAAAATGATACCCAGGAGATGCCCAGGTGGCTCAGTTGGTTAAATGTCTGTCTTTGGCTCAGGTCATGATCTCAGTCAGGGTCCTGGGATCAAGCCCTGCATTAGGCTCCCTGCTCACCATGGAATCTGCTTTCCCTCTGTCTACTCATGCTCTCTTTCTGTCTCTCTCAATAAATAAATAAAATCTTTGGGGAAAAAAATCCACGGTTTATAGAAACCAAGTATTTAATAGAAGTGGCATCTCAAATCATTAGTGAAAATATGGATGATCTAAGTTAATTAATTAGCCTTTAAAAATTCTATTGGTTTTTTTTTTGCAAGGCAAAGCAAAATTAAAATGTAAATACCATAAACTAAATTCAAAATGACAAGACAAAATGGGAAAAATTATTTGTAAGCTATAATACTTAAAATTAGATATGACTAATACTGAAATCTGACAAATACTTAAGTGACAAAATGAGATAGTAATGCCCAAAACTATTAAATAAAAATGGATAAAATATATGAGCAATCAAGTCACCTAAGAAATTCAAATTAGCATAAGCATGTAATTTGTCACATAAAATCTTTCATAAGAAGAAAACTGCAAGTTAAAAATAGACTTAAATTTAATATTTCATACCTATTAGATTTGTAAAAATCCAACATCTTGATAGTACACCTGTTAGTGAGACTGTATGGAAATAAGCTCTACCACATTGCAGTGGAATGCAAAACGGTTGTAAACCACACACACAGGAAATTGGCAAAAGACAGCACAATTACATATTCACTATTTCATACCACTAACCAAATTTCTAGGAATGAAGATCAAATGCAAACTTGATAAATCATAAAATGATGTATCTATAATGATTATTATGACTAAAGATTAGAAACAATCCAAATCTCTATCCACAAATCTCTATGAATACTTGATAGTACTTCAGCACAACCTAGTACTGTGTAAATTTACATAGAAATGAAATGATTTCCATATACAGACTATAAAATGTTACTAAAATAAATGTATACTAAAAATAAAGTATAAATGTGAAGAGATCTATGATATTAATTGATGGGAAAATAAGTGTCATAAATACATCATGCTTTTCTTTCAGGCTGTAGCATTTTTCTACAGATACTGTAATAAGTTATGAAGAATGTGATGGTTTATAGCTATAGAAATTTAATCTCTTACAATCCTAAAAACACAAAATCTGAAATCAGTATCATCAGGTCAAAATCAAGGTGCTGGCAGTGCCATGCTCTCTCTGGAGTTTCTAGGGGAGAATGTATACCCTGTCTCCTTCAGTTTCTGCTAACCACAGCATAATTTTGGCCTGTGACTAAATTATTCCAATCTTTAAGACCAGCATTTCAGATCTCTCTCTGTTCTCCATGTTCTCATTGCCTTCTCCTTAGTATGTGTCAAATCTCCCTCTGCTTCTCTCTTATAAGGGTATTTCTTATTTCATATAGGACCTATCTAGATAATCCAAAATAATCTTTCCATCTGACAATCCTTAATCTAATCATATCTGCAAATATTCTTTTTCCTTAGAGACTAGGACCTTTGTGGTGGTTTTGGGAGGGGAGACAATTTCATTAATCTGCCTACCACACCAGCCATATTTTTAATGGGGAGGGGAAAAAAAAACTCTCTCTTAAATAACTTTTTTTAAGTTTAGTTTCCAAAAGTGATTTACAGTCACAACTTAATGAATTTTTCTTTGTTGGCCACTACAGGAGGAGAGGTATTTATTCTGCCTTCAGCTTAAATTCACCAAGAGAGTAAATGTAATAATGAGGGGGGATTAATTAGTGACTCTTGAAATAATGGGGTCTTAGTGAACTAACATATTTACCTCTCTGGTAAATCTAAAGGACAAGCAAGTCAAAGAGGAAAGTGAGTAAATGCAAGTTAAAGAATGATGTTTGCTGCTAGATAGAATCATCCAGTGCACACAGAATGTTTAGGACAGAAAATGAAGGAAGAGTTTTCCATTGACAAAATGTGGACCTTATATACAGATAGCTGACCGATAAGACCTTAAAAGTAAGAGACCTAAGTAATTGGACATGAGACCAAAGACAAGTCTTAAGAACCCACAAAGAAGAAAGTTATCGCTTACGTCAAGTAGTCATGATGAGGGAATTGTCTTAGAAGAATTTACAAAACTTGTTCCTCCAGAGAAAGAGTCAAATTGCAACAACTTTCAAGACCAGAAAGTGCAAGAGCAGCTCTTGAAAGCATAAGCTAAGAAAATTCTGAGCCTTTTAGTTGCTTTCCTTTCCTTCAAACTCCAACCCTGGAAAAGTCAGAAATTGAAGACTAGGAGTAGGAGGAGAGAGGAAAAGCAGTTCACAAAAGATAAGCTAATTGAGTAATTAATTTGGCTGGATTTTATGACACTAAAGATAAAATGAAGCAATTAGATTTAATAGATTGTTTTCAATTTCCAGCAGGAAAACACACACACACACACACACATTTGTATGCATAGATTATGACTCCGTAAGAAAAAACTTTTTCATAGGTTAAAATGTGAATAAAAGGAAGATTGGATTTTACTAAAAAGCAGTCTTTTTTAGATTTTTTAAAAATCGACATCTTAACATGCATTGTATTCTCTTTACCATTTTCACTAACTACTAGTCGCCAACTACAAAACAAATCACCACTCGTATTTTTGTCCAGCCATTTTTAATCAGGTAAGAAAAATATAACTATACAGCTTAGAGATTCTAGACTGAATTTGAACACTGAGGTATTTGAAATTTCCATAGAACAAATGCTTATGCCATTCAAGATGAGAAGTTTGTTAATTTCTATTAAAATTTATTTCACAATCTAGGTTTGTAATAGAGTTATTGCAGTTATTTCACAAGTAAGATCATAGACAAACATGATCAAGTGCTTTCTATTCATATACTATCTCAAGGACATAATTTATTTCCACAAATAACCATGTGAAAATAATAGCACAACACATCACGGTTAACCATCACAAGCCCAGAGGCCCAGCTCTTAAATTGAGTTGCTGCCTAGCTGCTCACTTGAAAATTCATGACATATATTAAAAAAAAAAAAAGAAGAAGAGGGAGATCTCAAAATATGGCTACCTCTTAGTGATAATTTTTTTTCTTTGGCACTGTATTATATAGTATAGCTCGTGTTTAGCATTTAAGAAGTTGCAGCTACATTCCATTATCAAAGACATATTTGTTAAAACATGCATATAAAAGGATTTGTAATTGAAGCACAGCTTTGATATATTTAATAGGATGTAAAACTGCCATCCTATTTTAATAGGCAATGTTTTATGTGCATTAGCAGTAATATAATAATGCCTCTTCCGTGTGCTCTTGCCATTAGCACTTTTTCCCTCCCTTTCTTTTAGTTAATCTTAAAACTTTAATGTAATCCAAACACATTAACATCTTTTTCTCCCCTCACTGTTCTTGAACAGAAGGGAGCTTTGGAATGAATTTTCCTTAATTGAAGGATAGTACTATACAACTTGATCATCAGTATTTTTCCTCCAATTCTACCTGCCCATTGATTCATACACATTCTTCCTAGGCTTCAAAATGCTTATGGTCACTAGAAGTGTTGGACTGGGGCAATGAAGAAGATAAAAGTAAATTAGAATATAGAAAATTAATGAGGAATGAATTTCATGCATTTAAGGGCTACTTCATTCTCGTATGTGCTATTAGGCCAAGCCAGTTCTGATGGCATTGAATTAAAATGAGAAAACATCCGGTACATCACTGTATGAATTAATGATGGCAGAGTTATTGGCATTAATATGTAAACTCATTAGTATTATTTTACTTGTTTTCATGTTGTCCAATTCACAAGATTCGGACTGTATTATTTTTCTTAGGATATTTCAATATAACTTTCAACAGTGCCCTTGAAGAATGTGGCATATAGGAGCATGTCAAGAAAAGTTAATCAAGGTAATGGGAAATAACTGATTGGATTCCCTGAAAGTAGATCTTAGTCTGTATTAGTTTAATATACACTCACCCACAGCTCCATAAAAGCAGTGCAAAGGGAAAAGATTGCCTTCAAACAGTAGGAGAAATCTATGTATTTTAGAGACATTGGACTCTGAACTTTAATAAACTATGTCTTAAGTTTGATAGTTCCATATTCTATTAGGTTCTAGTTTCTAGTCCTTATTTAATTATTTCCATGATATAGAAGGTCAGTACGCTGAACTCATAAACATATGGGCAAGTACTTTTGTTAGATTTCATCAAAGCTTAGGAGGCTTGGGACAAGTTTGATTAATCTAAAATCCTTTCAGAAAGTAAACAAAACACCAGATCTTGGTATGGAGACTGCTTTAAGGGGGCCTAATAATATAATTAGAAATATCGCAGAACACTTGAATATTTTTGTTACTTCTCGAACTTTCTTGTATAAGGAGCTTATTAAAGCATTAAGGCTACATTTCAATTCAGTTCTTGACCTCTTAAATTTTCTATTAACTTTAGTTGCAGTTGTTTGCATTAAACTAAGTTGCTAGTCAGTACCAACTGAAAGTTTTCTTGATGTAAAATTGAAGGTTCATCAAGATCTTGTCATACATGAGCTTTCAGAAATAATGTCTAATGTTATTCATTTATTAAATAAATTCTGAGCATCTATTAAGAGAATATATATTTCTCACATCTACATTTCAGACAAATGGCTTTGTTTTAAAAAGGAAATTTGTAGAGAGGATGTTGCAGTCTATTTCTTTTAAAGTATACATTACAAGCTCTTTCACAAGCTAACATTTAACATTGGCTTTTAATGAATAGATAGATACCGCTTCAAGGCATTGACCTCATTTCAGGGCTTAAATCACTTAAATAACTTAAATCTTGAGCCCAAATGATATGTGGTGTATTTTCCATTCCACAGTTCTTTATTCAATAATTCACGGATGCCCTTTATGTTTGTTATTGTTTGGGGAATCAGGGAATAACGTATATGAATTCTATGTTGCTTTCAGGATATATACTATTTTTAGATAGATGACAGATCCATAGATTGATAGTTAGATAAGTGGGAGAGAGGGATAGAGAGATAGAAAGGGAAAGAGGTCAGAGAAAGTGATCTCCTGAAAAGATTACTTGGAAAGAGAGTATTAGACATATAAAAATCCTGACTTCATACATAGAAATTGTTTAAAAATGTTTCAGAGAATGAAAATATTGTCAGTGAAGTCTTAAATCGCATAACACAAAAATATTAAGATTCCCTAAAATACTGATTCCTAAATTTTTGAATTGTATGTGTAAAGAAAAATATTGAATGTTAGAGAACAATGTAAGATGAAAAATCAGAAAATATGTAACCTACAAATTTAAAAATAAGCATCTATATTTAAAGAGAATTAACCTTATGAAAGAATGACTACATTGTCCTTATTTTTTTTATTTTTTAAAGTTTTTATTTAAGTTGCAGTTAACATGCAGTTATCAGTTTCAGGTGGACAATATAGTGATGCAACACTTTCATACAACACCTGGAATTCATCATAACTGTACTCCTTAATCCTCATTACCTATTTCCTCCATGCCCCAACCACCCTACTCTCTGGTAACTATCAGTTTGTTCTCCATATTTAAGAGTCTGTTTCTGGGTTTGCCTGTCTCTTTTTTTTCCCATGACCATTGGGTTTGTTTTGTTTCTTAAATTCCACATATGGGTGAAATCATAAGGTGTCTTTCTCTAGCTGAATCTACTATTTATTTTCTTATTTACTTTTTCTACTATTTATTTCACTTAGCATAACTCTCTAGCTCCATCCACATTGTTGCAAATGGCAAAATTTCATTCTTTTTATTGCCGAGTAATATTCTGTTGTATATATGTACCACTTCTTCATTCATTCATCATTCAATGGACATTTTGGCTCCTTCCATAATTTGGCTATTCTACATACTGCTGCAACAAATATCAAGGTGCATATATCCCTTCAAATTAGTATCTTATATCCTTTGTGAAAAACCATAGTGCAATCGCTGGACCTTAGGGTGGTATTATTTTTAACTTTTTGAGGCAACCCAATACTCTTTCCCATATTGCCTGCACCGTTAAAGATGATATTAGCTGTGGATTTTTCATATGTGGCCTTTGCTATGTTAAGGTATGTTTCCTTCAACCCTACTTCATTAAAGTTTTTATTATGAATGGACATTTACTTCTTCTGCCTCATGCATCCATCACGATGGATGATGCATTTATTGAAAGGATCATATCATTATTAAAAGGATCTTTTATTAATGTGATGTGTCACACCAGTTGATTTGCAAATATTGAGCTACACTTGCATCCCAGGAATAAATCCTACATGATCATTGTGAATGATTCTCTTAAGGTATTGTTTGATTTGGTTTACTAGTATTTTATTGAGAACTTTTGCATTCATGTTCATCAGGGATATTGACCTGTAGTCCTCTTTATAAGCGGAGATTTTATCTGGTTTTGTTATCAGGATAAGGTAATGCTAGATTCGCAGAATGAATTTGGAAATTTTCCTTCCTTTTCTACTTTTTGGAATAGCTTGAGAATTAATATTAAATCTTCTTTAAATGTTTGGTAGAATTTTCTTATGAAAGCATCTGGCTCTGGGCTTTTGTTTTTTGGGAGATTTTTGATTACCAATTCAATTTCTTCGCTGCTTATCAGTCTGTTCAAGTTTTCTGTTTCTTCCTGTTTCGGTTTTGGTAGTTTATATGTTTCTACGAATTTATCCATTTCTACCAGTTTGTCCAATTTGTTGACACATAGTTTTGCATAGTGTTCTCTTATAGCTGACTGCATTTCTGTGATATTGGTTGTTATATCCCCTCTTTCATTTGTGATTTTATTTATTTGGTCCTTTCTGTTTCTTTTTGATAAGTATGGCTAGGGATTTATCAATTCTCTTTCTAATGTTTTATTGTTGTTGTTGTTTCTATGTCATTTATTTCTGCCTTAATATTTATTATTTCTCTTCTCTGGTTTTAGGTTTTGTATGTTGCACTTTTTCTAGCTCCTTTGCATGTAAGGTAGATTGAGGCGTTTCTTGGTTCTTGAGGTAGGCCTATATTATTATATACTCTCCCCTTAGGACAGTTTTTGCTGCATCCCAAAGGTTTGGGACCATTGTGTTTTTATTTTCATTTGTTTCCATGTACTTTTTTTTTTTTTTAATTTCTTTGATTTTCTGGTTGACCTATTCATTCTTTAGTAGCGTGCTGTTTAACCTCCATGTAGTTGTGGTCTTCCCAGATTTTTTCTTGTGGTTGACTTCAAGCACGGTGGTCAGAAAATATGCATGATATAATCTCAATTTTTTTGTATGTTTTAAGGCCTATTTTGTGACATAGTATGTGATCTATTCTGGAGAGTCTCCCACATGCACTTGAACAGAATGTGTATTCTGCTTTAGGACGGAATGTTCTGAATGTATTTCTCAAGTCCCTCTGGTCCAGTGTGTTATCCAAAGCCATTGTTTCCTTGTTGATTTTCTGTTTAGATGATCTACCCATTTATGTAACTGGAGTGTTAATGTCCCCTAATATTATTGTATTATTCTGTCAGTTCCTTTATGCTTGTTAGTAATTGTTTTATGTATTTGAGTGTCTCTGTTTTGGGTACATAAATATTTATAATTGTTAAATCTTCTTATGGGATTATCTCCTTTATTATGATATAATGCTCTTCTTCATCTCTTATTACAGCCTTTGTTTTAAAGTCTATTTTGTCTGATATAATTATTGTTAATCTTTGGAATCTTTTGACATCCATTTTCATGATGAATGTTTTTCCATTCTCTTATTTTCAATCTGCAATGAAGTTTCACTTTCAGTTGTTTCTTTATGTTTTTTTTTCTTTTTTTGTAATAAGGTTTATTTAACTCCATAAATTCTAAATACAAATATAAGATTACTGATATTTTATATTCATTTTTCATATATGACTTTAAAATTTAATATACATTTTACATTTATATCACATCTTGATAAGACCACAGATTTTCCTCAGAGATACTTAATTTACCTTTAAATTTTATAAAATTTATGGTTGAAAAATATATAGACATTCCCAATTCCAAGCATACTTAGACATTTTCTAACAATTGAATCATTATAAAACATAATTTTTTAATGGTGCATGTTCAAAAAACCAGTTCATATTTTTTCTAAGAACTTATTTTACTGTTAAGCAAAAACCTATCAGTTCCCAAACTTCTATTCAAATTAAGAAAATTTATTAACTATTATATCAACTTACTATTGCTAACGTAAAAAGATGTTGATTAAATTGAAAAGAATCTACAAATGTCAGTATCAACAGTGTTATCCAAATATTTTGTAGTTTTTATACCTAGCTATATAATGCTGTAGATTGAAATTACAATCATGTGCAGATGGATGCATATTTTTAAAAATTGGCAAAATAATAATAATTGTTTTGTTGTTGTTGTAGTTGTTTCAAGTCTTTAGGTCTAAAATGAGTTTCTTGTAGGAAACATATAGACAGGTCTTGTTTTTTCCTCAACTCTGAACTCTATGTCATTTGATTAGAGCATTTAGTCCTATTACATTCAGAGTAATTATTGATAGATATGCATTTAGTGCCATTTTATTACTTGTTTTGTCAATGTTTCTGGAGATTTTTTCTCTTTCTTTCTTGTCTTTATCCCTTTCACCACTCCTTTCCACTCAAAGTTTCTCCTTTAATATGTCTTGCAAGGATGACTGATGATCACAAACTCCTTTAGTTTTTGTCTGGGAAACTCTTTACCTCTCTTTCTATTCTGAATGATAGCCTTGCTGGATAGGGTTTCTGGTCTGCAGATTTTTCCTTTCAATACATTGACTATATCGTGACACTTTTTCTTCTGACTTGTCAAGCTTCTATGGAGAAGTCTTTACCTAGCCTTCTGCGTCTTCCCTTGTAAGTTTAGGATTTCTTTTGTGTCACTGCTTTTAAGAATTTTTCTTTATCACTATATTTTATAGTTCACTGTACCTTATGGATCTGGATGTCTAATTTTTTTTTTCCCAAATTCGGGAAGGTTTCTGCCATTATTTCTTAAAATAAATGTATACCTCTCTTCTTTTATCTTCTTCTTCTGGGACTCCTATAATATGAATATTATTCTTGATGGAGTTATTGAGTTCCTTAGTCTAGTTTCTTTTTTTATAATTCTTCTTTCTCTCTTTTGTTCAGATTCATTATTTTCTATTATTTTGTCTTCTGTATCATACTTTTGTTTTCTGATTCTTCTAGTCTTGTGCTCAATGCATCAGACCTGTTTCCAATTTCAGTTACTGCATTTTTCATTTGACTGATTATTTTTTTAACTCTTTAATCTATTTAATAAAGGTCTCCCTGATATCTTCCTTTCTTTTCTCAAGCCTAGCTAATATCCTTGTGATCGCTCCTTTAAACTCTCCATCAGGCATGTAACTTATATCTGTTTCATTTAGAGCTCTGCCTGTGACCTTACCTTGTTCTTTCATTTGGGATGAATTCTTCCATCTTGGCATTTGCCTAAGTCTCTGCCTTCTTCTCTATGTTAGAAAAGCCCATTACATTTCCTTTGAGTATAATGCTTTTATGAAGAAGAAGTCATATATTGTTTAGGGCCTGGCACTTCAGGGAGTACATCTGGTGTGTTTCCTGAGCTCTGCTATTATTATTTGGCTGCTGTATCCATCAGGTCAGTCGTCTGCAGAGGCTCCCCTTACCTGCAGTGAGCAGTGTTTGATCCTTAGCCAGAATGTGGCAAGTATTAACTAGGTGTGCTCTGGTATGTGTCATTAAATGAGGTCTGATACTACTTCCACTAGAACTGAAGCCCTGTAGAACTCTCTGGTTGGGAGAGATGGTGTGGGCAGGGGTCTCAGCTGGTCTTCTGAGGAATGGTCCCACCACACTGGAACTGAGGCAAGCTTGACTAAGAAGGACAGTTCTGCCAGAGCATGGGGGGTGGGACTTGGTGTAATCAGGTTAAAACTCTTGAGAAACTGAAAATTCAAGACATAAACTTATAGCAAATATTTGTGGAACATCTATATATGAAGGATTTTCATTCAGAATACGTGAAAAAAGTATAATTCAAAAGTAAGAATACAAACAAACCAATTTAAACAGGCAAAAAACTTAAATAAAACCTTCATTTAAAAAGCACATTTAAAGATGCCAATGATCAGTAGTTACTAAGGGAAATGCAAATTAGAACTCCAAAGAGATGCCACCACATACCCACTGGAGTGACTAAAATTAATGAGTGATAATATCAAGTGTTGACAAGTTTGTGGAGTAAAAGGAACACTCAATTATTGTTGATGGAAATGCCAAAAGTGTGGCTACTCTGGGGAATAGGCGGTTTCTTATAAAGTTAACATACAGTTACAATATAATCCAATAGTTCCAAACCCCTATGCTTACTCAGGAGAAATAAAAACATATTCTTATTGAAAGATGTGAAACTTAATAGCAAATTTACTCATTGTAACTCAGATCTGAAAACAACCAAATTTCTATCAACTGGTGAATGAATAAATGAAATGATGCCTATTCATCTAGTGAAACTCTGCTCAACAATGTAAATCAACAAACCAGTAGCAGATAAAAAATATGGATGAATTTCAAGAGTATCAGAAACAAACAACAACAAAAAAAGAGTATCAGAACAAGTGAAAGATCAACAGAAAAAATACTACATCGTGTATGATTCTTTTTATGTTATAGCCCAGAAAGGCAAACCTATAGCGATAGAAAGTAGATTAGTGGTTGTCAGAAGCAGTGTGTGATGGGACGGTAGAGGAACAGTTTTGAGTGATGGAAATATTCTGTGCCCTAACTGTGATGACAATGGACACAATACTATATAAAGCTGTAAAAACTCACCAAGGTATACAATTAAAATGGTTAAATCTTGCTATATTACCTATACCACAATAAAACAGGGGAAAATATAGGAGTGTTAGAAAACAATAATAGGGTGATACGCCCCTCCCACCAAAAAGTAAAAAGAATATCATGAATAAACTTCACTAAACACTCATTATATTATCCTTAAAAAAGAAAGTTAGTCTTTTACAAAAACCACTAAAAACTTCATCACCGAAGCATTTCTTGGAAAATCACTCTAATATCCTTTTTTATTAATGCCTTTTGAATTTTATGCTCCACTAAGGGGATCATACTCCTTCCTATGACCTTGACTCCCTAGATTCTCTTTGGAACTCAAAGATCACTCTTCCTAAGGAATGGCCTGCACCTTCTTCTAACGTCAGGTTTTCTTAATATTCCACAAATATAAACCAGATTTACATTAAGATACTGATGACTCTTAACAGATAAATATATATCCAAGGGTTATATACAATCACCAATTTTACATATTAAGCTACATTTATATAATACATTAAGATTTACAAAATACTGAAAGAAGACTTATCTCGTTTGATCCTTATAGCCTTGTGAAATAAGTGGCAGGCAATATTATTATCTTCATTTCACAAATGACACAGCCGAGACTCATAAATGATTGGAAGACAGTGTTTTTCTATGGAAATATTGTAGTTTATTTAAACTGGTGACATTTCAGTGATTGTCTGAGGTTCTTGTTAAGGAGTAATATTTAGGGGCAACCTGTCATATGACTTTAATTCCATTTTGTAGACAAACATGCATATTCTTTTCTAATACTTATGCCATTCTTATTGTCTTCTTACAGTTAAGTCAGCCTGAATAATAGATAGTATACTATTTAATAGTCCTATGTCAAAGGTCTAAGTTGCATCTATTAATAAACATCTTATGAATACCTATATTAAAAATGATTAGGCTATGATTTTTTCCCATTTCTCCTAAACTCATTAGCACAACAACAAGAACTCATGAGATGTCTGTAAGCTTTAGCAGTTAAGAAAGTTATATGATATCTTTCAAGTCATCAGACTATGCTAATTTTATGACTGTGTTAATTTCCTAAGTGACAGACATTATGAAAGTGCTGAACAGAATAGATTATGATTAGGACAACAATGATTTTAATGGAAAAAAAGGTCAGCAGCTGCATAAATAGCACAATGAAAGTGAAGAGTGATGCCAGCAGTAATATACCCTCTGACATGAGGATGGATCATCTAATGATGGGGCCAGACAGCAGAAAGCAGGGTGTTCTGGTCCACACCCTCCACTGACCTTCTTATTATCCCTCTGAAGAAGGCAATATTCAACTGCCACACCACTTTGGTCCTCAATTATAAAAACCAACTATATCTGACTAGAGTATCAGTTCACACTTGAATCACTCCGCAAAATGTACAGTCACCCTGCCTTTCTTGAGGCCCTACAACCCCAACACATTATGTTCAGGTTTCACTCAATTTGTAAATATTAAAAAAAAAAAAAGTTTAAAAAAATTGCATCTCAGTAAATTCTAGCAACTTTGTCTTGGTCTTGTTATTTCTCCCCACACAATATAATTGTAGTCTCTGTTTTACAGGATATTCAAAGAGTCAAATAAAATAATTCTGTCCAGCCTCTGTCATTCCGTATCTTGTAATGCCAGAGGTTAACTGACTCTTAGTTAAAAATTCAAAGATCTTCCTTTTAAACTTATTCTTCTTTGGTTTCTGCTGCAGTTATTTGATCTATTGGCTTTGATTTCTTGAACGCCCTCTTTTCTTAACTTCTAGGACCATATGACCTCCTAGACCTTCTACTGCCTTTTATGAAACTGCTGCCTGTCCTCCCTGGTGTTCTAACTTCTCCAGCTCCCAAATTAAAGGAAGTTCAATTAGTTTCTTTTTCTTCTTTTATATTTTGTTCCCACCTCTTTTCTCTATACTACCTTGGAAGTATTTTTATTTCTGGAAGCACTGGCTATCTATACTGTGTGGATATTTAATAATATATATCAATAGCCTGGTCATGTTTCTTTAGTTCTATTCATACATTCCACCCATAGTTTGTTCTATGTCTCCACGTCAATACCCTTCCAAATTTATAAATGTAAACTATCAAAAACATGATTTTCCTTCATTTGTAAATCATTTCATTTGTAAATCATTTCATCAAATTCCTAGTCATCCTGGCTTAAAAACACATATTGTTCATCTCTTTGTCACATTCAGTGAGTTGATGTGTTCTATCAGTCCGATTTCCTCGATATCTGTTGCAATTGTGCCATCTTGCTATTCCGACAAGGACTATTCTTACATTATGTAAAAACTCTCCAGTTTTGTTCAGAGTTCCTAAAATAATCTTCCTGAAATGACAAATCTTGTCATTTTGTTGCAGATGTATTTTTAATACTCAACATATTGCCTATATGAATCACACACTCTAGGCTATGGCTACAGCCTATGATATTTTTTGCCATTTGCTTATGTAAGATTTTTCTCTAAGCTTCATCCACTGATCCTCTTGAATATTTTTTACTTCCCAATTTCTCCAATTTCTTCATGGTTCTCTTTTTTGTTTGTTTGTTTGTTTTATAGGCTAACTCTCTGTTTCCTTTCCCTGATGCACATGCCAAATCTTGTTTCTCCCTCACAAATGCTCCCATTACATTATTGCCTTTTTATATTGTCCTCAGATGGACCTAATCACTTTGAATGCTAGCATCCCAAAGCATTTTATCTGTGAATTTGTTTTGGTGTGGTTGCCCATTTTTTGATATTTTTGTAAACCTCTTCTACCAAAGTATGGTTTATTCTTTGGTGAATTTCAGAAGCACATAGGTATTTCTCAGTTATGTTTAAACAGAAAAGTCTGACATATCTCAACTAATGTCTTAGAAAGAAGGAAAGGAGGAACAAGGAAGGGAAAAGAAGGGGAAGGGGGAAGGAATAAGTGGGGGGAAACCTAACAAAATGATCTCCTGTGTTAACCAGTTGAAAGAAACTGCTGGGAGAAGTGCTTTCACTTGTGTCATCAGATTTACATCTTTTGTTTGTATAAAAATCTAGTCCCTATTGAGATTAGAATAAACAAACAAATATAATAACCCAAGGGAGCTCCTAGTGTAGAAGGGTGGATTGAGCACACGCATTGCTCAGTCTTTCTTCTGAGAACCACATTAATATGAGACAAGTGACAAGAATGTGAAGAAATGAGGATATCTGTACATAATATACTTTGAAAAGTTGGGGAAAAGAGAAATAAATGGATGAGATTGTTTTGATGATTTGATTATAATCTGAATTTGATTATACTCTGAAAATAAAAAAAAAGAAAAGAAAACTTTAATAAAAGAGAAATGTGAAGACATTTTTAAAAGTAGGAGACATCTTTCTGAGAGGAGTGTGGAGAAAATTCTAATCCAAAATCTCCAGGATCAGAACATTGAAAAGGAAAGTGAAGATCCACAGGAATAGTTGAGAGAGAGCTAAAAAGAGGACATTTCCATTGATGCTCCTCAGTCCTGGTTTCTTTCCACACATGATTAAAAACAAAAACAAAGCAAAACAAAACCTGGCATCTGTGGTGTTTTCCTCATGATAAACTTGAAAGAATTCAGAGAATAGATTTGTTTAAAAATATTTCATATTTGAAGAGGGGAAAAAATTTAAAGGAATTACAAAGAAGGCATAAGTTTTCTGTCTTATTACAAGTACAGCAAAGACTGAATTCTCAAAAAATAAAAATGTGTCCTAGAAAACCCATTTACAAAGTGTATTGGGTGTGTTTACTTTAATCACTTAAACATTACATGTGATAACATTGCCAAAATTAAGACCCATTCAAAGAAAAAATATATCATAAAGGGAAAGAACCCCATAAAGAACAAAATAAAATATAAACAAAATGTACTTTTTTAAGGAAAAAAATATAAAGAACATAGAGGAAAAAGAGCATTTGGCAATTAAAATTGAGAACACATTTCAGAAAGTTGATGTAAAAGAGGAAAAAAAAAAAAAGGATTAATCTAAGCAAACCAACACTTTAATAATAGGAGTTCCTGAAAGAGAAAGAAAATAAAATTGTGGGAGAGAAATTACCGACAAAGCTCATCATTCCACAGAACACACACACACACACACATATATAAAATTTACTTAACAGTGTCTGGTGAATGCTCGGTTTAATTAATTAAAAAAAAAGGAGTCTCATTGTGAAAGAGAATATGATGGGGGATATTAAGAAAAGATTCTAAAATCTTTCAAGTGTCATCAAAATATACAGAATCAAGTAACATCAGACTCCTGAGTTTCAATACTAATGGCTGTGATAGAGCCAAGCTCCAGAACACTGTGAAAAGATTACTTGGAAGAAACAATGCTATGCCCAGTTAAAGAGAATTAGGATAAAATAATCATAGTTCTAACAGAGAAGGTCTTATTGCTTTTACCTGTGGCAGAATGCTAGTTGAACAATGCACAACAAAATCTTAATTATATTTCAAAGACAAAATACTAAATAATAATATAATACATGTTCTAAATGCCTATTGCTTCATAACAAACCATTCCAAACTCATTGGCATAAAACAACAATTTTATTAAACTCATGTATCCTGAGAGCCATTTTTTTTTATAATTTTCTTTTTAGATTTTATTTATTTATTTGACAGGCAGAGATGACAAGTAGGCAGAGAGGCAGGCAGAGACAGAGAGAGGAGGAAGCAGAGAGCGCTTTGCTGAGCAGAGAGCCCAATGCTTGATCCTAGGACCCTGAGATCATGACCTGAGCTGAAGGCGGAGGCTTGAGATGCCCCTTGAGAGAGAGCCATTAATTTGAACAAGGCACATGAGGGACCCTAGTCCCTGTTCTGTATCATCTGGAGTATCATCTGGGAAGACCCAATAGCGAGAGACTTATCATCTGGAGTAGTTTCACTTGCTTCTAGTGTAATGCTGGCTTTCAACGGAGACATCAGTAAGGGCTAGTGCCAGAACATCTACACATAACCTTTCAGTGCAACCTGGGCTTCGTTACAGCATGGAAACTGGGTCACAACAGCAAATATGCCAAAGGAACAAGGATATTGGATTGCTCTTTATGATCTAGGTTGAGAACTTACATAGTGTAAATTCTACTCTATCACAAGCCTGCTGTTTGTTGATAGAAGCGACCAATGATATGAAAGTGGATGCTTTTCTATGAAATTTTTGGAAAAGTCCATTTAAATAAAGACAGTCATTGGGCAAAAGCCTTCATGTCATTCCCCCCCGCCCAATTATTCTTGAAGCCTAGAACATGGATGTGATTATCTGAATAAACAATAGCTAGTTTAGATCATAAATCAACCTAAAGATGCATACAGTGTCTGCATTCAGTCATTTAACAATAACAATAAAAATCTAAGAAAATCTATTTGCACAGCACTATTGTAGGCATCAGGGAGACAAAAAGAATTGAGCAAAAAAGTGACATTTAATTTAAAAAAATTAATTAGCTTTTGGTTGAGAAAAGACTGTAGGATGGAAGGGAATGTTAAAGGGAAAAAAAAGTAGAGAATTGCAGTCAGTGGTGGTAGAGGCAGCAAGAAGTGTAATAATTCTGTATATAGTTTTGAGGTAAATCAAAGAGGATTTGCTAAGAAAAAAAATTGAATGCAGACATAGGAAAGCACAGAAAGAGTTAAGGACGACCAAGATTTTTAATTTAAGCAGTTAGGAATAATAGGGTTGCCTATTTGTCTGTGATGGAAAAGATTTTAAGAAAAACAGGTTTTAGAAAGAAACTTTTTAATAAATTTTATTTTAGACCTCTTAAAGTTGAAATGTTTATTGAGTTTCTAAGAGATATAACAAATTTGGACTTGGGTATATTAAGCAAAAATTTCAGAGCTGAAGTTATAAAAATGGAATTCATCAGTTATATTTGTTCTGTCAATGTAGGAAATGGAATAAGTTATTAAGGAGGTGAAAGTAGATCGAACAGAAGTTTTCATATTATTCCAATACGGAGAATTTGGGGAAATGAGAGATAAACAGAAGAGCATGTAGAAGTAAAATTGTTGTATCCTTGAATCCAAGTGAAGAATGTGTTTAAAGAAGAATTAAGCTTTGTCTAACATTGATGATACCTCAAGAAAGAGTATGGATTAGAGTTTTCCCTTGTGTTCAGTAATGTAAAAAGATGATTAGAAACCCTGAGGAAAGTTCCATTGAAGTTATTAATGGCAAAGCCTAAGTGGAAATTCAAAAAATTGGAAACAATGGGCACAGAATAACTTTTGAAATTTTTTTTTGGAAAAGTAACAGAAAAAGGTGATGTTGTGAAGATTTTCCTGTAATGAGAAATTAAAAGTTGTTTCTATGCTGATAGGAATGATTTATTAGAAAAATTAAAAAGTAATTATGTAGGATATAGTGCAACTGTTGGCACAATATGCCTAAGTGTGTTAGATCTGATGCAATTGATTAAAAAAAAAAAAGTGGGAGGGGTCAACTTTGAGAGCATGAGAAATTCGTCCATGGTAACAGGAGGGAGTCAGGGATGTGGTCTGTGTGAATGTCGGTGAGTATGGGGTGATATATACTGTAGAAGTTCTCTTTAGGTTCTTTCAGCTCGCAGGAAAATAAAAAACAAGGTCATCAACTGACTGTAAAAGAGGAGAAGGTAGTGGGGAAGATATGAAAATAGGAAAAAAGTATGAATTATTCACCTAAGAGATTTAAGAACTGCATGGAGTAGCAAAATATGGGAGAACTGGGGCAGCCTCGTGCTCCTCTTTGAAGTTTATGGCCATGATTTCTAAACAACAACAAAAAAATCAGAGTGAGTTTTTCTTTGTTTGTTTCATCCTTGTTCAGCAGCATGAGTGCTATCAGATTTGGATATAATCATATATATATATATATAATTTGGATATAATGGAGTGTTGCAGGGTGACTATAACAGAGTGAGAAGGCAGAGATTTGAACATTGAGGCTGGCAATGGATGAGTTTGACCAGTATTTGTATCAACCTCCTTCGGGGCAGTCTTCTGATGCAGGTGGAGCTGAAAAGTTAAAAACTACATATCCTAGATGTCTCTGGGTCTAAATTCCAGATCTAAATTAGGATCTAGAGTAAATCTATTCTGCAAAAAGATAGGAGCTTTCTTCCTGATGCTTTTATCTGTTTTCTGCTGACAAGCTGAAGTTGTGGAGTTTGGGGATTTTCAGCAGCAATATCGTAGCATCAGTAACTGTTGGAAGGAACTTTCAGTGAGATGGTGGCCAGACTTTGTGTTAACAAACTTGTATATGTATTGAGAGACATTTGAGACAGTAGGACAGGTTTCCTGATCTTGGATTACTAAACTGTTCTTCATGATTATAAGATTGTAGTTATATTGTTGAATTACACAGTTCAATACCGTCTCCTAATTTCCCTCTTTCCTGATTGTAGAAGAGTTAGTAGCTCTCTAGATGATCAGTCACTTGTGACTTTCTAGAATGAACTACTGGAAAGTGTCTGTGCTCCTATATCAGCTCCTATATCAGCTATCCAAAAACAGTTCTGGGTTGCAAACTATTATCCTGTTTATTAATAGCACTTAATTTTACTCTCTATGATATTCTGTTAAAATTAATAAAATGTATGGTCAATATAATCCTTTTGAACCTCAGCTCTAAGGAAGGCAAATTAATAATGTTTTTAATCAACACCACAAGTCAAGAACTTCAGAACCATTTTAGATATGAAGATTTCAATAATAATAATATTGAAACCATTTTCCTGTGTTTTTGTAGATACTCTCTTTGAATTTGTAAGTCTCTTGAGTAAAAATAACATCTAAATTTATGGTCTTATATACTTTCATAATTTATAAGATAATATTGAAAGTTGTTTGGCTACATAACACATTTGAATACCTTTTTTATATTGGGGTTTACTTCATTTTAAGAATCTTATTAAACTATAGAAATGACATCAGATGCAAGATACCTTCTCCAGCTTCCCTTGGTGAAAGTTTGAGGTAAATGACCCAGGTTCGACTAATCAGCTGGATCTATCTAAGACCTTTGAATCTTAGATGAGTGGAGTAAAGAAAGAAAGAACGCATGAAATCCATTCCAGGAAAGTGAAAGCTACTTCAAAAGTTTCCAGAAGTCTTAGTGACTTTCTATTGGACTAAATGGCTTTGGGGATTTATTTCTAAATCTAGAGAATATAAATCTGTTCATCTGTCCATTTTAAAGACATTTAATATGGTTTCTTTAGCTTAAAGTAGTCAGAATTGTTTTCTATTTCAAGAACTAAGAATGGTGTCAATTTTACAAGCATAATAAATATCAATGGTGATTTTTTTTCTTACTTCCGTTTCCTCAAAAGAAAAAAGTTGAAAAATAGACTGTCAGGAAAGGGAGAAGGAAATGCAGTCAAGGTCAAATTTGAAAGCCAATTAAAAAAAATACAAATCATGCAAAAAGGATCATATTCAAACAGTAGATTGTAGTTTAGAGTGCTGTACTGTACTATTGATTGCTTTTTGATATCATTACTTACAGATAATAATTTCCAACTGCAGACATTTGAAGAAGAGCATTTGTTTATGCACTAACTGATTGCAACATTTCCATCTGAATTTGAAACTCCTCCAACTAGGTTTTCTTAAAGAATATACCTCTGAACTTTTGAATCCCTTTTCTAGTTAAGTATTGTAATAATGCCACGGTAAACAACTAATAGGATTAAGTGAGACATGTTTAATTTCCCTTCCTCTTGATTTTCTTCAAAAGCAAATTTGAAGTATTTTTAACAACAAATCTAAGAATTATTTTGATTTTGTTTAAAATGCTAATTAATAATATTTTGTATAAGCAATCAACATTATATTAGTATTTTATTTTAATGATCTGGATCAGCATGAGCCATTACCTCCATGTTTCAGTTTATCAAAAAATTAAATTTTAAAATATGTATATTTCAATTACTTCATTTGCTTATTTATTCATTTTTTTAAAGATTTTATTTATTTATTTGACAGACAGAGATCACAAATAGGCAGAGAGACAGGCAGAGGAAGAGGAAGAGAAGCAGGCTCCCTCTGAGCAGAGAGCCCGATGTGGGGCTCCATCCGAGGACCCTAGGATCATGACCTGAGCCGAAGGCAGAGGTTCAACCCACTGAGCCACCCCGGTGCCCCTATTCATTTATCTTTAATCAAATAATATTTCTTGTTATCATCCTTTATGAATAACTTCATGTGTTCTACCAACGTCAGTAATATAATAATTAGGCATTCCAATGTTTGCTTTCTCCAAATCACTTTCCCTTTTTTGTTATTGAATTCTGTTTTTCCCCCAAATATTACTGACTCGTTTTTTGAAACCCAGCTCTTTATCATGTCTAAAATCACAGAATGATCATTTTTTCAAACTAGCATTTATTATTATTATTATTATTATTTGTTCTCAGGCTCTTTCTTCTTTCTTTCTTTCTTTCTTTCTTTCTTTCTTTCTTTCTTTCTTTCTTTTTCAATATTTTACCTATCCATTTGAGAAAGAGAGAGTGAGAGAGCACATGAACCTGAGGAAGGGCAGAGGGAGAGACAAAAGCAGACTCTGCTGAGCAGAGAGCCCAACACTAAGCTAGATCCTGGGGCTCTATCCCAGGACCCTGGGATCATATCCTGAGCCAAAGATAGATGCTTAACCAATTGAGCCACCCAGATGTCCCTCTCAGACTCTTTCTTAAGATAACTATAATTTTCCTTTTCTCAGTTGGAAGAGTCCAGCCATTTTCCACTGGAATAAAGACATAGTATAGTATTAATGACTGAGATATGTGTAGGAGTTATATTTCAAACTTTAGCTATTTCTATAATAAATAAAAGTCTTTAAAGTCTATATAAATATTATCATATATGATAATTCAAATGGTTAGAATTTTTCTGACTGAAACTTGTATTCACTTTAGGAATGTAAAATAGAACCTATTTCCTACCCATGCTTATGGGTGAATTTTTTTTTAATTTAATTTTAGTTTATATTAATGATCTCCCTTAAACCAAAATGTCCAGAATTCCTTTATATGAGAGATAGAAAATATTTAAATTGAAAGTGTAAACACTGTGTTAAAACCCCTACTATTCATAAGGCATATGAATGATTTGAAAAGTAAATCATACACTCTGATTTTGAGAGATTTAAGTCGTTGATTTTGGTAGCATAATTTTAACAGGAATCATTAATGACTGGACTGAAACTATACAGAGAGATGTAAATTGACCCAGGCAGTGCATTACAACAAGCATGGAAACAGAGATCCATCTGGAGGAGGATGGAAGCTTTGTTTTTTAAAATGATCCAATGATCACATGAATTGAATATGACACCATGTACTAGGGACTGACCTATGCAGCAATTTGGTTATCGTCCTGTGCATACTTTACTTCAAGGATCACTTCAAAGTGATCTCCTATTTGAGCCATGATTTAAGATCTCTTTTTTATACCCTATTAAGCAATATACTGTAGAATAACTTTTCTCAAGCATCAACTTTTGAGTTATCTAAGCATCTTTTAAAAATATAGATGATGCTTCAGGTGAGTTTGGGGGTGGGGCTTAAAAATCTCTATTTCTAAGCAAGCTCCCACATTGACACTGACCTTGCTAGTCTGCAGCCCGCTTGGTCCACAGCTTGTCTGAGCAGGAAGCAAGAGTGAAAGGAATCAAGAAACACCAATACAAAAGAAAATTGAAAAAATGTATTTCATCACTACATTGAACAAGAGAGGCCAAAACGTGGAGCCAACCTATAAATATTCTCTCCTTTTTCCTTTTCCAGATTCCTCTTCCCTCTCCTGCTTTAACTTATTTTATACATTTCTTACATGGGAATAACTATTGTTTTACCAGTTTAGATAACTAATAATCTCATACTTAAAGGTATATGGTAAATCATTAACATGAAAAGGAAAGAATTAAACATATTCTATCAATGCACATGCCTGACATCTTCTTTAATCCTTATTTAACTTCTGTAATCAGTTTTTCTGATGTTAGATTATCCATCTTCTATGTGTAAAAAATCAAGTTTGACACCAGGCAGCAATTCTTTCTTTCTTTTTCTATTTTCCTTCAGATTTATTTATTTAGGAGAGAGAAAGGATGGGGGAGAGGGCCAGAAAGAAAATCTGTAGCAGACTCCCCACTGAGTAAGGAGTCCAATGTAGGGCTCAATCCCATGACATTGAGATCATGACCCAACCTAAATCAAGGGTCAAATATTAAACTGAGCCATCCAGGCACCCCACGTGGTAGCAATTTCAACCTATTCCATTGTTTATCATTTAAGTCAGGTTAAGGAAGTTAGTTATTTTCTGGGCTTCTGTTTCTCTAGCTACAAAATGTTAAAGGCTGTTGTATGGACTAAACGACATAATACAGGTAAAGTATCTGTGTAAAACAGATACTCCTTACATGTCTACTTTTATGCAATAAATTCTCAAAATAGTTTTTTAAACATTGTTTTTTGATAATCCTCAAACTATTATGGCTCAGTTCATAAGAATATTTTTTCCTTAAATACATTTTAGATGAATGCAATTTTGGAATGAAATGTATTTCTGATTAATTACTACTTTTTATTTAGCAAGTGAGCTAAAAAAAGAAAGTCTAATGTCTAAAAAGAAGTAGTCATCTGCAAGCTTAAAAAATTATCTTTGCAGCCACTGAGAAAACAATTTTGGAATTGTTCTCCCAAAGAGAAAACAATTTTGGAACAAAAATCAGTTATAAATTTTAAATGATTCACTGTTTAATACCTTTAAGTTTTAAATGATTAATATGCTTTAATACATATTATCTTCCATATATGCATAGGGAGGGATATTACTTTTGCAACATGTTAATGACTAAAAAATAATTGGCATTTCGGATGACCATTCAACTTCTCTGTGTGTAGTAATAATCAATTTGGTACCAGGTCATAATGTTTTCAAAGCTGTTATTTACCAACTATGTGAACTACATGCATATGTATGGAAATTTACTTCTTCTTATCACTGGGCTCAGATAAGCAAACCTGGACTTGGTTACTGATACAGGGTCAGGAAATCAGTGAGAGAAAATAGGTCTTTATAGTTCTATTTTACATTTGGAAAATTTTCTCTCTCTTTTTCAACATAATGTTACAAAATGAAAAAAAAAATACCAAAAACAAAGTACAAGTCTGGATTTGTTTCCCTGAAGAACAAATGATCTATTATTAATCTGTTAAGTCATAATGCTATTACCCCAGCTCATAATAGTCATGGTTATCTCTCTAAATGTTTCATCTGAACATGTGAGGAATTCAAGTCAAAGGCACTCCTATTGTGATTTTTCAACTAAACTTGTTTAGTTTAATTTTGGTTATATAAATACACTCCAGGGCTTTATAAAAATAATGTGTAGAGTAGATTTGGAATATGAAAAATATCTGAATTTATGACATTACTGTTGGAAAATTTATTCTCTTCTACTTATAATATTGAATACTATTAAAAATTTCAAAGATTAATAAGTAAAGCATGCAGTCAAAATTTTGTAGAACAAATTGGAGGAAAGCAATTTTTTTCCCATAGGAATTAATTTTATAAGCCAATTCTGAAAAACTGGTTTTTGGACAAAGAAAACAAACAAAAGCCAAAATCTCAAGTTTAGGAACCTTGTTGCAAGAAGCAGATACACAAGCAACTACTCCATCACGAGCAAAGTTGAAAAACAGTAATGCAAGACATGAAAGAAGTCCATTCCGAAGGCCTCAGAGACTGGAACAAGGTGAATCTAGTGAGATCCCCTTAGTCTTACTGGGTAAGATTCATTGACAGTGTCTGAGTAATGAGGAAGTAAAAATTAGGTAAGGATCCCTGTATCTTTGAAGTTATTTTACACAATTAGGCATAGCAAACAATATGAAACCTTGGTGAGAGTATATGTTTATTCACATTCAATAAAGACTTGACAAAGCCCCAAATCAAAAACATCTCCATTTTTTAAAATAGGTATGGAAGCAGGTGGAAACCTTAGGTTATAGATTCCTTGGTGCTGTTTATCCTTGTAGGCTATACCAAGATATTTGCCTTTTTACAGGATCATTATTTGCAGATTCATTTGGTATTAGCATATGCCTCTGTTGAAAGTTCACTTAATGTATAGAGTAGTTATCACTTGGACATTATGAAAGTTTGCATCCCTCTAGTAGTCAAACAAATGTTTTTCTGATTTGTGTCCTGTTACAGTTCTTTTGGATCTCAGCTCCTGTCTCTCTGTGTTTTGCACAGTATTTTGCATTTGTATATTTTTGTCCAAATGGTGTAAGTGTTTCCATAAGAAAGGGTTATTGTATACCTTTTCTTGATAGAAATAGGGACAAATCTAAGAATTGGGCAGGTTAGAAATCTTTGATGTTTCTTCTGTAAAACTATCAAGCATTCCTTGCAGATAACATTTTCTTCCTCTCTTAATTATGACCACATAATTTGTAGCATAAAGAGAATGCATTCATCTGATACCTTTCTCTAAATCAGTTTTCTCATCTCCAGGTTGGGAAGAATACTGCATTTCAATGAATGAAATATACTATTACTGTAAGATCTATCACATCATTATGTATCACAGAGAAAGAAAGAGTGGCCAATTATAACACTATACATCAGCAACAGTACTGGATAACATGTTAATCACCCCCATAAATCTACTGTTGCTCTGAAGTTTTTTTTTTTCAAATATGCAAGGCATTTGGTGCTTTATTTTTATTTTATTAGCATTGCTTTGTCCTTGATAGAGATTATTTTGTTTGTGTCTCAAGAATAAAGTCATATACAGCCTCAAAGCACTGACTCTCAAATCTTAGGCATATAAATCACCTGGGGAGCTGATTAAAAAGTAGATTCTAATTTAGTAAGTCTAGAAGGAAGCCTAGACTCTGCATTTCTAACATGGCCCCAGATGTTTGGGACCACACTGTGAGTAGAAAAGGTATAGAGCCCTTGACTGAGGATTCCCAAGAAATATGGAATTATGTCATTTTCAAATGACAAATATTTGTTGCACTGTTTATTATCCACAAGTTATTTTATTTTTGTGCCTTTCTGGGTAGAGAGTAACATTCTGTTGCAATGTTAAACTAGAGGTTATTGTTTAGGAAGACACTTGAAACACATAAGTTTACCAAAGTCAATCTAAGTAAATCTTCATCAGTTTGAAGAGTTATGACCAAAGCTGTGCATGGAATGACAAAACTGAACTGAAACTCAGTCTTGCTCTCCTTGAAAGCAGTGACACTTGAGAAGTCTTTGGGCCATTTTGTGTTCCAAGAGGTAGGTTAATGCAAAAGGACCACACGTCCTTCTCATATTCCAATATATAACCTGCCTTCATTCTTCCTCAGGACTCTCATTTCCTCGCCCCTATAAGACTCCAAACCCTCTCCTTTACTCTCATGTGCGCTTGAGTAATGAATGCTCTCCCCTAGTGCAATAGCCAGAATGAAATCCTCTGCTTAATTGTTCAGTTCATACTGTCATTCACAGAAGGCAGTGTCCATTTTTAGAAGACAGCATAGGAGATGAATGTGTGGACCCTCGAGTCAGATTAATTACTTTTTAGTCCTGTCCTGCTTATTAGCTGTGTAATCTTAGACAAGAGGTTAAACTCCCTAAACCTCCAAATCTCCATTGCAGCCACACTAGAAGAAGGATAGTAAAGAATTTTTATCCAATTTTATCACTTCCCTGCTCATAACTCTGGGAATTCCCATCCCACTTAGATGGAATTTGAAAACCCATTCCCAGGACTTCGCTGCCCCTTGAAACAGCCCCATAAGCTCTCCCCTTCCTCCTGAGGGGTCCACAGGTGTTATTAGCGTTGGATCCTCCTCATTATTCTGGTCTCTGTTATAATGTACCTTCTCAAAAAGAAGGACTTTCTTCCCTGAACTCCTTATTTTTTTTTAAAAGATTTTATTTATTTATTTGACAGAGAGATCACAAGCAGGCAGAGAGGCAGGCAGAGAGAGAGAGAGAGAGGGAAGCAGGCTCCCCGCTGAGCAGAGAATCCGATGCGGGACTCGATCCCAGGACCCTGAGATCATGACCTGAGCCGAAGGCAGCGGCTTAACCCACTGAGCCACCCAGGCACCCCCCTGAAATCCTTATTTTAAATGCCCTTTCCCCTCATTGCTATCTATTTCCTTCTCCTATTGTAATACTTTCATATCTGCAGTTTTAATGGTTTTTTACTATCTGTTTTCTCATGAGAACATAACCCACAAATGGAGTAAGCTACTAAATTTATGGGCCCCAGTGAAAAATAAAATATGAGGCTTGCTCAAAAACAAACCTGTATTTTAAAATATGGGAACCTGGCTAGCTCAGTCAGTAGAGCATGTGAATCTGATCTTGGGCTTGAGTTTGAGCCCCAAGTTGGATGTAGAGATTCCTTTAAAAATATCTTTTTATTTTTTTTTTAAACTAAGTTTTAAAATATAAAGGTTTCCTCTTTTTTTCCTGTGGTGTTGCTCAATTGTCTTAGTAGATTTATTTGCTACTTAGTATAATTCTAAGTAAAGAAATATTTTCATTTCAAAGTAAAAGTTTCATATTAAAATATTTTAAGTTTAAAGTAAAGTAAAATTCATATTAACAATGAATTTTGCTGTTCATCTTTTTATCATGCAGAGTCGGTTTAAATTAAAATGAGAGAATTAGCTATTGCAAAAATCTCAGAAGTTATATAATTTATACAAATCCTCCAAACCAAAAGAATGGAGACACGATTCCTCAATTCCACTCTTTTTAAAATTCTAGTTAGTTAACATAAAATGTAATATTAGATTCAGGGGTAGAATTTAGTGATTCATCACTTACATTCAATGGCCAATGCTCATCACAAGTGCCCTCCTAAATACCCATCACCCATTTAACCCATCTCCCCTCTGGTAAACCTGTTTGTTCCCTATAGGTAAGAGTCTTGTTTTTTGATTTTCCTCTCTCTCTTTTTCCCCATATTTATCTCTTTTATTTCTTAAATTCCACATATGAGTGAAATCAAATGATATTTGCTTTCTCTGGCCTCCTTCCCTTAGCATCATACTCTCTAGCCCCATCCACATGTATCTGACTTCTTGATGATATCCTAACAATATCATCTACCTTTGGTTTACTGGTAAGGAAGGAGGACTGAAAGGGAAAGGATCTATGTGTCACCGTCTTCTTTCCTTCTACGTCATCATTCTTTACATATGTGTTTGGCAGCTTTCATATGTTACTTTTCTTGTATTTGCTTTGAGTTTCACTGAATCTCATGCATCACTGGCCCGCCAGAATTCTGTGGTCATGGGCATCATAATGCTGTATGGAAATGGTACCAGAGGGAAACGTATATATCGTACGTACCTCCTTTGCTCATGATCTCTCTCCATTCTCACATCTGCCTCCACATACAAAGCATAAGTTCAATAGGAAAATTAAAAATTTCAAGATAGTAAATGCAGAGCATAAACCAAAAGAGGTGTTCTTCTGACTATGGGCACAGTCATGCCCATGAAGGTATCCTGGCTTTATTAGCAGACTGGTTTATTTCTGTAGGGTTGATGACTGGAATAATGCCTAGGCAAGCAGAAAATGAGACTGTCTTTTAATAAAAAATACATAAACAGGTATGGTGAGGGTTACATATTACATGAATATTTTGCAAAGTACTTGTAATATAGTGCTGTTATCATCATTATTACATGTCAATTTCTAAGTTCACTTTCTGGAAATGCACACTATTTTTTGGATTAAATTTCTCCTTGTGCATTCACTCTAATCATAGGTAGTTGATGTGGATTAAATGAGGATAAATGCAAATGAATTAATTTGATTTCCTGTGAGTTCCTCAAGTAAAAGTTTTGGTGAAAAAGTAGGTTGAATTTAATGATAAAAATGATACTTTATGGTTATAGTTTAATTTCCTATATTTATATTATATTCAATTATCATAGGTAAGTAAGTTGTATATACTTGGGTTCCACAAAACATTAGCACTGCAATTTTACTATGTAATTCAAGACTTAGAATAAGTAGTGGGGACTATTTTTGAGACCATCTTCCAACTCTGTTCCCAAATGGCTTTGCTACAAAAAGATATCTAAAATCTCCTTCTTTTATGGAAGTTATCCAATGCTCAAAGCATTACTGTAATTAATATTAGCATTGGATGAAGAGCAGTTATGCTGACATCTTCCCTCTTTAAATAATTCAAGATCCTAGATTCTTTTTATAAGCTTCTTTCACCAAAGGTGGAGTTAAGTATCTCAATCTCTCTCATCAGACTTTTTTTTTTCCTAGAATAGTGTCAAATTAGGTTCTAAATAATTGATATACAAATATTTGTAGAATATCTCTATGAATGAGTCAGAATAATTAGAGTGAGAAGAGTAAAGAAAATACAAACATTTTATTTGCATTCAAATGATTTTTTTTTAAGGGTTGTATTTATTTTTTTGAGAGACAGAGAGTTCACAAGCAGGGGGTAGGGGCAGAGGGAGAGGAATACACGGACTACCCCCAGATCAGGAAGCCCAACTCGGGACTGGATTCCAGGACCCCAGATCCTAACCTGAGCTGAAAGCAGATGCTTAACCAACTGTGTCACCCAGGCACCCCTACATGATTTGTTTAAAAGACTTCAATGAGATATTTCAAGGCAGTATATGTTTAGTAAGTCGAAAATACTATTTAACCTAAAGTTTGGTCTTTGTATCAAAAGATAAGAATTTTCTAAAAACAAAAAATGGAGCTGCTTAAAATATATATATTTATATTATTAAATATTAAATATATATTGACATTTTTCTTATTTTCTTACATAGCAGTCTGAATATAAACATCCCAATAATGATGTGGTAGCTGCCCAAAGTACAGAACTTTAAGGAAAAAAGAGGGAAAAGCTGCTCAGTGGAAAACTATCCATTGTCTACAGTGCATCCTTCACAATTATCTGATTCTGAAACAGTGGGAGCTATATCATGACTTTATTAATTGTAGATAATTGATAGTAATGCAAAACTACTATTCTCTATATATATACAAATGAACTTGGTTACCTCCAAATTCATTTACTCCTTTAATTGTTTATTTATTCACATTCACTATAATTTTCCAAATCGTAAGTGTTCTGCTCTTTAGATTTTCTTTTGAATTGGTTTTTAACACTAACCAGTTTCCTTTTTAATGATTTAAATAAAATCTTTAATCCATGTTAATTCTTATATCCTGATTTTACCCTCAAAAATATGATCTTTTGGGCACCTGGGTGGCTCAGTGGATTAAGCCTCTGCCTTCAGCTCAGGTCATGATCCCAGGGTCCTGGGATCCAACCCTCCATTGGGCTATTTACTCAGCTTGGAGCCTGCTCACCCCCCCCCCCTATCTGCCTGCCTCTCTGCCTAATTGTGATTTCTCTGTCATATAAATAAATAAAATTTTTAAAACATATATCTTTTAATAGCACTCAGGATACTCTATCATTTTACAGTGTTATCTATGACATTTAATTTCTATGTCATAACCTATGATGTCTGTTCCAACTCCTACTATGCTGTCCACATTCCATCCAGCAGGCTTGGAGACAGCAAAGGAGAGACCAGCTCTCTTTTCTTTCTGGAGATAGCACATTTCACTCCCACTCATGTCTCGTAGCTCAAAATTAAGTCAAATGACATCCTTACTGGCAATTGAGGCCAGAATATACTGTATTTATCAGGACAGTCATGTGCACAGCATCTTACTTTTAATTCTGATTGCTAAAGGAATCAGGGAGCAACAGACATTGACTAATAACTGACAGTCTCAGCTACAAAGAGTTATAACAGCTTGACTAATCTTTAAACAGGCTTCCATCTCTAAGCACCTGATTTCCCTTTTCTTAGAGTATTTGCCTTAGAAAATTTGCATTCATAATTTTTTTCTTTGTCCTTTTGAGAAAGAAACCTCTTTAAAATCCTTTTTCTTGATTTATAACCTAGAAATGTTTCTCAAGGACCTGGAAGACATCCCTTTGAAATGTAATCATCAAGGAAGACAGAGTCCTACATCCCAGTCTCTGTGGGAGGGCAGAGGCCTTCAATGGGCCAGCATCAATGGCCAACCAGCCTAATCACAGAGGAAATATTTGCAAATTAATTCAGTGGAATAACTCAATGGAATCCATATCTTCCATTGATCAACTTCTCTCCTATTATCCTCTAGTACTTTTGCACTAGCACAGCCTCTGCATTTTGTTTAGCAGCATTGAGCTCAGACTCCGTTCTGCCCTCTTTCCTATTGCAATAGCTTTGAATAAAATCTTCCTCCCTGTATTAACACTTTCTAGTACAACTTTTACAATTTGGAGAGAACAGGCGTAACAATGTGCTACGATTATTTGGGAGGATGTCTTCATGGAGAAAGGACTGACTTATGTTTTAAAAGATTAATGGGACTTCTTCGGACCTGGGTGGCTCAATCAGTTGAGCATCTGCCTTTGGCTCAGGGCATGATCTCAGGGTTCTGTTATCAAGCCCCATGTCAGGCTCTCTGCTCAGGAGTCTGTTTGTCCCTCTCCTGTTGTAACTCCCCACCCCACAACTCATGCACTCTCTCTCTCTCACTCTCTCTCTCTCTCTCCTCCCCCTCCCTCAAAGAAATAACTAAAATCTTAAAAAAAAAAAAAAAAAAAAAAAGTTTTGTAGGACTTTCATAAATAGAAGGGTGCAGAGAGTCCTATTCCACACAGAGAAAGGAGTGTGCAATGTAGCACGGAAATTTTCTACTGACACAAATATTCAACCATTTAAGATTGCACTAAATTCAGATGCAGACAAGTTAATGAGTGAAATAGCCCCAGTATAAGACAAATGGAATAGTGAGGACTGTGAAGCAGACAGCTCACACCCCTGTTCGGTGAGGCAGTTCACCCAGGCAGCCCTGTTCAGTCCCATCCAGTTTTGCTAAGTGGTCACATTTCTTAATTTTTCTAAATAAACTGAAATATAGACTTTTGTTTTAAACCTTAGTTTTACCTATGTATAACCAATTCAAAGTTAGAAAAACATGTGGGGCTATAACCAGCCACTGGGCTACATGAAATTTGCTTTATTTTATGCCTTTTTGAATAAAATGGTTAATATTTGAAGTATTTAAGAGTAGAAAGGGGTGTGTTTAGATGGGAAATGAACGACTTCTTTAATGTTGTCATTGTAGCAACTTAATTTTTATAAGTCTCCATTCCCTTATCTGAAATCCAGATAATAATAATTTCACAGAGTGCCTTTGTTAATATTGAGGCAATGTATATAAAAGTGTTTGGAAATGGTTATATATAACAGAAATTATGAGTTACAGAAGAGTTTATTACATAGAAATTAAACATGGAGGCACAGACACTTGTCCAATGGCCTTACAAAAGCCAAAATATATCTTATTTGCAAAATAAGTATAAAATGCTACTATTTCATAGGACGATGCCAAAGATTAAACAAGATAATCCATACAAGGTTGTCAGTATAGTTTGTATTAATTCATAATAAAAGCCTGCAACTATCAATAGGAATAAGAGTAGAACATAGCATAAATTGTGATCCTTTTCAGTCAGCCTAGAGTAATGACACCTTTTTGAGAATGGCTAATGTGGGGGAGGAAAAAAAAAAACAAACAAAAAAAACCATATCACAAAGGTTGCCAATTATCTTGTGGAATATTAATGCTCATTTTATGCTGATGCTGCTTTAATGTTAATTGGGAATCCAGAGCCTTTCCTTATTCTCATAATGAATATTCTTTCTCATGCTCTACTTATTCATCCCTGACAATTACTAAATTAATTACTTCAAATGTGAGCTCATACAGTTTTTTAACCCTTCAGGTTTGTACTCACTGTAGAATTTAAATTTTATCCTCTGAAGTATTTTCAGGATTGATTCAAGTATATAAATAAAATCCTATAAAATATGATTAAATTTCTTTTGAACATAATTATGTAGCAAATATAGGAAGATTTGAAAATGTAGGTCCTACAAAAAGCTTAGTTTGATTAAAAGCTGTCAGTGCAATTTACTTGGTATTGACATACATTTGCCTCTATATTCATACAACACACAAACTTAAAATAAAATATAACAAAAAATATGAAGTTTACTATTTACTTGGCTGAAAACTAGTAAGAATCTACTAGGTTAATGTGAAGATATAAAATGTCATAGGCAGACAATATATGTTTTGACATTATTTAGTGACTTTCATCTTTGTTTTCAACTGAGCAGAGAAATATATTTATGAATTTGGCTATTGGCTATTAAAACAAAATACCAGCTTCTGATGATTGATAATAAAATTGATGGAAAATTTTAATAACCTTGTTTAAATAAAGGCAAAAAAAAAATATCCTAAACAGTTTGGTTAATAGATTGAGTTGCTACTTTCCAACTAAATATTTTGACCCTGACCATAGATAGTATTTATATTTCACCTATTGCTGATTTAGTGATTTCATTTATGCTTGGGAGTACATCACTTTCCAATTTTACACTTTGGAATTGGTTTAGACTGGGATAGGTACACCTCATGTAAATTAAATTCCTGTCACAACACAGAATCACAAAAGACTACTGTACCCTCTTAAGCACTAACCAAAAACATAGAGAAGAGGTAATTTACATAAAAATACATTCCATACAAGGCAGTATTTCATCTTAAAAAGGACTGAAAGTCTCACAGTATAGATGAATCTTGAAGACATTACATTAATAAGGTAGACACAAGATGACAAAAATTGTATGAATCCACCTCTATATAGTACAGAGAGTCATCGGTCGAATTCATAGAGACCGAAGGTAGAATCTCCTCCCAGGAACTGAAAAGAGAGCAGAATAGGAAGTTATTGTTTAATGGGTAGAGTTTCAAGATGAATATTTCCTGAAAATGGGTGGTGGTGATGGATACATGAAAATATTGAAAGTACTTAATGGCACAAATATATACACCCCAAAAATAGTTTAAGGTGATAAATTTTGTTATGCATATTTTACCACAATAAAAGAAAAGATACTTTCTTATATCCTGTTAGAGTAAATTTAAGCTGTCTGTTATAGTGGGAATAAGATACACACTTTGAAATGAGGTCATTAAGCTAAAATGTGAGAACAGATAAAAGTACAATGAACCAAATTTTCTATTTATTTATTTATTTTAAGAAAGGGAGTAGAGGCAGAGGGAAAGGGAGAGAGAGAATCTTAAGCAGGTTCCATGCCTGATGGGGATTTGATCTCACAACCTGAGGTCATGACCCAAGCCAAAATCAAGATTAGGATGCTTAACTGAGCCACCCACACACCCCCCAAAAATACATTTTCTTATTCAAAGTTCCCTTTGAAGTTTTTCACTTTGGTATAATTACCATTATTCTGAAGAAATAATTTTTTAATGTCTTAAATTCTTATTCTTCAATATTGACCAAGGTGACTACTCTTTCTATATAATAATTTTTATGTTTTCTAAGCCAAAGAAATAAAATCCCTATCTTGAAACAATTTTTTTTTTTTTTTTTTAGTGGAAGGACTAAATAAATGTAAAAGCTAATATAAAACTCCTGAAGGAACTTTAGTGCACTCCCAGATTCTATTTTAAATAGAAAAAAAGTGAAGAAATAAATTCCTTGCAAATTATCCATTCTATTTTTCCTTAGATTTTATTAAAGATTCCTTACTCACTATAATGGCTAACAGAATCATCTGAAATTTACCTGTCTTGTTGTGGAAATCTAATGCATTTTCAGAATAATCAGCATATATAGTATTTGTATATATGATCTAGAAAAGAATTATGCCAATAACTGATATTCCTTTCTCATTATCAAAATTACATTAATTCAAAGACCAAATAAATATAACCTGTTAATATCTAGAGGATATTGCATGAGATAAGAGCAAAAATGTTCCAACTTCCAGTTCTCTACTTTCCTCATTATAATACTAAATACATTCTTCATTAGTTCCCATTCCAGAGCTATTGAGCAAACATTTATTAAAATATTTATCATGAGACATATTAAACTACAGATTTTCAACTCTTTATCTATAGTCTCACTATCAAAATCTCCATGAAAATGAAAAGTTTTTCATGTTTACAATAAACATTTTGTTGCTGAACCCTGATCTGAAGTGAAAAGAGACTATTTATAGTCTACATGTAGTGAACAGTTATATCTTTCACTTCATAATTAAGAATGATTATGGAGTATTGCCCAGGTCTTCATGGGGCTATTACATTATAAATATATGCACCATCTTATTCTTATAAAAATGGAATTCTGAAGTATATCTCATTCTATGTATTTTGAATAAAGGATTTTAGACCTGTATTAAAATCAGTTTCTAGATATTAGGGGTTATCAGAAAAAATATATATTCTGGGGGGATGCAAATTGTGACTGAATATATAAGTAATTTCTTTTTGCTCAGAGATGAAATTATGTTCAACTTATTGTATAAATTATTTCCAAATTGTGCTGTTTGTGTACTTATTTTTTTATTTTATTTTATCATAATTTTGGATTTGACAAGGTACGAGAATTCAGTTTCTTAGTTTATTTCTTTTCCCTAGTAGCCATGAAATATAATCTTAAAATATATATGCCAGAAGGGCAGCCCATTTTAGATAGAGGAAAATGACTACTTTGTTTTTCTATTATAGATTAAAGACAATAGATTCAAATAAAAAGTCTTATGAAAATATAGCATGACATTAACAAAGACTCTAATAGTCTATATTTCCCAATTGCTTTGATAAGAAAACAGGTGTAACTAAAGTTAATAGGGCAATTATCCTATAACAACAAAAATCTCTTAAAGTACTTTCTCATGTTTAACATCTCCCCAAACAATGCCATTTTTATTATGTTTCCTACAGGAAATTGAAAAGGTAAATAAAGAGAATGATGTGTTCAGTTTCACAGAATCATCCTGAGACCTCTTGGGAAAATGTGCCTTGTAATAGATATCCCTCTTCTCATACACAGGTCATCAATTCCCTAAAATTGATTAGAGAAGTATGTCTCTTATGATGATGAGTAATCATATTTGACTACTAAAATATATTAAAAAAAAAACCTCAGTTGGATATATTTATTATGAATTTTTCACACATTAAAGTAGTAAAATGGACAATATACTAGTGATAATCTATTTGGATTTGAGGAAATCTTTTTTTTTTTTTTCTTTTACTTAAAGCGATTGATCTGCAAGGACAGCACTAGGGTAGAAGGAGCAGAGACCTATTGAAATGGATGGGGAACAGACTCAAGTGTGGATATAGACCTTGTCAATAAAAGGATTAAAAAACAGACAACAACCTTTGCCTCCTCTTCACCCTCTCCCCCGCCAAACTCTTGATAGATCAAATAGCAGAGGACATCCAAGGAGAAGAGGCAGCTTTAGATAGGATTATCTTTACTATTATTTATTATCTGACTATAAAAAAGCCTTTAAAAGAGGAATATATTAAATTATCAGAGTAAATCATACAATGTAGATGTATATATATATCTATGTTGCTATATTTATATATATAAAATGCTGTATTTGTATAAACCTTGCTATATTTGTATATGTATACATATATATACAATTGCTATATTTATATATATAAACATTGATATATATATATATATATATATATATATACATTTTAAAAATATAAATAATTTTCTCCCAGTTGTCTTTATAAATAAGGAATTAGCTGGCAGACTTTTACATTTAAAATTTGGTTTTATACATCATGATGATTTAAATCAGAATAAGCAGAAAATCTCACTTCAAAAGAGCTAAAACAGCAAAAAATTTTATTTGCTCACCAAAATTCCCAGATTCAGTATAGGATCCCAGAAAATAATTTGATCAGCAACTCAGTAATACCTCAAAGACCTTGATTCTTTCCAACTTCCTATTCTTTCTCATGATCAGCTTTTTTCTAAGACTCGTTTCCCTCATGTTTGCTCAATATCTGCCATTACTTTAACAGGTAGTTAAAAACTATTGATTTTCTAATGATCAAGAAGACATACCCTCCAGTGTTATCTATCGTAATAAAAAGTCTCTCTGGAACAATGTAATATATTTCAATTTATGACTCCTTGGACAAAACCAGAATACATGTCCATTCCTACCATTGCCACCAAGACAAAAGATTCATTTGACTGGCTACAAGTAATCACGTGAGATTACATAGATGCTGAAAAGTGTACCACCATGATCCTCTAAATAATTTTTTTAAAATATATAAACACAATTTTAGGTAGTCTAAAATATTTTATAGCACACTTTATTTGTTATATATTGTCAGAGCTATAAGATAATTGGTGATAAATTTGGTGACATATTTAGCAAGTTTGTAAATTTCAGAGTAAAAGCTTAAGACATTTAAAAGGATTTAAGCAATTCTAAATTGCATGTAGTGTGAATTATATGATGCAAGAACACTTATTTTTTCACTTGTCATAAAAACTAAAATCCGGGGCTCCTGGTAGCTCAGTGGGTTAAAGCCTCTGCCCTCGGCTCAGGTCGTGAACGCAGGGTCCTGGGATCGATCCCTGCATCAGGCTCTCTGTTCAGCGGGGAACCTGCTTCCCTTCCTCTCTCTGCCTGCCTCTCTGCTTACCTGTGATTTCTATCAAATAAATAAATTAAATCTTAAAAAAAAAAAAACTAAACTAAAATAATCCAGATCCCCAGTTTATTTGTTTAAATCCTCTATATGTCCATTCTTACTCACCCGAATCATTCATTTGTTCTTGTCTGTTTCTTTCAACTTTCAATCAACACTTAACTTCATGATAGTCACTGTGTGGACTCCATAGCATTCCTTAGCCTCCTGGTGTTTTGTTTGTTTGTTTGTTTGTTGTTTTGCAACTATCCACTCCAATTTGGTATTTCCTTTATGTAATCCTAATTCTTTTTTTCCTATTTTGTGGAATCATTTCTATAAGGATTTTTTTTTAAACAAATACCCCAAATGTAAAGCATTAAGTCTGAAAACTACATTCTTCTTAAAACACATTCTGTATGTATACCAAGAATAATGTATTTAAACTGGAGCTATTAAGAGGTTCAGAAAATATAGTTTCAGTTGTATGGCAATTTTCCTAATTATTCTTAGTGAGATTTACTATTTTGGATCTTTTGGAGAAATAAAATGCGTTGTATCTGTAGGTTTAGTGATTATGGCTGATTATCAAGAGAAGTTGCCCTTCATTTTCAATTATTCTTTAGGCTACCACTACTAGGGGATCTCCTGATTTGGCATTTGTTTTTAAAAAGTAAAAGCCTTGGGACTTCACGTAGGACACAACATATTCACTATGCACTTTATATGCATTTATTAATAATCCACTAACATTTACTTTAAAAAAATAAATAAGGGTTTTTCTATAAAAATGAGGAATCTGGGATTGGCCCTCAAAAATCCCAGATATCTAGAAATACACATCTGGGTCTGGTATTTTAGTGACTATTGTGAAGCCAGTAAGGCAGCTATCCAATCTTGTTGTGTCCTTATTTAATGCAAAGCTGGTGTAGGAAGAGCTACTATTAAATTGTAAAGCAGTGTACTAGGTAAAAAATCCATGAATCTCACTGACGCCTGTCAAAATCCAGCAGCTAATAATCCTATAGACAGCCTCGAAAGCGCAGTGCATGTGAGCCAGGGTGAAGAGTTTATCTTTATTACCCTTTCTAAAGTATCTATCTTGTTGAATTGCATAAGCCAGATAACCCTATGGCCACATGATCTATGCTCAGGATAGAGAAAAATAAGTAGAACTGGTAAGACTATTTGTTGCTGTTGACAAAGCTAAATTTCCCAACAAGACAGCACTTATTTTATTGTAAAGAGCATAGAGCTAGAAATCAAAATACCTGAGTTTTGAGAATCATTTTTTTTTCCCACTTACTCACTTAGTGGTGGTAGTATAGATATTTGCCAGGTATTAATTGATTGCAAAGAATAGAAACCCATGCAGACAAGCTTAGGTTAAAAGGGTAAGAATAGGTTTTTAGGGTAATGCAGATGTAACCAAGTCTTCTAAAGTATGGAGATTATTCTTTGTCCTAATACCTAAATACCAGAATTCCAGTTTCTGTCTCAAATCCTGAGGGAAGCCCAGCACCAGGGCCATCATTAAAACACGAAAGTTCCCTGGCAAAGTTTTTTGAGGGCATCATACTCTTTATTGTTAAATGTGCTGTCACTAGACATGTTATATCTTCCATCATAAGAAAATGGTAGCAATGCTGTTATTCATAATTGGCTAGCTCTTTGGGGCACCTGGGTGGCTCAGTGGGTTAAGCCACTGTCTTCGACTCAGGTCATGGTCCCAGGGTCCTTGTTATTGTTGCAGTTACTGCAGTTTTAGTTTATAGTCTTGTTTTCCATATTGGAAACTAGATGCAAAGTAGGACAATTTCTTTGAATTGACATTGATTGGAACTTCTTTCTTCACAAGCAAATGTGTTATAGGTAAGCGCACTTACACATTTACAAAAATTTTGTATCATAAAGTGTGACTTTGGATCAGGAAAGCCATTCTGTTTATTGGCTAAGATCATAGACTCTGAAAAAAATCTGGATTTGAATTGTACTCCTACCCACTTGTAGCTGAATGACCTTGGGAAAAATCACCTTTGTGGTGTTCACTTTCTCATACATAAAGCATGGAAAATAATTCACTTAGCTGTAGGCTTGTTATGCAAGTAAACTGAATTAACATTTGTAAAGTATATGGAACAATGCCTTCTACAGAGTAAGTGCTACTTATGCATAGTTAAAATGAATGAAATAAATAAATACATTTGTCAGAGAAATTTAGAGGTATGAAACTACTTTTGAAATTGACTAAAGCTACAAAAACAACTCAGTTTTTAATATTGGAGACTTATTAAATCGATTTTTAATTTTGCATTCCTGAATGTTTAGGACGCCTCAGAGAATAAATAGTAAAGTCCCATGACATGCTCCACATAAAAAGGTGTTTGACAGCCAAGTAAATTTGAAGAATTCTGCATATTAAATCAGTTGACAAAGAAGTCATTCAGAAAATAAACTGTTTAGATTTGTTTAGCCAAGAGATTTGCTAACTTATTCTGCATATGAATCAATTTAGCCATGTATTTGAACATCCTGGAAAACTAATGTCTCATGAACACACTGTGAAAAGTGTGTCATAGAAAAATCCCTAGCATGCACCAAGAAACAGTAAAAGATGACTCAGTTAACTGGAATGTCATAAAGTAGATAGCAGTTTCCTGGGACCTCAAGTTATACTATCAATTGTGGGTAAAATATGTGAAAAATCAGTAGAAAGACCTAACTAGCAGCAGTTACTTGGGGGAATTTCATTCTGTAGCTTATTAAAATTGAAGTACATGGTCAGAAGTCAGACTAGACATAAAGGCGACTTGATAATGGAGTTAAAATTTTGGATTATTATAATTTAAATACTTCCTGCTTAAAATGAATATTGGCCCTAGGAATGACTAAGTAAGATTCAGTCCTTTTTAAAAGGGGATTTAACCCTGTGTATGAAGACTGTATTCATAGTCACACAGGTAATGGCTAAATTAAAAATGAATTTAAAGAGAATGGACTGAGTGGTTTATTATTTGGAAAAGACATATTAGTTCCTGTATATGTAAAGTTTACTGGAATTTTCAGAGTACAGTAGTGCCAGCTGGGAGAAACTTATCCCCTAAGAAGAATTGTTTATGATGTGAGAAGTGCTCTTTAAATATCACTTGGGACCACCAAAATACTTTCTTGAAATACACATGGTTATTGTGTATCTTAATGGGCTTAAATGAAGAGTTTAATAAATTTAGATCCTGCAGAAGTAATTGAAAAAGTGATTGATAACAATACATTGAAAGCAATAAGGATTAGAAGTAACTAATTCTACATATATCTTGGAAGAGTGTATTATGACAGTGGCTATGTCAGCTCAAAGCCAAACATCTGGATGAAAAGTGAAACATTCTGTCAATTAGACCAAAATGTTCATGTTCAGGACAAACATCTGAATGATTTGGTGGAATATTCACTTTTTATTTGAATTGGTACTACCTATGATTTACATTACAATGGGGGCCTTATTACAGAGATGAAATGAGTCTGATTCTCTAAGCTGCATTTTGTGATAAGCACAAATCAATTTTATGCTAAAAATTTTGTAGTTTTGTTAGGTAGAAGCTGGACACAAGAACTGGAAGGAGACTCCCCAAGGCAGAGTCCCAAGTCCTTGAAAAGGGAATGATTGAGAACTGAGCTGGAGCTAAGGATGGTGATAAATAGGTTACACATTAGAAAGAAGCCTGGGGCACAACATCCTGACCTTGTGGCTTCCAAGATCTTGGGGCTGACAGTTCAAGAGGCACAGGAGCAGAACAGCTCTTCTCTTCCATCTCTGCCTCAGGGTAACCCCTAGACTCTTTACTGTGCATTTGGATTGCAAGAACAGTCCCTTCTAATGGAGAAAGGCTGTGGGTTCTGGTACAAACCTTATAGGGTCAAAAACTCCCACTCCCAACCTGTGGGACAAGTGTCCCAAAAGATTGGAAGCAGCCTTCATTTAGAAACCACTCCAATGCATGTCTTAGCTCTTCCCAGCCCAGAGATACCCAATAATATTCAAATCCCAAACAACCCAGAAATCTATTCTACCTCACAGGACCTGCCTTCTCACACCTTGAGGGTGTGCTTTCCCTTTGATAAACTGCTTGGTGCTTGCATCCCTCCTTCCAGCAGGGATCCCCATGTAAATCTTTTCCTGGGGAATCCAAAATCCCAGACCTCCAATCACACTAAGTAGACTCACTCTCATCCCTAACTCTTGTATATTGGGGGAAAAAAACAAAAACAAAAACAAAAACAAAACAAAAAGCAATGATGAACATAATAGAAATAGCAACATAGATAGAATAAAGGGACATCCTGTGATTACATTCTCCTGCTCTGAGTTCTCCAGCTCACCCTGATCTAGATGGGGAAACTACCAGATGAAAGCTGAGCCAAAAAGTAGTTCTCCCAAAGTTACCCAAAATAAGGGGCAGAGGAGGAATTAGTCTTCAATCTTATGATGCCTAAATAGACCATGTTCTTTCAATATTTGCACTTGTAACATAGTTTACAAATCAATGAACCCATTATATCATTGCTTAGCATTTTATAGTTCTTTTTAAAACTAAAAAAATGACACACAAAGGAACTGGGATAAATTGAGTGATTCAAAGTTACAGAGCTCATAAATGGCTAGTGCTAGACTGAAATGTAGGTTTTTGTGACCTTTATTAAAAATGTCATTTTGTGTAAAAAACAAGAAGGAATTATGTGACAAAAGCATGTGGTTAACTAATTTGTATTTAAATAAAGCTTTAAATGGAAAAACAAAAAAATGAAACTATTCACAACCATTGATATATTTAATAACAGACACCAGAAATGGGTTAGTGTAAAGACATGAAACCATTTTTGGAGACAGTGAAAACATTAAAAAGTTAATTGTGAGTATTTTCCAATCAAATATAATTTCTGATCAATTATACCTACCAGTTTTTATATCTTCAAAAGAATACAATCTTTCAAAATTGTACTATTATTTTACTCAGGCAAATATCTGTAAAAACTATTATTTGAGTTCCAAATTTTCTGCATTCAGCAAAGTCTTTGGTATAGTTTAGGTCTTTAATACATATTTATTGAAGTCAACTAGTAACAGATCATACAGGAAAATCTGCAATTTGTAAAGGATTATTGTTGTTTGTTTTGTTTTGTTTTTGTTTTGTTTTAATAAGGTAATCACTTTTGGAGAACATTTTACGTTAACTCTCCAATCTCACATTGTATAATTCAAAATGTTACCAAATTGGGTTGACCAGTGTGTAAATCTGAAAAGACTGAAATTTTATCAGTTTTCTAAAATGAGTTCCATCTTCACAAAACAAGTATCAGCTATCATCCAAAAAAAAAAAAAAAGCAGTGACTCTGGCTGGCCAAAGAAAGTATGTCACCCATGATAATTATTCTAAAATTGAAGGGAGAAAAAGAAAATCCTCTCACTTATTGGCAGATGATCAGAAATGACTAAAAATATCTGTATCATTATATTTTGCTCTTGCAGCACATATAGATACATAGGCAATTAAGGAGAAGAGAAAGTTATCCTTGTAAAAGATATATCAACTACATAAACTTCATATTAAAAACTAATATAGAAAAAAGTCTTCATTTAAGATTTATTTATTGATTTATGTTTCAGTCTTGACTGACAGGCTGATAAAGAGTACTATTTGTGATACTTTTGAAGTCACACATACAAAGATTTATTTAAACATGTATTTTAAAGAAAAATAAGCATGAAATTAAAATTTAAAAAAGATATATATTAAACATATCTTGCATAATCTGCTATAATATTAATAGCCCATTTAATTTAGTTTTCAGCCCTCATTTTTATTGACCTTTGAGACTGCTGATTGTGCTCCCCTCACAGATGTACTTTCTTCCATTGACTTCCAGGACATAACTTTCTCTTGTTTATTTTCTTTTTCCTTTGTTTATCATTGATTGCTTCTAATCATTACACAGTTGCTTCCCACTTTCTCCTGGGCATTTTATCATTGAAATGTCCTCTGACTCAGTTAATAGCGATGTGATGGTGAGCTCATCTAATACCATCTTTTAAAAATATCGTTAATATTATGAAGCTTTCTCCAACAGACTTTTTCCCCAACTTCTTACTTTCATGTGTCCAGTTTCATCTGGTGGGTATTACAATCTCCATATTGAACCATACTTGAAACATTAATATTACCCTAAACTTGCCCCTCCAAGAGTCTGCCTAACCTCAATTGATGGCATCTATTTTCTTCTAGTTGCCAAGTCTAAAATCTTTATAGCCATGTTTAATATCTTTTATTATCTCACACACTATATCTAATTGATCAGTATGTTTTTAGATCAATTTTCAAAATAGGACCTAATCATTTCTCATCAAATTTGGAGCCACAACCCTGTTTCCGCTACCATTATCCCTTATGTAGGTTAAGATTTTTATTTCTATTTTCTATCACTACAGTCTAATTTCAACAAACAACCAAGTGATCTCTCAGGAAGATAGGGTAAATAAAAGCAAAGGATTTTTGTACTTAGCCACCTCCCCACAAAAAGCACATTTAAATAAAATTAATCCTATTACATGTCATTACCTGAGATTAAAGATGATTATTAAGACATTATTTTATAACTTTGGAAAAACACTTATGAATAAGAGAAAATATGGCAAGAATAGAAAATGTGAATCAGATTATATATAAGACAAAAAATGGACAACCTTAGAAGAATCACACTGACCTCTCTAATATAAATCTACTGATATGGCAGTCTAATTAATTTTGGTTTATTGTGATTTTTTTTTACATCTTAAGAATAGAAGAATTAGAAAGAATGAGGCAATTTCTTCCCTTTCTTTACCTTCTACTTTGTGAAAATGGAATTCTGAGTTAAACAAAGCTTTGGCTCCTAGGGAACTGGGGTTCCTATTGCTCCCAGGGTAGAAATAACAGGTTTTCTTTCCAAAAGAAAGACAATTTAGGTCTAAGAGAAAGGGTTTGTCCTCTGAAATTTTACAGTCAGTTGGTTTAAAACTACCTGATTTGGGAAATTTCTCCAGGACTGAAAGAAGTGATATCTGGAAGTTGCTGTAATAGTGGGATTAATTTTTCAGCCTACTAAAGAGCCCAGGGTAGATGATAGAAACTCAGAGGTTTTATATAAGTAGGAAGGTGAGGTTTTATATAAGTAGGAAAAGAGCCATTTGGGCAGACACTGGGTTGGTGCTTTGATATAGAAACAGAAACAGTGGAAGTATTCTTTGTAGAATTGAATTAAAAAATAAATAAATAAGAGGCTCATTGCATATTGAAATTCAAATTCTCATTAGCATGTGAAGTAGAGACTCAGGATAATTTATATTTGGTTAAAAGGTATAAAATAAAAGGGCATCTTGTGGCTCAGTCAGTTAAGCATCTGACTCTTGATTTTGGATCAGGTCATGATCTCAGGTCACAAGATCCATCACTGCATTAGGCCCCATGCAGGGCAAGAAGTCTGATTAAGATTTTTTTTTCTCTCCCTCTCTCTGCCCCTCACTGGAGTTCATGCATGCTGTCTCTCTTACTTAAAAACAAACAAACAAACAAAAAAGAATAAAATACAGCTTTTCCTATACCTCAAAATTATAGAAGAATAACCATCATAGCATCTATAGTAGATCCAGTCCATGCAGATCAGATTACCACCCAAAGGACTATATCAAATTTGAACAGGGGATATAAGGTCCACCCAAAATAGAAAAATTAATGTAAGAATGTGCCCTGAATGTAAGAATTCAATTTCTCAGTTAATATCTCTGTAATCACAGTGCAACACTGATGGTTAAGTACACATTTTAGAGGAAAAAGATAAGAAAAGTGAACAAATAATAACATGTAACCACCAGAAAAATGACACAATGGCACTATTTTTTAGGGAATTAAAACACACACACACACACACACACGCACGCACACCTGGAATCTTAATTGCCGAGGATCTAATAATTTTATAAAAGAGAAAATTCTACCCCAATGTAGAAAGAAATACTAAAAATCAAAGTAAATGAAAGTAAATATTCCTTTTTTGCATACTTGACATCTATGTCAAAAAATGTCATCATTCATCTAAATAGTTAAATGGCCTTCAAACTATTGATTTTATTATAAATAAATAAATATAAGCTCACATTTACTCAGAATGAACAATATCCTATGCATGGTTAATCACCATGAATTTTTTATGTGTCTTACAAAATTTTCTGTGGGAATCACGGAAAATCTTATTACCAACACTGGTAAATATTTATCTTTTTCCCTATGAAAGATTTAGTTGTATACCATGAATCCAAAAGAAAGAAAGAAATTTAACCCTACATGGCACTGTTTTCCAATTACCCCAAAACTGGTATAAATTTAACAAATACCACCAAAGAGCAAGAATTTCCATTTATTTGTTATTAGTAAAAATATTTTGGTGACATTAGTAAGACGGTAGAATAGAAAGCCCTAGCACCCATTCTCATTTAAATATACCAACTTAACAACAATATAGTCTCCTAAAAACCTTTATGAGAACTCTAGAAAGCAGTTAAGAAGGTGTTAAACACCAAGCAAACTCAAAGCCAAGAATAGGTGCATTGAAACAGGTAAGAAAAGCCATTTCATAACAACTGTGATACACCTTTCTCCCAGACAACACAGATTTGTACAAATTAAAAGCCTATATCATGGCTTCTTCTTTGGGAGGGAACAATAAGAATGGAATGCAAATCTAATGTTTTAGCTTTTCAGAGGACTTCCCTAGGAACTGGTTTCTGTGGCTCTTGATTTGGAGTGTTGATGGGGGAACTGGCATATTTTGGTGTCTGGGGATCACTGAGAACAAAAGAGCTCAGCAGATTATTCAATGACAGAGAACCTATAGTACTATAGACAGATATTGCAAGGAACAAGAGGAATTTTTTTTTTCAATGAATGAATCAGTTTGAAGCCATTGAGGTTTTTTTTTGTTTGTTTTTTTGTTTGTAAAGATTTTATTTATTTATTTGACAGACAAAGATCACAAGTAGGCAGAGAGGCAGGCAGAGAGCGCGATGCGGGGCTCAATCCCAGGACCCTGGGATCATGACCTGAGCCAAAGGCAGAGGCTTTAACCCACTGAGCCACCCAGGCGCCCCAGAATTATTTTCTTTTAAGGATTTTATTTATTTATTTGACAGACAGAGATCACAAGTAGGCAGAGAGGCAGACAGAGAGAGAGGGGAAGCAGGTTCCCTGCTTAGCAGAGAACCCGATGTGGGACTTGATCCTAGAACCCTGGGATCATGACCTGAGCTGAAGGCAGAGGCTTAACCCACTGAGCCACCCAGGCACCCAACAAGAGGGATTATTAAATTGTAGAAAACACACAAGAAGACCTCATTGGGAAATTATGTGCCCAGACTCAAAGACACATCCCCAGTAAAGATTTGAGCATCCTTGAGAATCTTTAGCTGGCCTTACTGGTAAGGATCTTCCCTTATACAAAGTCAGTTTGTAAGGACTGATGGGAGTGGCTATTTTTCAAATTCATATATCACAGCAAAAAATAACAGGATGCATAAAGAAACAAGGGAAATATGGCCCAAAGAATCAAGATAAATCTCTAGAAACTGACCCTAAGTATATGGAGATCTATGAATTATTTGACAAAGAATTCAAAATAATAGTATTAAAGAAGCTCAGTGTACTACAAGAGAACACAGACATACAACTAAATAACATAAGGAAAATAGTACATGCACAAAATGAGAATAAAAATGGAGGCAGATACTACAAAGAAGAAAAAACAAATTTTAGAGCCGAAGGATACAACAAATAACATGAAAAATACACTAGAGGAGATCAATAGCAGACCTGACCAATCAAAAGAAAGAATCAGTTAATTTGAATAGATAATTTAAGTTATCCTAGCAGAGGATAAAAAGAAGAGAAATAAAAGGAAAGGAAGGTTATGGTACTTATCATATGAGAAATTCAACAAAGAGAAAATACATGGACAGGACTGGAAGAGATTATGCTGAGTGAAATAAATCAGGCAGAGAGAGTCAATTATCATATGGTTTTGTTTATTTGTGGAGCATAAAGAATAAAACAGGGGACATGGGGAGATGGAGAGGAGAAGAGAGTTGGGGGAAATTGGAGGCGGAGACGAACCATGAGAGACTATGGACTCTGAGAAACAAACTGAGGGTTTTGGAGGGGTGGGGAGTGGGAAGTTGGGTGAGCCTAGTAGTGGGTGTTAAGAAGGGCACATATTGCATGGAGCACTGGGTGTGGTGCATAAACAATGGATTCTGGAACACTGAAAAGAAATTTAAAAAAATAAATAAAAATTTAAAAATAAATAAATAAATAAAAATGGGGGGGGGGGGGGAGAAAAGAAAGAAAAAGAACCAAACAGAAATTTTGAAGCTGAAGAATATGATTGAACTAAAACACACAGTGGAGAGCTACAACATGAAACGTGAACAATCAGAAGAAAGAACTACTTTTCTTTCTGTGAACTGAAGGATAGGTTATTTAAAATTATCCAGTAGGAGGAGAAAAGCTATCTTTCAGAATTGAAGGAAAGATAATGACATTCCTAGACAAACCAAAGTGAAGGAGTTTGTCACCAGTAGGCTAACCTTACACTAAAAGGAATTGTTCATGCTGAAAAGAAAGTACATTAGTAAAATGAATTCATATAAAGGTATAAAATGAATTTATAAAGGTAAATATATAGTCAAATTCAAATATTCAAATATTATAAAGGTAGTATATAAATATTAAATCTAGTATAAAGGTTAAAACAAAATAATTAAAAATATAGTCATAATAACTTGTTTATGGATATACAATATGAAAAGATGTAAATGTGGCATCAAAAGCATAAAATATGGCTGGGTGATAAGAATGATAAGCTTTTGTATGAACAAAACGAAGTTGTTATAGGTTAAAATAGACTGTCATAATGGTAAGATGTTTTATGTGAACCTCATGATATTCACAAAGCAAAAATTTATATTGGGTGCAAAAAAGATGAAGAGAAATAAAATCAAAACAAAGCACTGTAGAAAATTATCACTTCATACAAGAAGACAGAAAAAGAAAAAAAGAAGAATCTATAAAATATTCAGAAAAAATATAAAATGGCAGTGGGATGTCTTTACCTACAAATAATTTCTTTAAATGTAAATGGACTAAATTCTCCAGTCAAAAGATACAGAATGTCTGAAAGCTTTGAAAAAATACCCAACAATATTGTGGCAACAAAGAATTTGCTGCATCTCTGAAGATACACATTGGCTGAAAGTGAAGTAATAGAAGAAGATACCTCATACAAATAGAAACCAAGAGACCAGAAGGGCATAAATAGGCATTAAGTAAAAATATAATAAGAGAAAAAGAAAGTCATTTTATAATGGTTATGGATCAATTCAACAAGAGGAAATGTCAATGCTGAAAAACATTTACACAACATTGGAGTACTTGAACATATAAGATATATATAAATGGATAATAATGGAGAAATAGCAATTAAATAAGAGTGCCAGATTTCAATACCCCACTTCCAATAACAGATAATCATCCATACAGAGAGTTAGTAAGCAAACACTGCACCTGAACTACACTTTAGACCAAATGAGCTAACAGACATATATAGAATATTCCACCCAGTAGCAGCAACATTCATATTTTTCTCAAGTGCACAGAGAACATTTTCCAGGACAAATCATTTAGTAGGGCCACAAAACAAATCTTAATAAATTTAAGAAGACTGAAATCATGTCAAATATCTTTTCTTTCACAATGGAATGGAACTATACATCAACAGCAGGACGAAACCTATAAAATTCACAAATATGTGGAAGTTGAATAATATACTCTTGAACAGATGGCTCAAAGAAGAAACCAAAAGGGAAATTTAAATATATGTGTGTGTGTGGTGTGTGTGTATGTATATATATATATACATACACAAACATATATATGAAAAATTATATATAGGTAAAATTATATATATAGGAAAAATTATATCTTAAACAAAATGGAAACAAAATACGCCTAAACTTATGGGATTCAGTAAAAGCAGTTTTAAGAGGGAATTTTATAATAATAAATGCCTACAAGAAGAAAGAGAGATCTCAAAGAAACAAACTGACTTTACTCCTCAAGGAACTAGAAAAAGGAAACTAAATGCAAAGTTAGTACAAGAAGAAAATAACAAAGATTAGAGTGGAAATAAGGTGAAAAAGACAAGATAACAGATCAGTGAAACTAAGAGTGTTTTTCTGTTTTGTTTTGTTTTGTTTTGTTTTGTTTTGTTTTTAAGATAAAGAGTATATAAATCTTTTGGTACTCTTACCAAGAAAAAAAGTAAAAGATTAAAATAAACAAAATTAAAAATAAAAGAGGAGACATTGATATCTAAATATATTGAATATAAGTGCTTATTAGATTACCATGAACAATTATATGTCAACAAATTGAATATCTTAGAAGAAATGTATAAATACCTAGAAACATACAATCTACCAGGACTAAACCATAAATAAATAGAAAATTTGAACAGAACAATAGCAAATAAAGAGATTGGATCAGTAATCAGAATTTGTCAACAAAGTAAAATCCAGGACTAGATTGCTTCACTGGTGATTCTACCAAACATTTAAAAAATAATTTATGCCAATCCTTCTCAAACTCTACCCCCCCACCAAAAAAAAATAAAAAGAATAAGAGTGAACAATTTTAAACGAATCATTTGAAGACCCACATTACCCTGATACCAAAGCCAGATAAGAACACTACAAGAAAACTACAGATCAACAATCCCCATGAATGTGGATGTTAAAATCCTTAAATAAATTAGCAAACCTAATTCAACAACACATTAAAATGATTATACACCATTACTAAGTAAAATTTATGTCTGGAGTACCAAGATGATTCAGCATACAAAAATCAGTCACTGTGATGCACCACATTAATGGGTTGAAGAACCAAAAAAATTATATGTGATTATTTCACAATGCAGAGAAAGGCTTTGACAAACTTAACATAGTAAAATAAAATTTTCATGGTAAAAACAAAACAAAACAAAACAAACCACAACTCTGCAAACTATAATTAAAGGAAATTACCCAACACAATAACATAAAAAGTCCACAGCTAACATGGCACTCATTGATGAAAAGCTTTTCTTTCTAAGATTAGGAAGAAGGCAAGACTGACTTCTCATACTTCTATTCAACAATTGCAAAAGTCTTCTGCAGCGCAATCACACAAGGAAAAGATACAAAAGCCATCCAATTTGGAAGGGGGATAGCAATTATCTCTGTTTGCAGATGATATGATCATTATATGTAGAAAATCCTTAAAATTCTGCAAGAAAAAATTATTTGAATAAGCATATTTAGCAAAGTAATAGGCTAGAAAGTCAACCCCCAAAGTAAGTTGTGTTTTACACACTAACAATGACCAATCTGAAAAAGAAGACAATAATCCCACTTATAATGGCATGGAAAACATAAAATGCTTAGGAATAAACTAAATAAAGAGGTGTGTTGAAAGTTCAGTTAAATTCTTCCATAATATTGCTGTCTTGACATCTACTTTGTGTAGCTAAGTGGACTTGGACTAAACACTTAGCCCCTCCCCATGCTCTAGATAATAGCCCATAGGGTCACAAAGTAAATGTAAATTCCTGATATGATTCCCTTAACATACCCTGTAATAACAGTCTCTTTTGCTTCTTAGCTCTTTCCCCTTGAACATCTTTTAGATAAGACCCCCATGAAGCTTGCTAAGATTTGTTCTTTTGGGTTTGAATTGACCAATTCAGCTTAGTCCAAGAACCCCAAAGCACTCTAATCATAGAACCTAAGAAAGGTATGTGCCTCAGGTCCTGCTGCTTGCTCTTTGCCTGCACCTTACCTTGACCTCTCCATGCAGTCCATCAAGGCATGCTCTTTACCTCCTGCAGGACCTGTGAATAATAAACTCCTCTATTTCACTTTCTCCTGTGTTCTTTCTTTGAAACAGGACCCATAGTCCAAAATTCCAAGGATCTACTTAACATGTTAATTTCACAAAAGATTACAAGACAAAAGATTTATACACTCAAAACTACAAAAGACACTGATAAATGAAAAAAAAAAAAAACTACTAGTGTTCAGGGTTACATAACTTAATATTTTTTAAATGACCATTCTATCTAAAGCAATCTACAGACTCAATACAAGTGTAAATCTATTTTAATGGCATTTTTTTTTTTTGTAGAAATAGATGTAAAATTTTAAAATTCACTTTGGACCTAAATAATTCCAAAAAGCAAAAACAATCTTGGAGGGGGGGGGGGGGGGAAAGATTCAGGAATCACTCATCCTGATTTCAAAACATATTACAAGTCTACAGTAACGAAAACATTATGGCACTTGTTTAAAGACAGACATATAGACCAATGCAACAGAATAGAAAGCACAGAAAAAACCTGCACTTATATGGTCAAATGATCTTTGACAAGGTTGCCAGTAATGGGTAAAGGATATTCTCTAGACAATTGGTGTTGGAAAACTAGGTATGCACGTGCAACAAAATAAAGTTGGACCCTATACTACCCTATACACAAAAAATAAGTGAGATAGGTTAAAGACCTAAACATATGGGGTGCCTGGGTGGCTCAGAGGGTTAGGCCTCTCCCTTCAGCTCAGATCATGGTCTCAGGGTCCTGGGATCAAGCCCCGCATGGGACTCTCTGCTTAGCAGGAAGCCTGCTTCCCCCTTTCTCTCTGCCTGCTTCTCTGCCTACTTGTGATCTCTCTGAGTCAAATAAATGAATAAAATCTTAAAAAAAAATTAAAAATAAAAAATAAAGACCTAAACATAAAGCTTGAAACTATAAAACTCATAGACAAAATTTAGTAGAGAACTTCCATGACAACAGATTTGGAAATGATTTCTTGACTATTACACCAAAAGCACAGACAACAAAAGCAATAATATATTAGTAGAACTTTGTCAATCTTAAAAACTTCTGTGAAGTGGACGCCTGGGTGGCTCAGAGGATTAAGCCTCTGCTTCAGCTCAGGTCATGGTCTCAGGGTCTTGAGATCAAGTCCTGCATTGGGCTCAATGCTCAGCAGGGAGCCTGCTTCCCCCTCCCTCTCTCTGCCTGCCTCTCTGCCTACTTGTGATCATCTCTCTTTCTGTGTCAAATAAAGAAAATGCAAGGAAAACTTTAGCTGTGGTTTATGTTGGGTAAAGGGAAATATAAATATTTTGATATATGCTATAGAGTTTTTTATGCTTGAAAATAATATTTTTTTTTTCTTTTCCAGAGAAGTTAAGAAAGGTAAAAGTTAGATCTAGAGATCACAGAGAATGAAGCACTGTCAACTATATTACTATAAAATAAAGAAGCATTAAAAATACAAATCTTTGAGTACTTTTATCTCTCTCTCTTTTTTTTAAGATTTTATTTATTTGACAGAGAGAGAGAGAGAGTACAAGCAAGGGGAGCAGCAGAAAGAGAGGGAGAAGCAGGTTCCCCGCCAAGCAGGGAGCCCAATGTGGGACTCAATCCCAGGATTGAGGACCCTGGGATCATGAATTGAATGGAAAGCAGAGGCTTAACCATCTGAGCCACCCAGGCACACACACACATACCCTTTTATTTCTTTTAAACTGAGTTCCTTATTCATTTCACCTTTTAGATACATTTGCTAAATCTATAATGCAGATGGCAGTCAGGACATTTTGAACAAAAGTATATGAAGGGGGACGTAGTTATCTTTCTTTTTTGTGTGTGATGCATACCTCAAATATTGCTTTAGATAAAGGATTGAAAGCATCAAAACCAGTTGGCAAAAATGTCTGATATCGGTTCTAGACAAAAATGAAAACATCCAGTGGTCATAAATCTATGAATACAATTTATTGAATACATTTTTCAAGTCACTGCAGTGAAACAGACCAAATTGAAATGAGTCTATGTGCATGTCTGTTTTGTTTCATATTATGTGAAAAGGGCCCACCCTGCACTGGGTCCAAATTGGCAGAAGAGCTTTTGAAGTGTGATACATTTTAATACATCTGTTAGCTGATAATGATTAATGGACATATTTCAAACTCTTAAAGAAGTTTGAGATTTAGTGTCTCACCACTTCTAGGCAGATTTATCAGAGACCATTAATGGATATTTCCACAAGGAAAATTACCAATACTAAAAAGACTCCCTGTTGAAGTTGAATCGAGACATACTAGTGGAATAAGGATCTTTCACATTATCCAGACTCGATGCTTATGGAAAATACTAGTTTACATGGAATATAATCTTATTTAACCTCATGACCCAGGTAGTAGAAATTAATGATGTAGTCATTAAAATTGTATAACTCAGATTTCTTTTATCTATTAAGGTCATTAAAAAATATTTCTTTTTGAGAGTCACTGTATTTATAAAAAATTTTACAATAACCTAATCTCCAAAAATATATGTGTAGACCAAAATCTCCAAAAGGAAATAAAATCTGTATATTAATGTTACTTCCATAGGATCATTGATGTCATCATATTTCATGTTGCGTACTTTTCCTCAAGTTACTTCTATAGTAGTTGGCAGCTACTAAGTTTTAGTAAAAATAGTTTATGAATACACAAAAGATTCATGTGCATTCTACTTGAAATGTTAGGAAATATAAAATAACTTTGCAGATGTAAGCAATAATTAATCTATGATTTTATATGCCCATAGGTAATTGTGTTAGGTTCACCTGAGTGAATTTTTCTACTCACTAGTTATGATCTTAATCAATATTTTAATCTTGCAAGCACTTGCTAAGTACTTTACATTCCACTGATTACAATTATGTTAATTTTTTTTTACTTGAAAATGTACTTACGATGATAAGGTAAAGTTTTTTCCTAAAGATGTTACAACAAACACAAAGATAGGTAAAAGAGAAATGTCTTAATTTTAATAAAATCCATTACTCAGAACTTAATTAGAAATGATCAAATATTGCCTCAGTCCCTATAATATTAACATCCCCAGTATTTGTGGACCTGTTCAGTTTACTTTTAAAGTAAAACTATTGAAAGACATCAGAATACTTATCAGATATCCAGGTTAATACAATATATTGAGAATATTTCTCTCCCTGTGGTTTACTGAAGACCCTGAGCTACTATGATTCTCTTCATTCTTTTCTCATTTTTCTACTTTTTCTTCTTTTACTTCTCAAAGCCTCAACTTTCTCTTACTCTGGCAGCTTTTTCCCTGAGATGTTTCTCTCTCTTTTGTAGCTTGCATTATCTCCTCTGTCCTAGTGAATTTGAAGCTAATATTTCCTGTGAAGATTGATAATTTTTACCTGTTCAGGGATTTTTCTTTTTTAGAATACTAATATTATTAAAAGTCTTAATGACCATCTACTATAAATGTGTATGTATTGAGGCAATAAATTTGATTTAACAACTAATGTTCAAAGATGCCATGTTATTTCAGATCTGCCTTCATAGGATTATTTCTGATTAAGTACAATATTATGAAGACACCTGCACTGTTATTATCATGTTCAATACAGAATATTTGCTTTCCTGACAAAGTAGATTTCAAGTAATTTTAGGAAAAAAATCGAATTTGGTTATTGTTGGAATCTTAGTATGGGTGTCTTAAGATTCAGTCCAACCTTGAGAACTGCTATTATCATAATTATAGATCTAACAATACAAAATTGAATTTTAAACTTGCTCTGCGTGTTTGTAATTATTATGCTCTTTTCGAAGAGAACAAAAAAAAGTGAAATAAATTGAAGTTAGAAATAATTTGAAGCCATAGTTCTCAAAGCATAATCAAAATTTCTCACTTTGTTCAAACGTTTGCCTATCCCTATTTGTAACTGAAAATAATGTATTAGTCACAACATGAACATGCTTAATTTACCCCATGCCTAGAAAGTAAAGTAAAGTCTTTGATACTTCTTGCACTGAGAGAATCATGAATTTAAAGCTCATAATCTCTAAGGTAAAAGGAAGTGATTATTGTGTTTATTGTGATATTTGTGATTATTGTTTTACTTATATGAATATAAAATGCAATATTAATTTTTGTAAACTAGAGCAGTGATATTGGAAGTATTACATGCTACAGAATGCTGGGTATATAAAAAGAAGAAAGAAGGTTCTAGGAAGGTTCTAAAAAAATAAGTTGTATGTTAGTTATTAAAAATAAAACAACCTTCCATTTTATTCATTTATAAATGCAAAAAATTATAAGATATTAAAGAAAAGTACTACTTTTTGACAGTTATGAGTAAAAAAGAGCAAATTGTAAAATAACATGTTAAAGGGAAAATGATATTTGTTATTTAGTGCATATGTGTGTGAGAGAGATTGATAGGTAACTAGTAAGTGTGAGAAATACCTAATCCCAACAATTCATTATTTTTCTATGGTTACCAGAGAAAGAAAGAGGAAAGAAAATTGACTTACACCTATAACTTAAAAATTCAAATAAAACATTAGATAAAGCCCAGAGATCTTAGGTTGGCATGTTCATTCATACCAAATCTTCTACAAATTTAAAATTCATCTGCTGCATAGTGTTCTAGTTCCCTTTCTACATTTCAGGTTAAGATGCTAATGAGCTATGAAATGAATAGTTAGTACCAGTGAGAAATAAAGCTTATGAAATATTCTAAACTGGAATAATCAGCTATAAAAATTACTGAGATTTTACATAATGAAGAGGCAGAATAACCCAATGTTAAGAATACAAACTTTAGAAACAGAATAAAAGGGGTTCAAATCTTGGAATTAAAACTATCGATTATACATAGAGATATTAATATTTATATTTAATAATCCTTTGGTAACTTTTCCTTTTGCATTTTGCAGAAGAAAAGTGCAGAAAGAGATACTAATGTAGGTTTCTTTGTAATAAAATGGAATAATCTATGCAATGTATCTAGCATAGGTCTATTATATAGTAAGTATTCAAAAAAAGGAAACTCTTTTTATTAGATGTGCACATTATTGTTGCTTTCGTAGTTCAGAACCACTAAGCTTTTTATAATACAGTATCGTTTTACCACTATATAAAATCTCAATGCATTTTGTCTTTCCAGTGTTTTCTTTATCTTATTTTTATTGTCTTTCATCTGGAAGTACCTTATTGAGGAAGAAGAATCAATAGTGGAGGGAGGAGGCATCATATTACCAAAATAATTTACTTTCCATTGGATATTTTGATCTAGTGGATATTACAGTGTTATTAATCTTTATAGAACTTCATAACACTCTAACACTGATAGCCTCAGCTTAGATTCATAAAGTTTGTCATTAAATTTGAAATTTGCATTATTAAATCAGATCAATGAAGACTATCACCTCACAATACCTCTATATAGATTTCTTTTTAAGTCTACTGTTTAAGGGAAGCAATTCAGGGAACATCAAAATCGTTACTTTTCATGTCCCAGTTGGCTTTGTATTTCTTTTCACACTCAGGTAAAAATGTTTCTGTATTCACCTACGATGTGATTTAAAAAAAAAAAAAAATCAGTGTAAGAACACAAACACTTTGCTATTGACCAAAAAACAGAAGGAGAAGGGGAAAATATTATATGTAAACTTACTCATCTTTAGTAAAAAATTATACTTAAAAACTATACACTAGGCACAATTAGTTATTGTCATTGTTTTAAGACTGAATGTTGTATGTTAATTATTTTTAGATTGGCATCGTTTGTCTCAAAGTTGTAACCGAATTTTATTTAATTTTTATTATTATTTTTATTTATTTTGTAACTGGAATTTAAACACAATTATAATACTAATTTGATCATAATCTGAATATATAATTTCCTCAAATTTAAATAAAAAGTCCCTGCTACTTTTGAATTTTCTAGAAGAAAAATTAAGGTCCAAAGGAAATAGTGTCCAAACAACATCTTCTAAACCCTATATATTAAAGTTACCAAAAAAAAAAGGCTGGAATTTATCCTTCTCACATCTTACTGTTTGTTCAGTCTTAGTTTTAGAAGTCTCTTGATGACTCTAAAATAGGTCTAGTCCATAAAATAAATAAATAGACTTTAAGGGGGGAAAGAGTAGGATAAACATAACCAAATAAGTTCTTAAAAATTAATCCAAATATATTGGTAGTTGTGATAAGTGGAAATGACATATATACTCCAAAGAAAATTTCACACTGAGTGAAATATGAAATCTAGCTTGATACTGCTTATAAGAAACAAAATGAAAATGCAAATAAACAGGAGTGAAGTGAAAGAGTGGGAAAAATAGTGAGTGAATTATAATAGAAAGAAGACTGGAATAATTACACTAATTTCAGAAAAAAATAAATGTCATAAAACATTACAAAGATAAAGAACATAGCTCCCTAATTATAATAGCTTACTTCGTAAGAAGATGTGGAGATTCCTATGATGTACTCTCTCAATAACACATTTTATGCACACAAAACACACCCCAAAACTATGAGGCAGGGTAGAAACTGCAATGTCTTCTAGCCTCAGCATTCTTCTTGTACATACTATTGATCAAAGTAGTTACAAAGATTCCTCAGATTCAAGGAGATGGCCCACATCTCCTTAAATAGGCCCACATTTGATGGATGAAATATCAATATTGCATTATAAGTTCATGTAGGTGTGTGTGTATATGTGTGTGTGTATAAGTGCAGTTGGTTGGTTGATAGCAAGAGGCAAAATTTAAAAAGCCAGCAAAACTGCATATGTTTAGATATTAAGTAAAATAATTCCAAATACAACTTTATGGATTAAAGAAGTAATCATTCGGAATGTAAGAAAATGTCTAGACTGGATTGATAATAAAATATGATGTCTTCATATAGTCACTGCAATAACCAATTTCCCCAGACATATATATTTTCATACCACTTTCATTCAAAATCTTAAGTGGTTCCCATGCCTAGAAAAAATAGAACACTTATTTCTCATCAAGGGTCATAATTTTGACTTTTTAAAAAATATGGTTTCTTTCCTACTCCCCTTTTCTATGTATATCTTATTTTTACAGACTTTACAGAGACACACAATCCCAAACCAAACTCTTGTCTTTTTATTTTTAAGCACACATTTCTCTATATGGAATGTTACTCCCCAGCACTTTCATCTACTAAATTCTACGTATCTTATAACATCTATTTCAAGTTCTACATCCTCAGTGAAATATTCTATACGTTCCTCCAACTCCAGGTAAAATTATTTTCCTGTTTCTTTTACATGATCAAGAATACATATTTTGAAAAACTTGCAATAGCATATTTCACTTGCCACTTTTATTGTGTTTATGTTTGATGTCAGTGTTTCAAGATCAGGGAACGTGCTATTCAAGTGGTATTTTCCATAACATACGGCATCTATTGGAAGCCCAGGTGCATAAGACAGGATCAATCAATATTTGTTAAATTTATTTCACCCTGATCCTCAGTATGTATTCTCTATACTTAGAAATAAGTGTTTTTATAAGGTACACTTCTAACTTCCCCAATATCAGAATCTATATAAATTTCTTTAGCTTGAAGTTTTTATTCTTCTTCTCTGTTCACATTTTCATTCATTATAAAACAATTTGAAAAACAGCATATTCATTCTTTGTCTTTCCATCACATCAGTCACAAAAAATCTGGTGTAACACCATGAGAGGAATGAACAACACGCTCTAACCCAAGTGTGTGCAACCTGATTACTAAGGAAGAGAAATATACAGTCAGTCCTTTAGGGTCAATAACTGTTTCTGATATATGAAACATACAAGAATAATAAAACTGAAAGTCATCCAGATAACCTGCTTAAATTCTAGCTGGCATCTAAATGACCCACACTTGCGTACCTTTTCAAACTCTTTACCTGTTCCTGCCAGATTACTTCCTCCAAAGTCCTATAAAACGACATAGAATAAATGACAAAGTTTGTTCAACAAAGCACAAGTTCCAGCTCTACTTTTTGTAAAATGGCTTATGACATTCAAATTACTCTAGGAAGGAAAGCTCTGTTTAGTCCTACCCAACTCTCTCACAATGTTTTGCTCTTTGCCTAGCTCAGTCTTTCTTTCTCAGCAGGCTGAAAAGAGTGTGCATTGTTTTGTAGGGGGTGTTAATTTCAGAAGTTTTCAGTAGATTTACCACAGTAACTGGGAAAAAGAAATCCACTTGTTTTTTTTTTTTCAGACATCCAGAGCTCTAATTCCAGAGCTCTGTGGTGGGAAGCATCAGAGGGTGGTGGAGTGGCCTGATGGACTTTAGCATCAAGTTTCTTTCCAAACAAATGCAAAGAACAATTATTCCCTCAGGTTATAAACTCTCTTTTTATTTTCACCTTCATTGATTCACCATTAGTTGCACAAATCAAAAGCAGAATATTTGCTGTCTGTTTTTGTAGCTATGCATCCTGTTTCCATTATGCTGTTTTAAAAGTTATTTTCTAGAGAACTGTTTATCTTTTAGAATGTGAAAAAAAATTTAGCTTAATATCCCATGTTGGCAATGAACCACACTTGGTACATTTATATTTTCTCTGCTGAATTTGATAGATTCTATTATTGTTATTATTATTATTATCATTATTATTACTCACAATGTAAAAGAATACAGTGCACAAATAATAGCCATAGGTATTTTAATATCATTTAAAAACTATTAAATGGGTTATAGGGAAGAATGTGGTGACTGTGTCTACAACTCAGATGACAGAAATCTTCCATATGTCTTGTGACTAACTTTTGGTTGAAGCAACTATTAATTTATCAATAAGTACGTAAATGTAAGTTGTGTATATAAGTTCAAATATATAAGTTGAAAGGATAATCTAAATTTTTTTCACTAACTCCTCATTCTAAGCAATTTAGACATATGAATTTATTAATAAACATTAGAATGTAGACGTTATCACCAATTCACCATCATTATTTCTGATGAGGAAATGAAACTACAGAATTGTTGAATAATTTGCCCCAAATCATACACATTAATCACTGGTAGCCCTTGATATGTAAACACAGTCTGTCTGCAGAGTTTGTGTTCTGACACGACCTTCTCAGTGAATCCTTTGTCTCTCCTTCTCATGCTGCCAGGTAGCTACATAGTTGGGTGAACCTTTTTCTGTCCTTCTGAGTGATGCCTCCATATAAAAAAAGCATAAAGTGATTGGTATCACTGACTTGTAGGTGGGAATTCTGTAAGTTGACTACATGGAACAACAACAAAAAAAACCTGCTAGAGTAGGAATCTCTTATATCTTTAAATGTATATATTTTTGTGAAGACTGAAATTTTACAAACTAAAATATGATAGAAAACCAATTTATTTATTTTCCAGTAAAAAATCAAAGACCTGTGGTAGATAATAATGTATATATCATAAAATATTACTAGAGAACTTGAATCTGATATTGGATCTATTTTTCTTTTATCTACATTAAAATGAGATTCTGCTATTATTCACAATTACTGTAAGATATATTCATATATATTTTTGTGTCATATACTTTTTTGGCAATGTTTTTACTGAAATAGATTTCCTTCCACAGGTTCTTAGCTAATGATACACTATCAGGAGGCACAAGGAGTGGAAATGATAAGCTCAACAATTAGGGTTAATCTTCATTGATTGCCTTTTTTTTTTAATTGTCAGAGAGAACTTAGGGAATCACTGTGCAGCAGGAAGCTTGCCTCTTCATTGCCGAGAAACAGTCATTTGTTATTATTTCAAGGCATTGCCACCTGGAGTAGAAAATGCCTTTCTATGCCAAGGTGCCAAATTAGACAGATCATATCACTTCAAGTCCAAACATCTGCTGAGACAAGGTTGAGTATGCTGTGAAGTCCTATTGGCTGCATTTTTAAGAACATGTGTTTCAAAATTTCATGTGCCAATTAGTCCATAAAATATTTATTGACTCTCTAATATATTCAGAACACTGCAATAGTCACTGAGGGCAAACAAAAGGTAATAGATAGTTTATGATCTACCTCCAAAGATTTATTTATAATCTAAGGCTAGAAATAGTTCCAAACATAGAACAGATGTGACCTTTTCCCTAAGGAACCTACAGGATAGGCACTTCTGAACCAGAATCAAAGACATTTCCCCCAATGCAGTGCTTCCTTCTGCTATATATTGTTATTTAAATACTGCTTGAATAAAACCAATAATACCTGTATCAGTCTGTCAGCCTAACATGTGACTATGTTATTTTGAGGAGCAGGTCTAAATATCAAGAAGTCTTTACACCATTTGTCCTTGGTCCATCCATAACAAAAAAGGAGAGAGAACATTTTTGCAGATATCTGATGATCCCTCTTCCCTAAAAATACGTCATTTATTTATTCTCTAAGCCCAGAACTCTAATTCCTTCAAGCAACTTCTGAGGTAACTTTTCAGTACAACTATCTTTTTATTTAACTCTCTTCAAGACATTATCCATCATGCACCATGTTTATTTTCAAGCAATTACCTCTTTGGCATTCTCACATTGAGTGAGGCAAAATGCAAGATTCATGAGTCAACTAGGATCCACTTTGAGTTATTTTCCATGAGATATATTTTCTGAATGAGGTTAATTTATACAAAAAATCTGGAGACACATACAAAGGTTTTGCTCAATTCTCACAAAAGAAAATGAGAGCCAATGAGACTTAAAATAATTTGAAACCAAAACTAAAGGGATGGAGCAGGGTTGGATTTGAAAGAAAGGTAGAACAAGATGATCAATTTTTTGATGGATTTGGCAATAGCACTTGCACCTTGAGGTGCTGCTTTAAAGGAAGGCCAGAGTTTAGCAGCTGCTGGGTGAGATGCAGTGAAGTTATAACTAATTTAATTCAGCTAATGTAATTCAGGCTACCTACTGCACCTGGTCTCATAGTAAGCCAGAGTGCAGTACAATAGGATGACCACCACATGCTGACTGTGGGAACAGCCTCAAAGAATTAGACAATTTGACTGGATAGAATAGGAGATTTTACTTGTTTATTTCAAGTTTGAGAGGTACAAACAACTCCGGGTGTCATGACAAGTCATTGTCCCAACAACCAAGGGCTTCCTGATGCAATCTGTCATTGCCCTGTGTGTACATTGTATGACAATTATATACATATATAGCTTAGATCTCTAACTTCAGCTTTTCTTTGTTGAAATGTTTAATATCTGTTAATGTGATTTTCACAGACTATAAATTCAACAGATTTTCAAGTGTTTTATTTTTATCTTATTGATTCCATAGCCTTTTCCTTTAATATTTAAATGTTATATTTTAAGTTCTAAGATTGTAAAATACATTTTCTAAAATCACTAGTTCATCACCAAGTCCTAATTTCAAATGATCATTTTGGTAAGTTTTGTAACGTAACTTTACACTTTTAAAAAGAATAAAATATTTTGTTGTTGTAAAAATTCATTGAGTTTATTGCTTAATAACAAGAGTTATTGCTTAAGAATAACAGACAAAATCTCATAATAGAGAAAACAAATATTCTGGTATGAATCCAAACCTGGAAGTCTAATTCTATTCTTTTTATTCTCTCTAAATAGGTTTTCTTCTTGACAAAAGAGACTGACAAGTCTGTTTAATCTTTTATATTGGCCACAGTGATAACCTCTTACCAAATATTTCATTCTGTTGTACTGATAAAGAACATAAGACATTATGCAAACTTGGCACAAATATGATTCAGGAGACTATCTCCTAAAAAATAAAACACTTGGGAGCCTGGAACCTAACACATAGTAGTGGTTCCTAAAAGGCAAGCCAGACAACTCATGTATTCAGTGATATTACTGTGGCTTCTATAATGATATTCTGCTCTTATCCTTATAGGAACCTCTGTGTCCTAGCTCCTGGATGACCTTAAAGCTATATGGCAAATCTCTCACAAATCTGTCCTAAGGGCATCACTTCATCTATACATGTTTAATAAACAAAAATTCTCTTAGTCTCAGAAAATCAAATTAAAGTTAACTTTTAAATGTTTATCAACCACTCTCACAACAGTTCTCGCAGATCATATTTATTTTATAGAGGACAGACTTAATTGGGAAAAAAACAATCTTGCTGTCTAAATGATTTTCACCAAAACTACAGTCTTTGAAATAAGCAATAACCATAAGAACATCATGTCTATTCAGAGACCCAACCACTACTTCAGGAGTCTTTGTCATTTGGAGAGAGCAAACGTTAAGGATTTGAGTGTTTTAAATGTTAAAAATTATATTTCATATCTCCTTTAGTAGGTTGTGATTGTTGTCTTTGAATAATTCATATGCAGAACCTTTTACTGGTTCTCTTTTCTGCAGGAAACAATTACATAAGAGACCATTCACTATATTTAAGGTGGGATCACTCCCTGGAGCAACATCCTCCTACCTGGAAAAACAAGCTCATAAAGTTTTTCTTTCGAGATATTGGGATAGGGAGAGTAAAAATATTTAATTTGGTCAGTTTTTCTCATGAAATTAGAAAAATCTTAGGATAAAGAATACAAAAAGTTGAAGATAGGAATGTGATAGAAGAACTTGTATCATACACAGAAAAAAAAAAAAAGCTAAGAATATTTTGAAAATAAACCATGACTGAAATGAGAAAAATAAAAGAATGGCATGTTAAAATTTAAAATAAATGAAAGTAGATGGAATAAATGTGATATTTATTAAAGTTGAAGTGGATATATAGAGGGAATGTCCATGGAAGATGATTACACTTATTTAGAGAAATGTTCAAAATTGTGGGTAAGAAAAACCTTCAGTTCTTCAAAGATCCATTCATGCACAGTTGAGAGACACACACAAACACACACATACACAGCGGTTAAAGGCAACATTTAGGTAATTTAATAAGGGAATATGTCCTTGATATTCAATAAACCTTAGACTTCAAGGCACTGAATATATTGTCAGCTTCTCCAATGAATCAAAAATAACAGAGAATTTGCTGTGTAATCAGAGAGAGCTGGGTTCAAATTCAAGCTCCACTTCTTACTAAGAGTGCAATCTGACCTATTGGGAATCTCACCTGCAACATGGGGAAAAAATAGAGAAAGTAATATATTTGACAGAGTTCTTTTTTTTTTTTTCCAGAATGCACTATTTGGTACCAGAGTAGGTGGCTATAAAATGATAATCTTAAGTGACCATGAACCTTACAGTGTTGTACACATTTCTACATGTTCTTCTGGCTATCAGCTTTGTATAAAAATGATAGAATTAGGGCGCCTGGGTGGCTCAGTGGGTTAAAGCCTCTGCCTTCGGCTCAGGTCATGATCTCAGGGTCCTGGGATCGAGTCCCGCATCGGGCTTTCTGCTCTATGGAGAGCCTGCTTCCTCCTCTCTCTCTGCCTGTCTCCCTGCCTACTTGTGATCTCTGTCTGTCAAATAAATAAATAAAATCTTTAAAAAAAAAAAAAAGATAGAATTATACTGTATACATACTCAGCATTATTTCTGTGTATTTCTACTTAATATGTAAAAATGTAATATATTTTTCCACAATAGGCAAAGGTTGAAGTAGTCATTCATAGTGAAAATATTTGAGCAGCACTTAAAAATTTATTAACTCCCATCGTTAATAGCTTTTCACAAAATGCCTTTCCTAGTCTAGGTTTCTTGTGATGGATAAAGTTGGTTTTAATAATAAAAATATATATATATACATTATATGACCAGTATTTTTCTTCTAGTGAATGGGTTGAATAAAATTAGCAACCTCAAAACTGAGTAAACCAAATCGACTAAACCAGTGTTGGTCTTTCATGAATATTGGGCTCAGTAAATTTTGTCTATAGTAATCTTAGCATTTAAAGAAGAATGTGTCTATAAATGATACAATAACAGATATACATTTCAACGTATCTTGAATTTATTATACATTTTTAAAAAGGTTATCAATTTCAGGGGTGCCTGGGTGGCTCAGTGGGTTAAAGCCTCTGCCTTCAGCTCAGGTCGTGATCCCAGGCTCCTGGGATTGAGCCCCGCATTGGGCTCTCTGCTCAGCAGGGAGCCTGCTCCCTCCTCTCTCACTCTCTGCCTGCCTCTCTGCCTACTTGTGATCTGTCAAATAAATAAATAAAATCTTAAAAAAAAAAAAGAGGTTATCAATTTCAATCACCTAGATTGTAGCTTAACTCCAAAACTGTGGTTGATTTCATCTATAAACAGGTAAAGAGGACTAGGACCTCATTATGTGAAGTAATTACATGGTTTAGATTGAGTAAATACTTAGTGAAATTTTTATGAATCCAGATGCTAAGAAATTAATGAGCATGTGTTTATAACACTCTGTTCTATGAACTGGGTTTGTGTAAAAAAATCAAGGATCAGTTCACAAAGAAATGGATATAGTCAGAAAATGAGAATGGAAAAGGTAAAAGATAACAGAGGATTGCATGCTGATGATGCTGAAGGACAAGGAGGCCTGACTGCCCTGAAAGATAAATGGAGACAGAACCTGACCTACAGCTCTTCTAAATGGGACCAGAGAGTGGGAAAATATTTTAGTTATTTCTGGGTCGGAGAAGAGCAAGAGCTAAGCTCTATCTAAGAGAAGGAAAACACAGAGATCTGACACAAAATAAAAGCAATTTCTGGGAGCCGGGGGGATCAGATACAAAAAGAAATGGGAGCCTTCCTCTAAAATTACAGGTAGGCAGTCAGTAAGAAATATTTTGGAACCACTGCCTAAATATTTCATTAACACCTAGTTCAGTCTGAAGATAAGAGGGTGAGGATTCTGTTGAGGAGAGCATAGGCTGAGTCAAGCACGAGCACGAGAGTTTCAATATGACCATGAGAGAGTGGGTATTGTAGGTTATTATCTATAAAGTAAAGGTGTCCATGTCATGCAGTCTTGGAAAACTCGATTATAAGGGAATTCTTAAAGAAAATGAGACCCATTGCCAGGTTCTAGACAGAAAAACCATGTATGGATGAAGTCCAAGGAGATGGAGGCATTGGACGCATCAAACATTTCATTCTAGGTGACAGGACCCAACCTTGGATGAGGTAGGATGACAAATGCTTGCCTCCAGACAAAGAAGAAATTGACTTTGTATCACTCTCTATAAGGGACCCTACAAGACAGAATCAAAACCTGATGTTGGAAGATAAAATGTCTTGTCTTAAAAGCAAAGGGAAGGGGAAAAAAAAAATACCAGCTCTCTGAAACTTCAAATAGTGGTAGCCCGAGACAACATTGGATTAGGAAAGGAGCTACCACCCAAAGTAGCTTATTATTTTTTTTAACTTGTCTGAAAGGAGAAAGGAAACAAGAAAAATGAAACAACCTGCTAAAGAATAACATAGAGCAAAAAATTTTTTTTCCTGTCATTAAAGAAACACTAGTCCCTCAAGTGCTGGAATAATCAAAATTCTGGAAAGGCAGGAGTAGGGTGGCGGAGAGGCAGGCCCACACTGAGGAGGTATTGCTTAGATACCACGTTTTGTAAGCATCAAAGCTCAAAGCAGCTTCAGGTCAGGTCAGAAACCTGCCAGAAATGAATCTCCACCTGAAATAAACTTTGGGCCAAAAATAACAATGACAACAAAAATCCTTCCACTGGATGTGTGAGTTTTAAAGTGAAAAGATACAGCCCTTGTCTTTTTTGTGGTACAGTGTTATAATTCGAGATTTTACTGAAAACTGGAAAATTCATAAGAATTAGCAAAAAGGGAGGGCAAGGGGATGTGAATGAATACATTTAATTTGATGGGTGCCTTCTTTAACTGAAAGTTATCAGATGTTATCAGAAATTCATGGTTGTGTCATCATTTAGGAAAAAAAGGCTCACAAACAGAAGTGAGATGGGTACTAAAAGAAGCTTCCAGAAAGCACCATGTCCTCACAATTATCTAGTTACGTGTTTATTCAATTTTACACTTTCAGGAAGACACAGCCAGACCCTTTCTGAGAAGGCCGTATGTGAAGGGATTCACCTCTTACCTCCTCCACTTCAATATGGTATACATCCTGTCATCCCAAATGCTTACTCGGGGATTTTTCCCAATTAAGTTTAAGTATATAAGAAGTAGACTCGGGAATCCTAGTTCAGATTGACCGGCAACCTGGTGAGACTGATAGCATTGACTTCCTCACTAAATATTTGCTGATGCGCCTTAACTGCTTATTCATTCAGTAAATGAGCATTGAATGGCTCCTTTTCGCTGGTTCCACCTGGGCAGTCATGATCCGGTTGTGAGCAAGACAGTATTCAACTTTATAAAGTACTCAGTGGAGTATGTGAGACAATTTTGTTCTATTTCTTGTGAGCAGCTGAGAAAGGACAGGGGACAAAATCCGAGTAGGACACCAAATTGAGAGGACAGGCTACTGACAGATTGATCACATAAATATTGGAAATCCATAAAATTGGGTCACATGACAGTGATTCCAAAGCTAAAAACTTCGAGGAATGAGGGCGAGTGCTCCAAGGATTGAGATGCCTGCAGCAAAGAGAGGTGGGGGTAATAGAGTCTGGTGGTGATATTCAGAATCAATGCTTTTATAGTAAAGGAACAGAGATTTATTGAAAAGCAGCATCAGAAAGTGTCGGGGTCGTGCCTCTAAGATGGCGCCGGTGGCCCCCTAAGATGGCGCCGGCTACATAACCCCAGCAGCAGGACAGCCTGAAAAACATCCACCCTGGCCACACGTGACCTCATGCTCCTCACATGAACACCGCATGCCACCACTGCCTATGAGCCCCAGATAACTCCTGTTCATGTGAACACCTCTGTGATTGGCTGTATACCTCCTGTTCACGTGAACACCTCTGTGATTGGCTGTTATGCCCTATATAAGGCAAGGGAACTTCCCCACAGGGGAGGGAGAAAGATCGACCAGGGAATAAACAAGAGCTTGTGCATCGACCTCTGTGTGTGTTGGTGTTGCGTCATCTCTGGAGCCAGGGAGGGCTCGAGATTTGGTGCTGAAACCCGGGAACTGTGAGTATATTTAAAAATAGCAAAGATACAGTGAAAGTAGAAATTCTGATACTGGTTGAGATATGTTCTGATTTACTGATAATATTGAGGTATATTTAACGTTTTAATTTTATGTGCATTGATCTCACATTGAACAGTTTTGTCAGTAAAATACAATGTTTCCATTTTGTTTACTTGATTTTTAGAAGTGGTAGTGCTAACTGGAAGATTTCATGGAATAGAAGTTGTGCAGCTTTTAAAACTTAGCATTTTAGGGAGAAGGTGAGAGAAGGCAATACATGAGTACTTTTTCCCCTCATCATATTGCACGTTCGTCACTAGGATGACCACAAAGGAAAGGTTAGAAGTTTGCTGAAGAGCAACCACAAAGGGATAGCAGCTGTATGTTCACGGATCATGATTGTAAAGGTAAAGATAATGGGGTCGGAAATTTCTAGACTCCGAATGGAGAGCCCCTTGCGGGCACTTTTGAAAGCTAATGGAACCCCTCTTGAGAGTTATTTAAGAAGTTGTTTTTCAGGAGGTGAGAATTTGAATAGTAAACCTGCGTCATCTCTGTGAAACCTTAAGATGATGAAATAGAACCTTTCTTTGTTCCTATTTCTTTAGTTATCACTGTCTAATCTAACACTTTGAACCAGTTAACTCAGTTGGAGCGTGGTGCTAATGTGGCTAAGGATGGGAGTTCAATCCTTTTATAGGTCCCTTAACTTTACACACTTACACAGAACTCTTCATAGCTACAGATTGCCACTTCTTGTAGGTATATATCTCGCAATTCAGCTCTTAGTCACAGGGAAGGTGAGGAGTATAGCTTAGCATAAGCCTTTCATCTCAAATGGAAAGACAGCTTAAATAATTGGTATATGTGATACTATAGACTTTTAATCTAATATTTAAATCAAACATAATAATGTAATATCTAAAATATATGTCACTATAATTTTCTCTGGGTAAGACCATTTTCTAAATAATATCTTTTAAAAATTAAATTTCAATAAATTAAGTTTCAGTAAAAATTAGGTACAAATACAAATAAAACATAGTAAGAAAAGGTGAAATCCTGTTAACACTGAGTTCTTGTGCCTAAGTTTGGGTTTATTAGAGGAAAGTATACTTGGTGCTATACAAGGCAGCAGAGTCTTCAGTTCACATATACTATTCAGTATCACACAACTCCTAATTTCTGTTCTTGGCCTTTGCAGTTTATGTTAGTACCAGTTCAAGTTAGTACTTTTCTCAGTTATGAGTTATGATTGGTATTATTTTTAGTACAATTTTTTGGTAAAAGATGTTAGATAAGTAAATATTGTTAAACACTTCAGTTGCTCTTAAGCTCCTCACATGCTGTTTAATCAGAAAAGTGTTGATTTGATCTCCAGAAAGAACCAAAGAAAGAGTTTACAAAGTGTTTTGGCTGTTGTACTGACCCAAATTAGGATAGTTGCTGTCTGTCATTGCTCATTTGATATTGCGCTGCTACGCAGTATCCTGAACTGAGGGACTACCCAACATCTCTATGCCTTTTTACCTCTTCTACCGTCTTAGGTATTCTGTACTTAACTTTGCTAACTTTGCAGGTCTAGGGATGAGAAGTTTATTGAGGTAATGGAGGGTTATAATCAAGTAATTTGCTTCTGCTAGAGATAAAGTGAATGGATTTTGCAATGAGTGGTCATGATATGGATATTACACACATCCCTGAACTCGGCAACTGACAACGATGGACCCCCTATGCCTACTGTGGATACTCATCCTACCCTTCAGTGTTTTGGCTCAACCATGGTGGAATAGGGAAGTACAATTATGGGCCATGGTGCAAGCCTGGCCCGCTCCTCTGCCTCTCTCTAACAACTCGACAGTTTTTCCTTTGTTTTTCTCTACCAATGCAAGTACTGGCTTTCCATCTCTACCATACGAGAACACCGAAGCAGCTTACAACATCACTTCCTTACTCCTTCCTGGGAGCCTTTGCTTCTTTGTTCATTTTAACTATTCTTCTTCCTTTCAACCCCCTTGTATATCACTCGTAATGATCCTCAATCAAAGGGTAGATCTCCTCCAGGAACAAATGAACCTAATGTCGCAAATTCTCTCCACCAGTTGTATCCAGCCCTTATCGGGCATATGCATCACATCTAACTTGCATTCTAATCTCTCCTGAGCAGCGAACCTCTCCCAAGAATTATCTCAGATGCTCGAAGACACCTGGTCAGCCAAATTCCACAATCTGACAGCCTCCCTCCGGATGGAGATTCTGCAGATCAATGCCACGAGAGTCAGCCCTCTCACGGCCTCCCAATTCCTACAAACTATGCAGGCAGTAGTGGCTTTTGGGAAATCCTGGTTTGGGACTATTGCACTCGGCTGTATCGTGGTCTTCGTCCTCCTCCTGGCGCTGCGTTGGATAAGGGCCCTCCAACGCACATTAGCCAGAGACCAGTAGGCTGTACATCAAGACTTGGTAGCCACAGAGCATGGTAGCTCACCCCAAGTATGGCTTAGCATGCTGGACCGGTAGTCAATGACGGGTAATGAGGACGATAACGGCGTACCAACCTAAGACAGAAGCTGCAGCATGCTCTGCAGTAATTTGATGACGGGTAAGCGCGCAAGTTGATTGTCCCAACCTAAGACAGGCACGGTCTCTTATCCATACAAATAAATAAAGAAGGGGCAGCTGTCGGGTCGAGCCCCTAAGATGGCGCCGGTTGCGCCCCTAAGATGGCGCCGGCTACATAGCCCGAGCAGCACAGACAGCCTGAAAAACATCTGCCCTGGCCACACATGACCTCGTGCTCGTCACATGAGCACCGCATGCCACCACTGCCTAAGAGCCCCAGATACCTCCTGTTCACGTGAACACCTCTGTGATTGGCTGTTATGCCCTATATAAGGCAAGGGAACTTCCCCACAGGGGAAGGAGAAAGAAAGAGACAAAGATCAACCAGGGAATAAACAAGAGTTTGTGCATCGACCTATGTGTGTGTTGGTGTTGCATTATCTCTGCAGGCAGGGAGAGCGTGACAGGAAAGCAAGGGGGCTTCACGCTCCAAGTCCATGCCTAGTGGTTTCAAAGGATTCGAAAAGAAACCAAACATCTCTTGAAAGAGCTGCAAGAGAAATAGAATAGTATCAGATTTAACTTAAAGGAAGAAAAGTAAGGAAACCTTAAAGAGGTAAGAATGGAGAAATGTTTGCTGACTGTGTATTCCAGAGGGCAAATTGGAAGTGTTTTAGAAAAGAGGAAGGAGTGGCATCTTGGAGGCTCAGGCCCTTAAGCTTCAGACTCTTGATTTCCACTCAGCCCAGAGTGGTGAGGCCAAGCCTCATGTTGGACTCCCTGCTTAGTAAGGCGTCTGCTTGAGTTTCTCTCCCTCTCTTCTCCTCCTTTTCTTCCCCTTGCTCACTCTCTCTCAAATAAATAAATAAATAAGAAAGAAAGAAAGAAAGAAAGAAAGAAAATGGGAAGGAGTTTCTTAGCATTCTTATTCCTGACATTGAGTGTCACGTCACGTTGAATCCGAAGATTCAAGTGTGTGGGATGAGAAATGTCTTAGGAAACCCCAGTATCTTGTGGCGATCGACATAACTAAGAAAGGCATAATTGGGTCAGTCCCAATCATCTTGATGCATTCAGAGATTGTAGCATTGTGAGTGTTAGGAGGAAGGGGCAATGTGGTGCAGGTGCTTCAAAGAATACCTGTTTTTTTTCCTCACCAAAAGAAGCCAAGAGGTCAGTGTCTGACCATATGAACACTCTCTTAAAGTCCTTCCATTTAATCCTTAGTACAACCAATTGTAAAACTTTGGTAAGTTGCACTGGATATGTAAAGGAAAATAGAGTACATTTTTGACTTAAGGTGCAGTGTGGTCCTAGACTTAAGTAATGGTTTGATATTGGTGTTCTTGTTGTTGTTGGCTGCATTTCAGAGTCTTCCTCAGCAAGGGATGAACCATCCATCACTTTTTCCAAAAGAAAATACAAAGGGGTAGTCACTGACACATTGGAAGAATTCTTGAAAATGAGGAAACTACAACCACCATCTCCTTCCTGAAGAAAAGCAACCTCCAGCTTAGAAATAAAGTCCAGTGGAGTAGAAAGACAAAATCAGAAAGATAATCCTTAAAGAAAATCTTAAGAGAAAAAACAAAACCTAAAGAGAATCCTTATTTTCCCTTTACTCATATTCTTGCCTTAGTCAGTAAAATAGGAGCTTGAACATTCTTACCAGTAATGTGGAAAAAAGTGTTTTCCCATCTATCTGGCTCTCACTCCCTCCTCTCCAAAGGAGGAGTTTCTCTTCTTGATGATATGTGAAGAAAGTGTCCTGCATATTCGTGGCCTTCAACCTTTCCTGGCCCCTGACTGTCCATTTGCTGCATGCTTTCTTCTAAGACCTTAGAAGATCTTAGACCTAAGATATGTTTAGCAATACATATGACACTTGACGTCTTACCTAGTTATCCACCTCTTAGTTGCTTTAAGTATTGGGAGAGAAGGCTAGTCAGTTGGCTTCTTACCCACCCCACATCCCCATTCAAGTATCATACTCACTGTTTTATATAAGAGAATCAGAAATAGTAGATTGTAGAACTTAAAAATTGAATCTTTTTATCTCAAAAATCTATTGTTTCCTTCACTATGTTGTACTTTCAACGGTATAAATAAATCTCTCACATAGTTATTTATGTGTTTAAGTGACTGTCAACATTCTTCAGGGTGCTATCAGTGAATCATTTCAAGAGTCGTGCAAATATGGAAGTAGAGAGACAAACTATTAAGTTTCTCACTGTTGTGTATCCTGGCTTCCATTCCCATCAAAAAGCAATTTGTTCTGAAGATATTTAAGTAATTGTTCTAGTGACCACTTTTCTGCACTCTCGGTTACTCTCATGAGATAAGATCTGATAATACAAATTACTTGAAAAGACTTGAAAGACTTTTAGTTGTACCCCTGCCAGGATTCATTTCTCTGTGTATGAAGTAGCAAAGAATTTTATTTGCATTTTATTCATTAAGGAAGACTCTATAACCAAACTGGATTGTGCAAGAGTTAGTTTGATAATCGTGGGCAAGTTACTTTATCTCTGTAGCCCTCAGTTTTTTTAATTTAAAAAAAGAGCGAGAATAATGATATTCTCTAACAGAAGATTATTGTGAGGAGTGAATGAGTTGAGAATATGTAAAATGTTTAGAAGACCTCTTGACATATAAAAAAACACTAAGAGAATACATGGGTTTGAACTATGTGGGTCCAGTTATTGTAATTTTGGGGTAAATATGATATAATACTATAAATATATTTTCCTTATAATTTTCTTAATAAAACTGTCTTTTCTCTAGCTTACCTAATTGTAAGAACACAGTATATAATTCATATAACATACAGAATTTGAGTTAATAGATTGTATGTTTCAGTAAGTGTTCTAGTCAAAAGTTGACTATGAGTAGTTACACTTTTGGGGATGTCAAAATCATAAGGGGGGTCTCAACTGTGTGGGGATCAGTGCTCCTAACCCTTTCACTATTCAAATTTCTTTAGATATCTACATGTTGTGAATCTCCTACTGGCTTACACAGGACCTTTACTATAGTGATCCTTCCAAATTTGGATTTTCTTGAAAGTCTCATTATCTATCAAAAATCTACTGTAGGGGCACCTGGGTGGCTCAGTGGGTTAAAGCCTCTGCCTTCGACACAGGTCATAATCCCAGGGTCCTGGGATCAAACCCCGCATAAGGGCTCTCTTCTCAGTAGGGGGCTGCTTCCTCCTCTCTCTCTGCCTGCCCCTCTGCCTACTTGTGATATCTGTCAAATAAATAAATAAAATCTTAAAAAAAAATCTACTCTATTAAATTCTCTCCTTGTCCCTTATCCTTTTGGTTCCAAAATCATCACTGGTCAGTGAACACATGTTGAATGAACAAATACTTATTTTGCTTGTCTTATTAGCATTGTGGAGTCTACATTGAAAACAGCAATTAGCTTGATTCACAGTGTTACAATGAATCTAACTAAACCAATTTTCTTCATTGCAATTATAGGTCCCAGAGTACACAGGACACTCCTAAGGCATCTCCCGTATTCTGAAGAATAAAGAGTATTCACTTTTTCTTTGCTGATCTAATAGTGATATACAATTATGAGTGAGAAAGAAAACAAAGCCGAATAAAAACTAAAGCAAAACTTGTCTGGAATGGTCATTGTGTGATAAGCCCAGAGGAATTGCCTTTAGTTGTATTATTTACTACATTTACAGTAATTGAATAAAATATTAAGACTACATGCTTAAGTAGCAATATACTACTTAGTTTTAATATAACTAGGATTATATTTATAATGCATACATCGTATCTTTTCCTAGGAAATCCCACCAACATTCTAAAGAAGAATTTTTGAAAATCTTTGAGAAAACTAGAGTGAAAGAACTCTGAATGTGTAAAATTAATAATGTTAATTTCAGTGAGGGCTGTTGGTTAAGTTGGAGTTCTTTTGAAGTCGACATAACAGGTGTAACAACCAAGAGCTAATTCAGCCATCTGGGATCTTCTCTGGACGTTTCTTGTAGTTCTTGAGTTCAGTGAAATTGATTTTTCTCCATTTTGACTCACAACAACACTGATTGCCAAACCTCACCATCATCCAAAAATTCAGAGACAGAAGAGCCTTTCAGCAACCATAACACACGTCAGAGAAAGACCACAAAACATCAAAAGTTGAGCGGCAGAGATAAGATAGTGTCATAAAAAGATTGTGATCATTCTGTGGAAGCAGCAATAGAAAACAAAACAAAACAAAAAACTTTTTAGAAATACCACTGATGAAGAGAATTTACATCATTCCCAAAACTTGATGTAAAAGCCCAACGACAAGGAGGTAACCCTGATACAGCAATTCTGGGTAAACTAGGCGGGGAACTCTGAGAAAAAAAAAAAAAATGGAAGTGGCTAGAACGATGATAATAAAGCATTCAATGTAAGGAATGTTTGTATATTTCAATTCTTTATGCTATGGTTACCATCATAATTAAAAATTGAAAAAAAAATTGAGAGCTATACATACATGTAGTTTTATAAATGTAAGATATCCATTAAGAATGCAAATTCTTTGTTTTATAATGTTCTACAACTAATACTTTTTTTCTTTTTTTTTGAAGATTTTATTTATTTATTCGACAGAGAGAGACACAGCAAGAGAGGGAACACAAGCAGGGGGAGTGGGAGAGGGAGAAGCAGGCTTCCCGCTGAGAAGGGAGCCCGATGAAGGGTTTGATCTTAGGACGCTGGGATCATGACCTGAGTCGAAGGCAGCTGCCCAACATCTGAGCCACCCAGGTGCCCCTACAAGTAATACTTTTAAAGACTTCAACAACTATAAAGGAGCTGACAAATAAATACTAACTTTTGTTTTATTTGTTCAAGAAACAAATACTTTGCATTTAGTTTCTAATTTCTTTCTTTGTTATTCAAAACATGCATAGTAGTTATTCATTTGAGAGAGAGAGGGGGAGAGAGAGAGAGAGCAGGAGCAGGGAAGAGAGGGAGAAGAAGGCTCCCCACTGAGCAGGAAGGTGGACATGAGACTCGATCCCAGGACCCTGGGATCATGACCTGAGCTGAAGGCAGATGTTTAACCAACTGAGCCACCCAGGTGCCCCTATAATTTCTATTAATAAGAATTAATTAGCACTTCTATATATACTTTAGCTAGTTAATAGCCTACTGGATATTTACTCTTTATACCTTTACTCCAAGGTATACTCCATGAGATATGGTTGAGGAAAAAAGATCCACAGAAAGAAGAATTTATTTTATATACTCAATATATGATTTTGTAAATCTTGTAGTGTATAAAAAACAATCTTATGAATGTATTCTCAGTTATACATAATTATAAATATTTTCCTGAACTAAGAGATCCTTTTATAGCCGAATATTTTTTTCTCTGCAAGTTAAATATTTTTTTTTTAAGATTTTATTTATTTACTTGACAAAGATCACAAGTAGGCAGAGAGGCAGAGAAAGTGAGAGATAGAGAGAGGAGGAAGCAGGCTCACCGCTGAGCAGAGAGCCTGATGTGGGGCTCGATCCCAGGACCCTGAGATCATGACATGAGCCGAAGGCAGAGGCTTAACCCACTGAGCCACCCAGGCGCCCCTGCAAGTTAAATATTCTTCAGTTAAAAATTACATCACTTATTTTTATTATTTACTAGATTGGATTAAAGTATTCATCTCAATTTTTGTCTCATATTGTGCCATGATCTCATCATAGAGAAAGTATACTTCCTTACATCTTGGCTTTGGGCTTGGCCATATCATCTGTTGTGACCAATATTGGGCATGATATGAATAGAGGTTGGAACTGAGACTGTGTGGTGAAGGTTGACTCTAGGAATTCTGTATATGTACCACAGAAGCAGAGAGAGATTTAGCAAGAATGGAGTATAGCCCCTACCCACCCTCCTTCCCCTAAAAAAAAAAAAAAAAAAAAAAAAGTAGAGAAACTTTTGTTAAGTTTCCAGATAATTACTGCAGTTACAGTCAGCAACCAACACAGCAGACCAAGCTATATGGATTTATTTTGAATAAATTCATAATCTGTTAAGAGCACACTCAATTTCACTCACTTCAGAAGCAGTTTGAGTCTTCTACTACTCTCATATTACATATCCCTACTTCTAACCAGTAGATTCTTTTAAATTCTTTTTAAATGATAGTATTGGGTTTGTTTTTGTTTTTGTTTTATTTGACACAGAGAGAGAGATCACAAGTAGGCAGAGAGGCAGGCAGGGGGGAGCGGGGAAGCAGGCTCCCTGCTGAGCAGAGAGCCCAGTGCGGGGCTTGATTCCAGGACCCTGAGATCATGACCTGAGCCAAAGGCAGAGGCTTAACCCACTGAGCCCCCCAGGTGCCCCTTAAATGATAGTTTTATATTTATTACAAAATTGTTAGAAATATAACCTGAGTTATTTTATTTCTGCCATTGTAAGGAACCACTTAGAGCATATATTTGTAATAAAAAAAGAAAGTGAAAAGAACAAATTTTGAGGAGTAAATTTGTGGCTTTGCAAATGCAAATTTTAGTTTTAATATAAAAAGTTCTATTGAGTTAGAATTTTATCTGCTTAATTTGTACAATAAAATACTGATTATTACTGATTAATACATGATTATTTTATGTTTATTACTATAAAAAATTTGTAATTTATGGGAAGGTGGGTATTAATAGAAAAACCCTTTTGGGATGACAAACATGGTAGTTAAGTCCCTAAGGAAAGGAATTCCCCATACAGAGCTCCTTCAGCCTGGACCTAGAATGAGGTATACCTTACCTAGCAGGAGCCAGTCTGGACCAAACTGCAGCCTGAAGTTGAAGGACAGTCAATTTACATACCAGTAACTGTGAGGAGAGAGGTTTACCTTTATAAACCCTGAGTGTTGTTGTGCTATGTAATTTAGGATTACTGTGCTATTTGTATACTGAGACAGGCACTTTCTTTTCAGACTCATTTATCTACTGCTGAGATTGTTTTATCCACCATTTCACATTACACAATGCTTCAATCATAGGAAGATCTCAGTGATTACCTGTTGATTGACAGATACTCAGCTTTAGACTGAAAGAATTTGCAACCCCACTAAAGAGAAAGGCAACCCCCATGAAAAGTATAACAAAGTAGGATACCATACAAATTACAAGTGGTGTGCCCATGGTGAGTACTTAGGGTTCAAAGGAGAAAAGAAAGAACTCTGTTATTGGTAACTTCTGTGGAAGAATCCATGAAATCTGCTGAAGAAACAAGTTTTGGACTATATTTAAAAAATCATTAGCATGCTTAAAGAATGGTGGATTGTGCAAGAACATGAAGTATAAGACTAGGGCCTGACTGAGCAGTGTTCTCAGAGATAAGCATGTGGTAGAGCTGTATCTTTGGAAACACACTATACTGTTGTTCAAATTTTGCCTCTCTCCCTCTGAAGTAATCGGAGGAAAATTTCTTAAAATTTTAGGACCTTGTTTTCTTTTTTCCTTTACAGTGAGTAAATAATACTTCCTCAGTGGGACTATACTGAGGACCAAGTGGAGTAGATTACAAACTGGTAGACATATTGTATACATTAAAACTATCAATTCCTATTGCTCTCGGCTGATTTTTCCCTCATGTCTCCATATATTTATTCTTTGTTCTACTGTCTTACTTTGATTTCGAAGTTCAAAACATACTTACATTTCTAATGTTCAGTTGAAGTTTGGGAGTAGGAAATTGAGAGAAATAGAGCCATAAGTTGGGAGATAAGCAATACAATGAGATTCTAGTATTCTTCTGTTAAATTTCACAGTGTAGCCAACAACTATCATCTAAACAGTAATACCGAGAGAGTCAGAGTCTATGACTTTTCATGTTTTCTCAGGTGTGAATGAATCGGTGGGTAATCACTGGCGAGAAATGAAAAAGCCCTTTGTGTTTCAAAATAATTCTTTTCAAGTAGCTCAGCAAGCTGAAATAGGAATAGGCAAAGACAGTGGCATAGACTTAACAGACACACACATGCACAGGCACCCCCAAACTCACATGCTGTATCTTATCACAACATTTTCTGAGGTTTAAAGGACTAGTGCTGAGACATGTTCAAGGTTGGACTGAAAAAATTCTGTTGCACAGAATGTATCCTTAGAGACAAACACACATTGCATGATTTCTAGGTCAAGAACAAATGCTTTGAAAGAAGATGCTTTCTGCTTTCCTATTTTTATTATTTGCTATGTTGTTCTTGTTACTTTGCATCTCTTTAAGATATTATATTTATAAAGTCCTTTTCAAAAAAAAAATTCAGAAGGGTAAAGTACTTAACTTGTGTCTGACAGAAGCATTAATTTTCTTTGGAGGACCCCCAATTTAGAAATAATGTTAATCAACACAATCCATAATGTAAAAACATGTTTAATGTACACTATATTTTCTAAAAATCAAAAAATACTTCATAAAATCAATGTATTGAGATTATGCTTCATATTTGTTTAGGCAGATGGTGGTAGAATGACTCAATGGGCTTAAAAAGGGCTGAAAGATCAATGGAGATAGAAAAAAAGCCAGAGAGAACAGAGTTGGGGGAGAGCACTAAGCTGTAGAATGTCCTCCCTCAGTTATAACCATAGAACTCTAATGTTACAAGGGAAATATCAAGTTGGGCTTAAATAAACTAGTCTTAGGAGCTACAGGTCTCAGAGAAATTATTGAGTGGAAAAGAGCAGGATACCAAGAGCAGATATCAGGCAACAACCAAAGTTCCATCCAAAATTATTATATTTTCAGAATATGAAATAATATTCAACTTCAACTAAGCAGCTGGGATGAATTAGGCAAGATGTAAGCATTTGGTTGGATAGGGGCATTAGGGGACTTTTTACTCAGGATATTTTGTATTGGAAAGACTGTTTGAAGTAATTTGGGGAGAGCCAAAGTTAATCTAGGTTATTGGCATGGAGCAAAGCTGCTCTCCCCACCTGCGTCTCAGAATCACCTCTGTGAAGCCAGTCACATAATATAAGGTTGAAGTCATTGCTTCAGTTCTAGAAAGAAATTATAGTTTTAATGAAAAATAAATTAACGAACATAGTGGAGAATAAAAGAAGCCTCAAGCATAAAACACACCTACTATGAGAGCTTCCCTCAGGGACACCAGCTCCTTCAGCAGTAGAAAAATTCCAGGCTGATCAGGGAGATTCAAATCAAAACCATATTGAGATGCCACCTTAAACCAGTGAGAATGGCCAAAATGAACAGGATAGTAAACAACATGTGTTGGAGAGGATGTAGAGAAAGGAAAACCCTCTTAAAGTATTGGTGGGAATGCAAGTTGATGCAGCCACTTTGGAAAACAGTGTGGAGAGTACTTAAGAAATTAAATATAGAGTTTCCCTATGACCCTGAAATTGCATTACAGGGTATGTACCCAAAGATATTGATGTATTGAAAAGAAGGGCCATCTGTACCCCAATATTCATAGCAGCAATGACCACAATCGCCAAACTGTGGAAAGAACCAAGATGCCCTTCAAGAGATGAATGGATAAAGAAGATATGTTCCATATATACAACAGAGTATTATGTCTCCATCAGAAAGAATGGATACCCAACTTTTTTATCAACATAGACAGGACTGGAAGAGATTATGCTGAGTGAAATAAGTCAAGCAATGAGAGTCAATTATCATATGGTTTCACTTACTTGTGGACCATAAGGAATAATACAGAGAACATTGGGAGATGGAGAGGAGAAGTGAGTTGGGGGAAATTGGAGGAGGGGACAAACCAAGAGAGACTGTGGATTCTGAGAAACAGACTGAGGGTTTTGGAGGGGAAGGGATGGAGGGTTGGGTGAGCCTGGTGGTGGGTATTAAGGAGGGCACGTATTGCATGGAACACTGGGTGTGGTGCATAAACAATGAATTCTGGAACACTGAAAAGAAATAAAATAAAATAAAATGAAAAAAAAAGTACACTAAAACCTATGGTTAAAAAAGAAAAAAAAAATGGAAGAAAAAAAAAAGAAAGAAAGAAAGAGAAGAAATTCCAGGATGCATGCATTCAAAAGATGGGGGTTTATAATCTACAATAGGGTTAGTCTGTGTATTGGTCCAAATTGAACATCCAAATGGAAGGAGGAGCAGGGCCATACAAGGAAAATGTTGGATAAACACTAAGAATAATTACCTATATCATATGTTATTTTGGATCATCTGAAAAATTAAGGCAAAAGTACAATAAAATTAAATCAAGATAAAAAATATAAACAGAAACCAATATATTTGTTATATTTTATTTCTATCAAATTTCCTGTAGGAGAAAAAAGTATCAATGTTAGGGTATTATATTTAATTTAGGCTTTGCTTATTTAAGAAATTTGTATAGACATTTAAATTTTGTCTCAAGGACTCCTCTATTGCATAGATGAGATAGATCTTCCTTCATAGATCTTCCTCCTTATCTATTTGGTGTCCCTCAAAGTTCTCTCCACATTTATGGGTGAGGTCACAGGCATGTGACAAACCTCTAATACTGCATCCTAGCTCCTTAATTTATTTTGTAAACTCTGCCTCTTATCCAATGCTCAAAATTCAATTTGTTCTTTTCTAGTATCTCCAGTTTCAGTCTAACTGCTTTGTTTCCATTTTTTTTCCTCAGCTGTGATTTAACTTAGACGACTGTCTAGGCTCTTGATTTGTAGGACATCCCCTTTGGGTTTTTCTTGATGACATGCAAACTGAAGAGTTCTGAAATCCTGCCCCAAGGACAGACCCGTTGTCTTCAATCCCCTGTGTCTCCATCCAAATTGTGGGCCTCCAGGGCCTCCCTTACCTGAAAGGACAGTCTCCACACAAAAACTGCCATATTAGATCATGATTTTTAAAAGTATACATTGGTCTAATTCTCTTTCAAGCATTCTAAAATAAATTGTTGAAATTACAATAAACATTTTTCAAAATCACCACACCAGATGGAAAGTTTTTTGAAAGTGGAGTTTTTTTGTTTGTTTTTGTTTTTGTTTTTTCCATTAGTGACTAATACAAAGCTCAACACATAGGTAGGAACATGCAGGCAGATATTAGCAAGTAGTTGACTGACTTAGCATAATGAACCAATAGAACCAAATACTTTTTGGCATATCTTAACAACACATAGGAAACATCAATTTCAGAGTGAGTAGGGGTCATAGAAGGTTGGTGACAGACATATATAAGATAATAAACTTCTCCAGGGAAGGTTTATGAAATTTTACTCTAACTAATAAACTTTGACTACAGTGTATCCTGACTTTCTGATACAGACTTTTCTTTTGGCAATCAAGCTCCATCAGTATCTGAAGAATAACTAGAAACAGATATTAATTTGTAATATCCTCTGGTATCACCTAAATTTTAACTTTGCATTTCTCCTAAAAGTTTCCTTTTGAACCTTAGCATAATGAAAACTGGTTTCTAATACTTTATGCTGAGTTTTCCAATCTGTTTCCCTCCCTGAAATTCTAACCATGGTATAATGGTATAAACAACCTTAATTTATCACTGACATCATCATTTATTACAACTCTTCATCCTAACAATCCAGTGCCTTTTAGTGCCCTTTCTTTTTACTTATTTATTTTGATGGCCTGCCCAGCTCTGAGCTCGCCTTGCATTCCCGATTTGCCTCTCAGCCAAGTGGCTAGTGCCAACTAAGGGACTTTCAACATCCATCACCGTCAACAGTCGGCACATTACTCATTGCATTTCAAATGGATGGTGCACTTCATTTTTTTACATCCCCAGTGCCTTTGGCCTCTCTGCCAATAATTCTTCTACTTTAATATTTAAGAGAACCCAAAAGTTTGGATGTTTGAAGAGCCACTTCACAACTAAGGATGATGCAGCAGGAGAAAGTTTTCTCCTTATCTTTGTGTCTCTTCTTCCTCTTTTGGTGGATGAGTGTAGAAAGGACCTGGAAACTCTTTGTCCTTTAGGGTGAATGACCATCCCTGTACTGATATTAATCCTCATAGTGTGGAAAATAGTGTTTTTGCAAAGACACAAAGTTTTAATTTTCCAGGTAAGAGGAGTTTCAAAGTCTAGTTAATTATGTTATTATTTATAAACAACACTTCAAATAGCTGAAGTGCAAGTTGTTCTCACAATGTGATCATATTTTGTACTTGGAATAGAATTCGGATTGTGAAATAAGCATTAATTATTTTAAACATACAGTGTTTTGTATTCCATTTTTATTTTCACTACAAAGACCTGCATCTATGTTCACTGTGGCAGTCCCAGCTGACACAGATAAATTTGAAGAGAGGAAAGCAGTGACTCCTATATTTATAACCTAGAGTGGTTATTAAAAAAAAAAGTCTTAATCCTGAGAGGATGTGCATTAAATATGAGGAAATTGTATTTTAATTGACAAAGATTACCATGTAATCTGTGGTTCCTAATAGTTTCATATGACTAAATATTAAAGCCCAACAAAAATAATTTGCAAATACATTTTTTTTTTATTTTTTACACGATTTTATTTATTTATTTGACAGACAGAGATCACAAGTACGCAGAGAGGCAGGCAGAGAGAGAGGAGGAAGCAGGCTCCCTGCTGAGCAGAGAGCTGGATGCGGGGCTCAATCCCAGGACCCTGAGATCATGACCTGAGCCAAAGGCAGAGGTTAATCTCACTGAGCCACCCAGGCGCCCCACAAATACATTTTTTAGATATCACTCTTTAGACTTCATTGTATATGTCTTCAATAAATAGGGTAATTGCATAATTTATTCTACAAACACTTTCAATAGTGGAAAGACTGCCACAAATAGTAAAAATTGCATTTTTTCTAAATATTTACTTAGTTGAGTGATTATATTGAATCTATAAAATAACTCTATTCAAAATCTAATTTCAAAACTAAATTTCTTCCAAAAATAAGTCCATATACATTAAAGGAAAATTTTTTTAAATTTTGTCAGAACATTAAAAATAATCTAGACCACCATTTGCAAAGACATGGAAGGGGCTACAGAATATTATGTTAAGTGAAATAAACCAGTTAGAGAAAGGCAAACACCATATTATTTCATTCATATGTGGAATTTAAGAAGCAAAAGCAAGCAAAGGGGGAAAAAGAAGAGAAGCAAATCAGGAAACACTTTTTTTTTTTTTTTTTTTAGAGTTTATTTATTTATTTAAGTACTCTTTACACCCATTGTGATACTCAAACTCATGACCCCAGGATCAAGAGTCTCATGCTTTTCCAACTGAGCCAGTCAGGCACCCAGAGAAAGAAACTCTTAACTACAGACAACAAACTGATGGTTACCAAGGGGAATTGGTTAAATAGCTGATGGGGATTAAGGAGTGCACTTGTCATGTGCACAGGATGTTCTGTGAAAGTGCTGAATCATCCTACTGTACACCTGAAATTAATATTATACTGTAAGCTAACTGGAATTTAAATAAAAACTTAAAAAGATAATCCAGACCAAAAACAACATAAAATATTCACATACTTTAATCAATTTCTTAGTCACATCTCTAATACCGTGTCAGTTTTAGAAAACATTTCTGAAAAATACAGCTTTTTTTGATGAGTGGATTTTAATGGCCTGCCTCACTCAAATATGTCCACTATCCTCTGTAAATCTACATTTAATGAATAATCAAAAGTGTACATCTTCAATTAGCACTTCTCTGTAGATCATAACATTTTTAATTAAAAAAAATTCTTATCTAAGAGCTAATATGCCTGATAAGCTCAGAGCAAATGAAGCCAAAGGAGGACTTTTCCAGATTCCAATTTACTTCAAATAAAAATGTTTAAATATCCCATTGCAAATATTTATCCAAGTATCATATTCTATTTCCATTCCTTTGATAAATAATTTTACTGATGGAAGTCTCTAAAATGTTATCTTTATTTTGATGTAACACTAAATGAATTGTAATTTAGGTGCTGCCAAATCATAGGTCTTTTTAATTTATTACCTTTTGGTTTACTACAACTATTGAATTGTGCTTTTGGAAAATGTATATTTTATATCACTGGGTAAAGAAAGACGTTTTGCTTATATTGTAAGATAATTTCTTAATTTCACATATTTTTATCACAAATGAAATACAACTATTAATTTATTGAACCCAATAGCAGATAAGAACCTTAACAAAGATTTAAATGACACCAGATTTACATCAGTTAACCAGAGACTTGAAATAGAAATTTGGTTATTACCAATAATGATTTAATTGTCCCCCCATCCAAATTCAAAGTAAAGTCCTGGAATTGTGTTCCTACCCTCTCCTGTGTTTTCGTATCACTAAAGAGGTAGCAAGCAAGAGCTAGGAAATACCTGTTATAGCCATATCCCAGAAACACAAGCCCACTTAAAAAAAAAAAAAGAGAGAGAGAGAGAGAGATTTAGTTATAAGAATATAGAATACTGTCTCTTCTTTATACTTTACCACCTCACCAATAGATCCCAGCATAGCAGCAGATTACAACTAAAAGGTTTGCAAGACACAGATATTCCTTAAAGAGGAGTATTTAAGAAAGTTATATCTATTTTTCAAATTGAATCAATATAACTTTGGAAAAAAATAAAGCATCAAGCCTAAATGGTTTCACTGGTGAATTCTACCGAACTCTTAATAGGAAAGGATACTAATTCCTCCATAGTCTTTTCTAGAAATAGAAGGAAAGGAAATATTTCTTAACTCTTCTGTGAGGTATTACTCTAATACCAAAATCAGATAAATATATTACAAGAAGGAAAACTACAGACCAATATTTCTCATAAACACAGGCGCAAAAATACTCAACACAATGTTAACAAACAATCCAACAATGTGTAAAAGGAATTATATACCATACCAAGTTCCAACTGGGATTTATTCCAGAAATACAAGTCTGATTCAATATTCAAAAGCTAGTCAATGCAATACAATTTTACCAATAGGGCAAAGAATAATCAAAGAATGATCAGATCAATTGATAGAGAAAAAGCTTTTAACAAAACCTAAACTTTACTATAAAAATTCATCAAACTAGAAATTAAAGGTTACTTTTTCAACTTGCTAAAGGACATTTGCAAAAAATCTACAAATAATATTATATGTAATAATAACAACAGACTCACATTTTTGTCCTCCAAGATTAAGAAATGATGTCCTCTCTCACCACTCTTTGTTCAAAATCATATCGGAAGCCTTTTTTAACTACAAAAACAACAAGAACAAAAATGCTATACAAGTTGGTAAGAATAAGAATGTCTATTTTGTAAATGACATGATTATCTATGTCATCTTTAAAAATGTACAAAATAGGGATACCTGGGGGGGCTCAGTGGGTTAAGCCTCTGCCTTCAGCTCAGGTCATGATCTCAGGGTCCTGGGATCGAGAGCCTGCTTCCTCCTCTCTCTCTGCCTGCTTCTCTGCCTACTTGTGATCTCTGTCAAATAAATAAATAAAATCTTTTTAAAAAAAATGTACAAAATAACTTGTTAAATGAGGGAGTATAACATGGTTGCAGAATATAAAGTTAATATAGAAAACACATTTGCTTAATTATACCCGCAATAAACAACTAAAATTGGAAATAAAAAATAACATATTAAGGACATTGACAAACTGAAATACTTGGGTATATATCTAACAAAATATCTGTAGGGTCTTTATGCAGAAAATTACAAAACACTGACCAAAGAAATCAAAGAGCCAGATAAAAGTGGAGATATTCTGTGTTTATGGGTTGGAAAACTTGATATTGTTAAGATGTCAGCTCTTCCAGCTTGATCAATAGATTTGATCAAACCCCCTGCAAGCTATTTTATGCCTAACAGTAAACTGATTCTAAAATTTATATGGAAGGCAAAAGTCCAAAATAGCCAACACCATACCGAAGAAGAATAAAGTTCATACCATTTGATTTCAAGACTATCAGTTTAAAGTAATCAAGACAGCATGGTATTAGCTAAAGAACTGACACAAACCAATGGAACAGAATAAAAACCAATAGAGAGACTCATACAAGTATAGTTCACTGATTTTTGACAAAGGGGCAAAAACAGTTCAGTGGGAAAAAAAACGGTCATTTTACCAAATGATGAGGGAATAATTGCAGGTCTATAAACAACAAAAATGAAGTCAGAGACTTTATACCTTCTACAAAAATTACTGTAAAAATAAATCATAGGTATCAATGTAAAATGCAAAACTATAAAACTTTGAGAAGAAAATATAAGAAAAAAATCTAAGTGATGTTGGGTTTGGTGAAGAGGTTTTTTTTTTTTTAATATTTTTTTTTTTTTGAAGATTATTTATTTGGGAGAAAGAGAGAGTGCAAGAGCATGGGCGGGGCAGAGAGAATCCCAAGCAGACTCCCAGCTGAGAATGCAGCCCAGTGCCAGGCTTGCTGGATCCTCAGGTCATGACCTGAAGTGAAATCAGGAGTCAGAAGCTTCATCAACTGAGCCACCCATGCACCCCCGATATGAGGAGTTTTTAGATATGACAGCAAAAGCATGATTCATGAAAGAAAAAGAAAATCATAGGTTGGCCTTTACTAAAATTAAACATCCTATTCTGCAAAAGATACTCCTGGAGTATGAAAAGACACACCAACAGACTGGGAGAATACATTTGCAAAACACATATCTAATAAAAGAATTATATTCAAAATATGCAAAGAACCCTTCAAATTCAACAATAAAGAAAACCAATCCAATTAAAAATGAGCAAATGATCTGAATAGACACATCAACAAAAAGATACACAGATGGCAAATAAGCATATAAAAACCTGCTCAATAGCATTTGTCATTAGGGAAATGCAAATTAAAACAATGAGATACCACTACACACCTATTAGAATGGCTAACATTCAGGAACTTGACAATTCCAATTGTTAGGGAAGATGCAGGGCAATAGAAATTCTTATTCATTGTTGATGGGACTGCAAAATTTATATACTTTGGAAGACAGCTCAGTAGTTTCTTACAAAGTAAAACATTGTCTTACCATATAATACAGCAATCATGCTCCCACATATTTATCCAATTGACTTTAAAATTTATGACTATACAAAAAATACATGTGAATGTTCATAGCAGCTTTTTTCATAATTTCCCTTAAATTGAAAACAACCAAGATATTCTTCAATAGATGAATAGAAAAATACACTGTTGTTCTTCCATGTGATAGAAGACTATTCAGTGATAAAAAAAGGAATTGAGCTATCAAGCCATACAAAGATGTGGATGCATCTTAAATGCATATTGCTAAGTTAAAGAAGCCAATTTGAAAAGTTACATGCTGACAAAGACAAAGCCATAGAGCCAATAAACGGATGAGTGGTTGCCAGGTGGTGGGGAGTTGGTTCAGTTGGTAAGGCACAGAGGTTGTTATAGGACAATGAAACTGTACTGTGTGATGCTGTAATGGTGGATACCAGACAATAAGGCACGTGTTAAAACCCAAAGCACTTTACAACAGAAAGAATGAACCTAATGTGTATAAATTTAAACAATCTTTGAGGAGGTCGGACTATCCAATGATTCAATACAGATTGTGATGAAGGAAACTGTATCACAAATGTATGAAACAATTTTACTGAAGGGGTGAGGAGAAAAGGTGCTGACCCAAGTAACTTTGGAAATGAGTAGAGTTTATAAAACTAAAAGCAAAATGAGCTGAACATAAGGAATGTACTCTGGCCAAAAAAGGATTTCCGATGGAGGTGTGAGTTATTAATTTGAAAGCCACTATATCTGTATACTCAAATTAAAAATTAAGTAAATGGATGGTGAATGGTAGGAGCCAGATTTTTGTGCTGCTGAAGTGGGAAGTTACAATAAAAAATAACAGGGTTAGGGAATAGTGTTGAAGATATCAACATGAACTCAGGTTTCGCTTACCATAGATACAGATGGACAGATACATACACAAACATTTAAGCTATAAATACTTAATATACATATATGCACATAAATTTGTATGCACATATATGTTTTCTCTGTCCTCTGAAAATTCCTAGAAGCAGTGACAATACGGAAGCAATAAACACACCTAGCACTTAGATATTGGTTTCCAATTACATTTTCCAACATAGGGAATCAAAGTTCTTAGGAGAAGTGTCTGATTCTAATACTGGACAAGGAAATGCAGAGGGTTAGCCAGTATCTGTAGTGCCACAAAGTAAGGAAGCACTCAAAAATAAACACAATAATGGTGTGCCATAAGGTAAAAGGGACCCCAATAGCCAAAGATGGAATAGGTTGAGAACTAAGTACATAGTGTTGGATTATAATCCGACATATAAAGTGAATATGTGTGATCCCACACTGATATAAAAAAGTGATTAAATAAACAAATAAAGGAGAATAGACAAGTATCACACGCAGAACAATATACAGAAATTGATATGGACATTCTGTTATCATGGTAATGAAACATAACTTTCTACTCCTTAAGTACCTGTGCATAGTTACTTCCCTCTAAAGAGATCAATATGGAAAGAGAGAAAGAAGAGAAACTTTATGGTGGAAAAACCCAACATAAACTATCTCATGATCAGCATCAACATTAACAGAGAGAAATCAGTAATATTCTAGTAACTTTGCATGGTGACTGAGGGTAACCACACTTATCATGGTGAGCATGGCATAATGTATAAAATTGTTGAATCACTGTGTCAAACATCTAAAAATAATATACTGTGCCTCAACTATACTTCAATTAAAATATTTAGAGTGAAGTCATGTTGATAGTAGGTACTCTTGATAGGATGTTATGATAACAGCACTGTACAGTCTTCCTCTCACAAACCCATACATCCAATCAACTTACGGGACAAAAATAAGACATGAGGCAAATCCCCGTTAAAATCTCAGTACTCCTGAAAAGTTGCTAAAGCCATCAAGAGAGAGGGAATCTGAGAAACTGTCACAGTCAAGAGAAGACTAAGGAGACTTGATAAGTGTGTTATGGTATCCCAAAGGGATTATTGAAATAGAAAAAGAACATTATTTAAAAACTAAGAAAATCTGAAAGTATGGATTTTTGTTAAAAATAAATTTTGTTAAAAATGATATCAGCAAATTACTTGTGACAGATGTCTCATACTAATATAAGAAGTTGGTAAATAAGGGAAACTGGGTCTGGGGTATCTGTGAACTTTCTGTACTATCTTTACAACTTTTCTGCAAACCTAAATTCACTCTAGAATAAGAATGCTTATTTTAAAAAGTAAAATAAAAAAAAAATTAAAAACACAGTATGGAGGGGTGCCTGGGTAGCTCAGTGGGTTAAAGCCTCTGCCTTCGGCTCAGGTCATGATCTCAGGGTCCTGGGATCGAGCCCTGTGTTGGGCTCTCTGCTCAGTGGGGAGCCTGCTTTCCCCCTCTCTCTCTGCCTGCCTCTCTGCCTCCTTGTGATCTCTGTCTGTTAAATAAATAAATAAAATCTTTACAAAACAAACAAACAACAACAACAACAAAAAGAACAGTATGATGCAACCAAACAAAAAAATTAACATAATTGAGATTTCACCATGCAAAAATTGGCAAAAGCACTGTAGCGCAAGCATTCTGACCACACATTCTAGGACAAGACTGCATCACCTCTATCTCACTCACATATCTTATTCACTCTAAATATAATTGTTTTTTTCCAATGACCCTGGCAAAAAGTGGCCTAATGTGGCTTGTGTGTCTTGCTGGTCTGGACACAGAGTGCTAGCTTGCGCTTCAACTGGCTGACACGGGCCATCCTGTCTTATTGTTAGCCAAGACTGGTCACATGAAAGCACTTATTTTACAGGTGAGCACCTCTACCTCTAATCTTAAAGCAGAGGCTTTGATTACCTTGCCACTTGGACTGTTGGGAAGAGACAGGCTATTGTTGATCTTCTTTTGTGCTTATTCATGTGATAAAAGCAAAAACTTTGTCCAGAACATGGATACCATATACACCACTAGAGGAGATCATGGCAGAGGTTATAATGACAATCTACCATATCAATTCTGACTTATATAACTATCACTAATAATACCTCACTATATTAAAACAAATTCAGGCAAAATGCTAAACTAGATGAGACACCAAGAGAGAAGCATAAATGAGGACTAGCTGTAAAGAGCCAGGATATGTGGTCATTTAATTCAGTAAATCCCCCACATTTAGTTGCAAGAGTTTTTGTGACTGTAGTTTTATTCACATACCATGAGTTTAAAATTCAAGTGCTTTTGGTTCCCTTTATTCATAACCAAAATTAGCAAATCAAGATGGGGCAAGCTTTCACAAATGATCTCATCTGTTGTATTAATTTGATCAAAAACACAGCTGACTGAGGCAGTGTATGCCACTTGGAGAAGGATCAATCATATCAGAGCCATAATTGCATAAGTCTTCAGACCCTGGGCTTGCTCTTTCATTATACTACCCTGACAGTTTATGCTGATATTTTATTTTTCCTTATCTTAATACTGAGGTCTCTCTAGTGTTTTGTTTCGAAACACCCTGAATGGCATTGATGAAACTAAAAGTGTTTATAGGATGATTGTTAAACCTTTTTTTCTTTTTTTCTTTTTTTCATAACAAAAGCTGTGCTTTTGTACAACTAACAGACAATATGAAATCAAAGATAACATTTAATCTGGTCAACCTCCTTCTTAATGAGATGACTCTAGTGATTCAACCAACATCTCTCCGGGAAGCAGCTACCAGAATAAGGGGGTGGGAGTGGGCCATAACATAAAATATCTAATCATCACAAAAAATTCACAAGGAGGCATAATTCAAGACAACATATACCATGCTATGAGATAGTGTAAGCTTATAGGAAAACCAGCTGAAGTAATGTTAATTCTGATGTGGAAATCAGGTAAAGAATGATGAAGAATGTGATATTTGAGCTTTCCAGTTGAAATAATGAATAACAGAGAAAAGGAAAGATCATGGATGCTAATGGTGGCTGCAGAATGACAACTGTCCCTATTTGTCATTTGTTTCTTAAAAGCAATTTCTGAGGGTTGTTATAGAAAAGTGTAGTAGGACCAGATCAAAACCATCTAGCAGGGGATACTTAATGTACTGAATGTCATTTAACTACTCTGTAACAAATATTATGTAGTTGCAGAAATACCATTTTAGAAATGAGAAATTTTTTTTTTTTTTACTTTAATCCATTGATGCTGTATGTCAGAGTTTCATGGGTCAGTACTATGAAAGTCGAAAATGAAATAAGTGCCAGCATGATCACTGAAGGTTAAAAGTAAAAGGAAGCAATGGTGAGCATTGGAAAATTCCACCTGGTAGAATAGCACGGCAAAGGCAGACAAGGGCTGCCTCTTGTCAGCTCCTGGGGAGCTGCAAAAAGGCTTTCACATCAATGGTGGGACTTCTCTGGTGTTGCTTACTTGTGCTACGTAGGCCTTTGCTGAGATTGAGGTTCTACCTCTCTGAGGCCAATGAACTGTATCTAACAAAGGCTTTTCATTAAGTTGACTCACTTGGTATATACACAGAGTAATATGTTTCATACAAAGTACAATTTATTTTAATATCTCATATAGGAGAACTTTATTTTCAAGGACAACAACTTGTTACACTCCAAATATGCAGTAGAGCATTAGGGGTTGGGTGACAGGGAAGAAGATTACAAAATCGTTTATATATGATTCCTGAAAAGCTTTGGCCAATATATACTGTCTTATTTTTATATATTAGTGGTAATACAAATCTACACATAGATTTTTAAGCCTTGCTAATTTTCTAAAAATTGCAAGAAATATTGAATTTATTCACTCAGCTGTGCTATTCAATATACTGTTTCAAGGAGAAAAATTGCACAGAACATAATTTCATTTCTTTTAAATGCAAATAATCAATAATGTACAATTTTATTATCCACTGATAGTAGTAAATTTTCAGAGTAAATCAGCCAAAGAGAATTGGAATTTAAAAGTAATTATAAGGCATGTAAACTTAATATAATCATTTATAATGTAGAAAAAATGTGTTAAACACTTGATTTCTATAAATTAAATATAAACTTCCATAAATAGTAGCTACCTTAAAATTATTAAATCACCTACCCACACAGTAAGATATAACACATATATTAAAATAAATACATAAAATGTGATGTTAAATGTGTTATTATAAAGTATGTAGTTTATAATATACAAGTGGAGTTTTTCACATGCATCAATTTCAGGAGAATATATGACAAAATATGACTTCTGTTTTATCAATCTTAAAGAATGTAATTAGTGGTGGGGGAAAATTTTATTTGCAATTAAATCTTGACCAAGTTTTAGTTAGGAGTGTTTTAATAAAATTGATATTTTCAGACATGACACAAGAATTAATTGCATATGAAGTTTTTGAAGTTTTAGATATTTGCAGATTGAAGCTGACATAGCTGCAGGGAATAATTTTTAAAAACTTGTGCTTTTAGCGTCAGGGCTATAACTGCTCCTAATTATGTATGTGGTTCATGGATTATGGAGCAGATGAAAAATTAAGGAAATACATACTTGTCCCTTAATGCTGCCATGGCTTTGAAAAAAATTAAAAACAGACAAAGGGTATTACACAAAGTATTTGTATATGCAACATGCTAAGGAAAAAAGTACCCACAATGAGTATTTCCATGATAATAAAGCTATCGCTCTCATAGCAGAAGAGCCCGGTCTCACCTCACCACTAATGCACACGTGTCGCGTGCAAGCACGTGCACAAGCTTGTACAAACATACCCACACACAACCCCACAGCAAAATCTCAGCTCTCCATAAAACTCTCCACAAAACTCCCTGAAAATGTATGAGCAGAGCTCTTCTGGACTGATTACTGTACCATTAAAGAAATAACCAGTCTACTCGAAATAATCTGGGAGCAGAGGTGTTCTTGCTCTGAAATTGCAGAAAAGAGTCAATCAGCAAGTAAAATCTGGCAACAGGTGCTCTGTCTTCAGTTTTCTCCTAGATAAGCTCCGAAGTTAGTTAACATTACAATGATTTTTCAACAAAGATGTATTTCTATAGTAAAATAAAAACTTTTTTTAGCTTTCTAACTGACTTACACGTTAGCCACACTTCTGCAGGGTTCTTGTTGTTGTTGTTGTTTTTCCTCTCACCTAACAAGAATTACCTTTCTTTTTGAAGTGGCTTTTTTTTTTTTTAAAGTGGCTGAATCTAGAAAATAAACATCCTTATTTTTTTTCCTCCAAAAAAACATTTTTAAAAAGGAATAATGATTTTTAAAATTTGTCTGCTTGTTTTGGGGGAGACAATCTCCTAAATAATCCTGGATTCTTTTTTCTTTTTCTTTTTTTGGTTTAAGTTTTGGGTTCCAGTATCTATTTCTCTTATTTGTGTGTGTGTGTGTGCTTTCTACTATAATTAGCATTTGCAAAATTGAAAGAGGGTCTTGAATATCAAAACAGAAGAGTGATGAGCATATTATGTTAAACACCTACAAAGGTTTCAGGAAACATCGAATGCCTGTACAATGAATGTATTTTGTATTTACTTTAGCCTTAGGCCTGGGCTCCGGCAGCTTCTCTGGGACCCGGCATCTCAAGGAAGGTCATCTTGATGTTATAGTTGATAATGTCAGAGTTGATGCCATCCAGTTTATTATAATATCCTTCACTTTGTGAATGACTGAGAGTTATGTGATGGATATAATTTTAAACAGCCTCTTCAAATATGTATGTCATGCATGTTTTAACTATAAATACAGAAATGTCCCCATAACCTGAAGGGAAACTCTAGGATATTGATAAACCAAAAGCTGATGCTTGAAATACATTTTTAAAAAAATCTAGAAATCTTCCTTGCCCTCTCCATGACAAACACTTCAGTTAGGATGTTGGCATGTTTCAAGGATAAACTAAGGTCATGTTATAACCTGCATTTTAATAATGTTTATATGAGCAAAGATTTCCAGTGAATACAAAGAACAAAAAGTCTTTTATTTCCAGTTTGGGCAGTACTTCGATCTAAGAGGTGCTAATAAATTCAGTAGAAAATCATGTAGAATTTTTAGTTCAGTACTTTATCTAGTTGACCAGAGACAGAGTAAGGAAAAACTCAATATATATCAAGCTCAAGATCAAGCCAAAGATATAAAGAGAAGTAGTTCAAAATAATCTATCTAGGATCAGTGAATTTGGTCATTTTTTCCTGGATTTTTTTTTTTTTTCTCCAACAGGACACAGTAGTTTTTTAACCATTTTTTTTCCTGACCTTAAAAAGGTATTGAAAATCAATTTTGGAGATATGTGCAATCTAATATTTTGGGTGTTGTGATAAAATCATTTGCTATCTCCGTATGTTGCTATGTTCGAAGTGGGTCAAAAATATAATTAATATGAAAAGATGCTTTGATTATGCCTCTAGGCTCATATGAGTGCTAGACTACATAAGCTAATCAGTAAACTAATTCTGCTTTCATGAGAAAGAAAATTAGAGTTAAGATGGGGGGGAGTGGGAAGGCAAGTATTAGTGGGAAACAACTCAGTGAACTTATTTTTCTGATGAAAAGAGCCAATGCACATAAACATTCATCTCAATATCTCTGTGGTTCAAAGGGTCAAAATCTTGATTACAGAATTGCTGAAAAGAGAGAGACTGGGAGCATTAAGCAAATGGGCTGGTGAGAGACGCCAACAAAATAAATAGGAAAGAGAAAAAAAGGAAGAAAAAGGAGAGAGGAGAGAAGAGAAGGCAGAATGGAGGAAGGACACCTCAAAAGTGAAAGTCTATATCCAGAGAAGGACAGCTCTAGGTTCTTACTTGTTGAACCTATTCAAGGGCGGAAATCGCGCAAAAATTTCTTTAACATCAAAGAAGAAAGATCTAAATTTGATCGGTTTTGTTCATGTTTGGGAGCAATTTGGGCTTGCTCACTTTTTCATTGATTTACTCATCCATTTAAAAATATTTATTCAGAATCTTCTATGTGGTAATTTGTTTGATGGGCCCTAGAAATATTCTGGAAATGGAAGTAGATTCTCCTTTCATGGAATCATACAGTCTGTCAGGGTTAGGAATCTAGGATTTGATTAATCACCAAACAGTAAGAGTCAATGTTTAAAGGATAAGTTTTCCACATATTTAAATATGTTTAGTAAGGGCAACTAGTGGAACTGCAAAGTATGTTAAGTTTCATAAATCATAACTGAGATTCTAACTTCAAAATCTCAAGTTTAGCTTAATCAGGTTCTTTTTTTTTTTTAACTTTTTTAAAGATTTTATTTATTTATTTGACAGAGAGAAATCACAAGTACACTGAGAGGCAGGCAGAGAGAGAGAGAGAGAGAAGGAAGCAGGCTCCCTGCTGAGCAGAGATCCCGATGCGGGACTCGATCCCAGGACCCTGAGATCAGGGCCTGAGCTGAAGGCAGCGGCTTAACCCACTGAGCCACCCAGGTGCCCCACTTAATCAGGTTCTTTAGGTACTAAAGAAGTTGTGCTCTGCCAAAGTTTTAAAATACAAATACAAATCTCTAAATTCAAATCTCTTTCTAAAATACAAATTTCTAAGGATACCAATCTCTTTCTAAAATACAAATCTCTTAGGAAGATGAAAATTAAGAATGCTATGTCATGGTGAAAGGACTGACTTAACCAAAAATTGATGATGCATAGGTGACATAATGGTAAATCTGGAGACAGAAAGCCCTGGGCTGGTGGAGCCTCCAAGATTCCAGTAACATCTCAACCTCGTTTTGTTTTTCTGCTCTGCCATCCTCAGGGAAAATCACGCAGTCGCACAATGACAGCTAGGAGAGCGGCAGCTCTATTCCTAGCGAGGAGAAGCTGAGCTGTGAGAGAGCAGTGGTCAATGTGGGTCAGGTAAGTTCTTTTTTGAAGTGCTACCCCAGAGGTCCCAGTAAAGAAATTCTTACTACAATTTGGTGAGGATAGTGTAAACAGTAACAACTGCAAAGGAGGATAGCAGATGTATTTCATTTTTTAGCAAAGCCAATTTCCTTCTTCCAACAATATCTAATTTCTCTTAGCAATGAAAGGATAATAAATAACAGGTAAGGAATGATCAGTCTCTGCAACACACAGAAGAATACATCTTAAACAGTTATATGTGAGTGTTAATATTGGTGGAGGGCAAGGAAATCATTTGCTGAAATATGGGAACCTACAAGTTCATTATTCTCCTTATGTTCTCTGGCATTCTACACACACACACACACACACACACACACACACACACACACACAGTTGATGTATCCATTTACTTCATAGTATAGAGTTACCTCTCTCCTAAGGAGTCTTTAAAAAAAAAAAAAACTGCAATGAATATAACAGGTGCTCCATTAATATCTTGAAAACAAAAAGGAAAAAGAGTGAAGTACTTCCAAACCAATAGGATTTATGATTTTAAGCTATACTAAGCTAGGTTTTGTTATCAAACCAGGTGTCAAGGAGCAAAAAGATCGAGAGATAAAAGGATAAAAAGAAATAGAACATGATTCTTGTCTGACATAGTTGGAAATGATGAAGATTGATCGTGGTTAATGCTTTGAACATCTTTACTGAGCCGATTACTCATAAATAATCCAACAGTGTATTTATGATTGGTTATCATCATTTTAGTTAAAAGATGCTAAATGCTTATTAGGTAACCATGTATTTCTTGGGTTTTGCAGGCAAGAGTCCCTAGAGAAAATATATAACATTTGACCTTAGTCAAAAGGCCAAGAGAAAATAGTCATGACCCATTTGAAAACATATTATGGATCTATTGCACATATCCAATTACTAAGAGAGAACAACAAAAAAACCCAAGTATATACTACTGAAATTTATTTTTATATTTGTAGGGGAACAAAACCACTCAGCTTATACTTTATTGTTTTTTTTTTAATTTTTTCATGTGTGTTCTTCAGTGATCTTATTGTTTACTGCATAATTAAGTAAATAAGATCTCATTTTTCTCACATCATACTGTCATCTTAATGGATAAACTTGATGTTTCTAGTCAAATATGATTTTTATATTATCATTAATCAATTTTTTAAAGAACTACAATTTCTAAAAGGTTTACAGATGGGAACATAGCATGAGGTATTCTTTTTGTTTTGTTTTGTTTTGTTTTCATTCTTTCTAGGAACCAGTGTTCATGAATTTGAAAAATATAAGTGGCAAAACTTTGAAGAAGATATATTGTTTGAATACAACAAAAGCTGGCTTATGTCATTATACTTTAAGCTATAATCTGTATTGTGGTTTTAGCTGTGATTTGCAAATGATTTCTCACTAAAAGGGTATTTATCCATCCCTTTATTTCATGAAGTTAACTGTGCCATCTAAAAATGTTACTCTTAAAAAATAAATAAATAAAAAATAAACATAAAAATGAAAATGTTACTCTTGAGGAGTGGAACAGACACAGCATCCGAGCTGGAGCTCCATGTCTCCGGGGGAACGCGCTGCCTTCTTCAGCTTCTCCACCCACTGGGCATTTGCTTTGACTTGATTCACTAGAAGTACAACTACTTTTTTTTTTTTTCTTTAAGATTTTGTTTATTTATTTGACAGACAGAAATCACAAGTAGGCAGAGAGGCAGGCAGAGAGAGAGAGAGGGAAGCAGGCTCCCCGCTGATCAGAGAGCCCGATGTGGGACTCAATCCCAGGACCCTGAGATCATGACCTGAGCCGAAAGCAGTGGCTTAACCGACTGAGCCACCCGGGTGCCCCAGTACAACTAATTCTTAAGATACATTTTTCCCTACACTTTTATAATGCAATCTAAACAAGAAAAGATTATTCCTACTCCTCATACAAGTTGGCATGCATGTTTAACAACATTTGTTTTCTGTTGATAAGCAGCAAAAACACTTGTAATAATAGAGAGATTAAGGAGCAGGTTTTATGTGGCAGGTATTGTTCTAAGCCCTTTTCATCTATTCTCTCATTAAAATCCTTCATTAAGTCTACAAGGTAGGTATATAATTGTATCATTATTATCATCATGACCCAGATGGGAAACTGAGGTACTGAGGTGGTCAGTGATTTATCTTTAGTAATACAAAAGATGTGATAAAGTGAGGTAAGCTCTGAAACCTGGAAATGTGGCTACAGAGCCTGGGTTCTTAACCAATATGCAATACTCCCTCTTAAAAACCAAGTCCAGTCCAGTTTAGTAAATTCTCAGCACAAAGCATGGCCGTATAGCACGCTGAGGCTTCAATACTGAGTTAGAGAAAGAAATCCCTATGGAAACTCACAGAAGGTATAAAAAGATCCTCAGAACGATAAGGTAAAAAGTAAAAGGAGTTCTGAGGCAAGATCCAGTGATAAACCATGTTGCAGCCATGTTCAGGAGAAACATCGTCAGGATAAAGAGGTGATCTGATTTCATTAGAAGCAGATTTTGTGTAATAGAATTAGTTTTTGACAAGAACTCATGAGATAGGACTTCAGATCCCCCCTGTCATTCATTTGCAATCTTAAGAACATTATTCTTCGCTGAATCTGTATCTTATAAGATTTAGAGACTCAGAGTAAAATACTTCAGAGGGTTTAGTAAGGATTGAAAGTGTAATGCATGAAAATTTTATAGTGGGAAAAGATTATTAAAATATATGAAAAGCATTATATTTCAGGAATTTTCATCTATTATTTCCAACATTAATGTGTGATCTAAGTAACTTCATTTTCTTTCTTTCAGATTTGACATCTTCATATGTGAGTATTTTTTTAAACATTTTTTAAAAGATTTTATTTATTCATTTGACAGACAGGGATCACAAGTAGGCAGAGAGGTAAGCATAGAGAGAGGAAGGGAAGAGAGCCCAAAGTGGGGCTTGATCCCAGGACCCTGGGATCATGACCTGAGCTGAAGGCAGTTGCTTAGCAACTGAGCCACCCAGGCGCCCCTTCATATGTGAGTATTAAGCACAGACAACTCTCAAATACACTTTTGATGCCAAATTTTAAGATCTGTCCACTACTCAGAAAAGTCATAATAAACATTTGTTATATTATCTTTCATTTTCATGATTTAAAAATTCTGCTTTTCTCTAGTATCAAGATAATTTTCTACATAACCATAATAAGCTATAATTTTTCTGTCTATACTTACCTCAATAAAATAGCCATACCAAATGAGTGATATAGACTGATTTATTTTCCTTCCCTTTTTAAATACTATTTATTCACTAAAATACTGTGCCTTTGAGAATAATGTTTGGTTCTGTTATTATTTTTATGAATACTTCCTTTAGAAATTACAGAACAAGAACTTTTGTGAATCAAAGATACAAATCTTGCCTATAAACAAAATTACAACATCTTAGCAATTACAAAATTTTGGAGTGTGGAATAATCACGTTAGACAGCCAGAGTTCGTAATTCAGCCAAGTTTTCTACTACTGCTATATAAAGCGATGTGACTGAAATACCATAAACACTGATTCTTCACTGTCCTCATCAGAGAATTCAGGTATTATTCTTCGTTGATGAGACTGGAAAGGCATCACAAAGAAGCTTACACAGTTTTGGTTTTGTTTTTTTTTTCTAAAAATCTAAAAAAATTGTTAGTAGCATCAGTTCATTAAACAGCCTCAAAACCTCAGAGATGCCCTAGCACTTTTAAATATAGTAGTTAAGTCTCTGATTGTGTTAGGTGAGTGATTTTCCTTAATGTGGATTTGCCAATCTGATTATATCTACAGTCATGCTAGTTTAATTGCCTCAAATAACAAGTATACATTTTTCTGTTTGATGTACATGTTCATGCCTCACCTTGATTAACAACCTTTCAATTCTTACAAAAACAAAAAGAAGAGCACCATATTTTTTTCCAATTTGATAAAAAAGGAACCACCTAAAATACATTTCTTATCGTTGGCCCTCAGTCTGAAATGAGAAATAAATTTCCTCTGTTAGCTAAATTTTAGGCTTTGTTATCTAAAAAAAACAATGGGTTTGATTTGGGGCTTTGAGGTTTGAAAATATCTAGGAACTGGCTTGGTTGATTTAAAAATGGAGACAGTAAAGAGTTAATTGGAGAAGAAGGGAGGAGGAGAAAGGTGAGAGCAGGCAGAGACAGAGACCCATGGCTTGAAGAAGAGAGACAGGAAACAGTACCATGACATCACTGGTATAGCCTTGAACAGAAAAATGGATAAGAAAAACACTTGGGGAAAGTATTGGTCTGTGTTATGAATGACAATGTCTCTTTCAAGTTTTTAAGACATATCAGTTAGGATTAATATACTTTTTTAGTTCATTGAAGTTATATTTTGGTAGGCAAGTCAATGAGACACATTACCTCAGCATACCTAAAAAGGTTCCTGTCTGTAACTTTCAAAAAAAAAGAAAGATTGAGAAGAGCTATTAGTAAATATCAAGGCAGTGTTATCAAAATGACAAGAACATATCTACATCAGGACTCCAAAATTTCTAACATATTTTCTTTTCTTTTTTTTTTAATAGTTTGCATTTTAAAGATTTTATTTATTTATTTGACAGAGAGAAATCTCAAGTAAAAGGAGAGGCAGGCAGAGAGAGAGGGAAGCAGGCTCCCTGCAGAGCAGAGAGCTCGATGCGGGACTCGATCCCAGGACCCTGAGATCATGACCTGAGCCGAAGGCAACGGCTTAACCCACTGAGCCACCCAGGCACCTCACATATTTTCTTTTCTGAGTCTTTTTCTCCCTTCCCTTTCCACAACATTATAGTCTACAAATATATTTAATAGTAAATATTTTTTGTAGATATCTAAATTATAATCTCACTTCTATTTTGAAGGTCTAGGCACAATGTAAGAGATATGGCATTTCTTCAGTTCATTCAGATTAAATTTTGTCCCTATAGTAGGCCTCTTAATTGCCTTCTGTATATTCAGCGCTCCTGAGAACCTCCGAGTGTTTAGAAATATTGGCATCTTGTGGCGTCCTAAGGAAACAGGGGCATGGCAATCCAATTTTGTTTTTTGTTTTCCCATATTCTTCACACTCTATCTTTCCCATAAGTCATCCCTCTTCTACCATCTTAGGTGCACAACCTACATGTTCTCTGTCCTCAACCCAGGTAAGTCTTATTTGTAGCTTTTTCAACCCCATAAGCTACAAAACCCATTCTACTGACATGTATTCAAAACATATTCTGGTTCATCAATATGCAGCAACTCCACTCCTCCCAGTCATCATTCTTAAAACAAAAACACCTTAGACTTAGCAGAACAAACAAGCACAGGGAAATTCTGAAAGGTGGAAAGAAGCTGCAGACTGCCTGGAGACCTCAGGGCATAAGGAACACACGGTGCTGAGTCCACTGGGTTCCCTTCTTGCTACAAATATCCCAGAAGGGTCACTGCAGATATTGCCAAGCTGGACAACTGACACACATAGATCAAGAGAGCTCCAAAAAAAAGTCTGTTCTCCCTAGCAGAAGGACCAGATCAGAGTGGTTTAACAACAGAACATTTTTCTGTCAATACTTGCACTATTCCAATAAAATACCAACAGGAAAACCATTTTAAAATTTTATAAGGTGCTACCATTGGGGGAAACTAGGTAAAGGGTACTCAGGATCTTTCTACATTCTTTCTTAGAACTGCACGTGAATCTACGATCTCCATACAAAATTTTAATATATTGTTTCTAGCTCAGTGCTGCCTTCAGATTAATGTATTATATATAAGGGTCTTTATATTTCAACAGATACTTAAGTTTTAGAATAAAAGCTTAAAGAGCACATAGAAGTTCTACCATTGACCCAAAAACCAGGGAAGTGAGATGCTCTTACAGAGTGCCAAGTTACTTCTGAAAGTCTATGATTCATTCATTCAGTGAACTTCTTATGAGTTCATATCATATGCCAGACTCCAGGAGCACAGAGGCAACAATGTGATGGTTCTTATCTATTAAGCATTCACAAACGGGTGTTGAACACATGTAGAAACCAAAGTTATATTAAGAGAATGATAAATACAAGTGTGTGGAAGAATACAATTATGAAAACAAAGCACAGTGATGAAATGACATGGGTGGCAACTAATTCCACATATAGTTAAGTAGATTCCAATTTGGCCAAAAAATATGTATGGGAACAACAGTTGACCCTGCAGCTTTTTGCACAGTTCTTCTGCTAAGTTTAGGCTGCACTCTGAGTAGTCATTCAGCAGAACTGTGCCAGTGTCTTGTGGTGTTTTAAAATAGTGCAGATATTACTGATGTCATGTGTTAGCAGTTTATAGCCCTATTACTGCTCCATCCTAAAAATGTTTTGTCAAAGTATTTAGAGAAGTTTGTAAACCAAAAGCTGTCGATAGTCTTATTTTAAAACTGTCAAAATAATTTGGAAGATACTAACACTGAAGGTAATTATGAGAAAAACTAAAGTATACATTACAAACAAACAAAATACCCATAAATTTAAGATCTAAAAAAATTTGAGTCACATTTATTAGTGGGGTTTTGTTTATTTGCTATTACCTATTTATATGAATGATAAAAATAGGCCAGATGAAGAGATACAGAGGGTAAGGTCTGAGAGGCTCTGAAGCCCAGGAGTTTCTGGCTGTTTGGGATGAGTCAATGTCCTGGCATGTGGATGTGTTCACCAACCCAGAAACTCTCCAAACCCTATAATTTAGGGAGTTTTGTAGAGGTTCTATAATGTTCTTCTGTCCCTGTATTTCCTAAAAATTTGCAGCTGGATCCAGAAACTGGATTGGACTCTGGTTAAGTCCCTTTGTCCAGACTCTAGAAAACAGTAACTAGATGTCTCTGTCTTGGTAATGTTAGCTGGCTTAGATGCTTAATGATTTTATATGTCAAGTTACTGGAGATTAAGTGGTGATTTTCCAATGTATTTAAACTAAAAAGAAAAAAAGTTCACCTTTTCTCCCCCCACCCCCCACATTAAGTTAGAAAACCAATACACAAAGCACCCTAACTTTTGTAGCATTCAAGTATTTTCAGTTTTTATGAAATTTATGCAGCCATTATGTTCAATCAAATTTTCCTCACTTCATTAACTTTTAGCTATTTTACATACTTTGACAATATTATTCTGCTCTTTATATCTCTAGCAATTTTTACTGAATGCTAGATATTGGGAATGATACATTGAGGAGTATCTGAATTTAAGCAGGAAATTTCTGGGATTCAACTGACTGCCCTGAGTATTCAGTGAGCCCTCCCCATGTTGGCTCACAGAATTCTGACATCTCCCATTTCTGTTTGAGCTCTGCAAGTTTCTGAGATTATATTTCCCCAGTAGTAACTGTTTTTCTGTATTTGTAGATTATACATATATACAACCAAAGATTCCAGGTATTCCTCTGTAGACGGAGAATTTTTCCTCAGCATCTTCCTCTTATCCAGTACATCTTCCTGATCATTTCAGCTTCCTTGGCTTCTCCAGTATCCTGTTTCCTCATTTCAATAAGACTCCTATGTTCTGCTTGTATTTTCTGTTGCCATATTGTGTTCCAGAAATCCATTCCATACAAAGATCCTGAACAAATGTAAGTCATATATTTTTTTTTTTTTCTTAAGGGACACATTCCTATAATTCTTATTTTCTGGTATCTGAAAATAGTTGTGTCTTATATTTTGTTCTCTTTTCTAGTGTTTTACATAAGGTAGTCTAGTCCTATACCAGTATCTCTGTCATCATGGGAGGCAGAAGTCTGGATTCATTTTGAAAGGAAAGCTGACACAATTTGCTCCTGGATTTCATAAGAGATAGAAGTCAAGAATGACTATAAGGAACTTGAAGCAAGATGGTGGAGGAATAGCAGACTAAAATGACATCCGATCCTAAGAGTTCAGCTAGATAGGTATCAAACCATCCTGAACACCTACAAACTCAACAGGAGATAGAAGAAGAGCAACAATTCTAGGAACAGAAAAATCAACCACTTTCTGAAAGGTGGGACATGCGGAGAAGTGAGTCCAAAGCTACGGGAAGATAGTCTGAGTGGGGAGGGCCTGGCTCCCAGCAAGCAATGGAGCAATGGAACACAAAATCAAAACTTTTAGAAGTCTGCTCCACTAAGGGACATTTCTCCAGAGGCTAATCAGGGATAGAGCCCTCACGGGGACAATGTGGTCTCAGGCCCAGCTGGTCACAGAAAAATCAGGGGTGTCTGAGTGTGGCAAAGTTGCCAGGTATTAGAACAGGGAAGCTACTATAGAGACAGAGTCAAAGAGTGAACTCTCAGCTAGGGGTTACCTTAAACCATGATCTTAGGCACAGTCAGGCCACTGATCTTTGAGCAAGGACCCCACAAGTGGCTAATATAGGAAACTCACCTTTCTCCTCCAAAAGAAGCAACACAACAGGAATCTGCTGGATTTGGAGACTCCAAATGGGGCCATGCACCAGAGATAGAAATGCTTGGTCACAGGCCAGGTGAGCATGGCTGGAGACCAGGGAGATGGGAAGAACTGACTGCTTTTCCCTGAGGGCACACTGAGGAGTGGGGTCTCAAGCTCTTGGTTCCTCCAGGCTGGAGATTGGGAGGCCACCAGTTTAATTCCCATCCTCCAAAACTCTACAGCAAGTGTTCAGATAACAAAAGCTCTGAGAGAGAACCCAAGAAGATTACTTAACCCAGTCCCTGGTAAGGGTGGTGCAATTCTGCCTCAGGCAAAAACATGTGAAACTCACCACAACAGGCCTCTCCCCCAGGAGATCAGCAAGAACATGCAGCCAAGACCAAGCTCACTGATCAAGGAGAACAGTGGAACACCAGAGCTAGGGTAAAGCAACACATAGAATTCATGGCTTTTTCCCCATGATCCTTTAGTTTTGCAAAGTTAAATTTTTAAATTTTTTTTTCTTATTCTTTTTTTTTAATATTTTATTTATTTATTTGATAGACAGAGATCACAAGTAGGCAGAGAGGCAGGCAGAGAGAGAGAGGAGGAAACAGGCTCCCTGCTGAGCAGAGAGCCCGATGCGGGACTAGATCCCAGGACCCTGGGATTATGACCCGAGCTGAAGGCAGAGGCTTTAACCCACTGAGCCACCCAGGTGCCCTCTTATTCTATTTTTTAACTTTTCCTCTTTCCTCTTTTAATATTTTTAACTAGTTTATCTTAACAATACCTTTCTTTAAAAAAAAAAAAACTTTATAAACCTTTATTGTTATAGTCATATTTTGTCCTTTCATTATATTTAACCTTATTTTTTGTGTATATATATATATGTATATATATATATGTATTTTTTCTAAAAAATTTTGAGATACAATTTATTCTAATAGATCAAAATATACCCTAATCTAGCACATGTCTGTTCTAGTCTCCAGCCTGAACACATTCCCTCCTTTTTTCTCTTTTTCTAACCAATTTATTATATCAATTCCTTTTTTAGAATTTTCTTTTAATTTTCATCTTTACAGTCATAGTCCATCCCTTCATCATGTTTACCCTTATTTTTGTATATATATATATGTTTTTCATTCTTTAAAATTTTGGGACGTAGTTTCTTCTAAGAGACCAAAATACACCCAAAATCAAGTGGGTAGCTCTGTTCTATTCACCAGTCCAAAATATAGATAGATAGATAGATAGATAGATAGATAGATTTTTATCAATATATGATATTATATATCATATGATATACTACATATGTATATATACATACATATGATATATTATATATATATCATATATAAAAAATAAAAAAATCAATATATATGATACATATATATGATATATATCATATGATATATTTTTATATTTATTTTTATATATGATATTATATATATATCATATATAAAAAATAAAAAAATCAATATATATGATACATATATATGATATATATCATATGATATATTTTTATATTTATTTTTATATATGATATATATTATATATATATCATATATAAAAAATTAAAAAATCAATATATATGATACATATATATGATATCATATATATTGATTTTTTATTTTTTATATATGATATATATATAATATATCATATGTATGTATATATACATATATAGTATATCATATGATATATGATATATATCATATAATATATATCATATATAATAATATATATTATATATCATATGATATATAATAAAAATCAATATATATGATACATATATATGATATATATTGATTTTTTTTTAATTTTTTTTCATTCTTGTTCTTTTTTCCCCCTTTCTTCTCCCTCCAGTTTTGGATCTCTTCTGATTTGGTTAGTATACATTTTTCTGAGGTCTTAGCTACCCTTTTAGTATTTCATTCTCTCATTCATATATTTTTACCTGGATAAAATGACAAAGCAGAAAAACTCACTACAAAAAAACAAAACAAAAACAAACAAACAAAACACCAAGAGGCAGTACCAATGACTAAGGACCTAATCAATACAGACATTGGTGATATGTCAGAAATACAGTTCAGAATGATGATTCTCAAGGTGCTAGCTGGGCTTGAAAAAGGCATGGGAGATATAGAGAAAACTGTTCTTGAGAAATAAAATCCCTTTCTGGAGAAATGAAAGAACTAAAATCTAATGAAGTTGAGATTTAAAAGAAAGCTATTAATGAGGTGCAATAAAAAATGGAGGCTCTTACTGCTAGCATAAATAAGACAGAAGAGAGAATTAGTAATATAGAAGACCAAATGATGTAGAATAAAAAAGCTGAGCAAAGAGAGACAAACAACTACTGGAACATGAGGGGAGAATTTGAGAGATAAGTTATACCATAAGATGAAACAATATTTGAATAACTGAGAATCCAGAAGAAGAAAGAGAAAAGAGTGGAAGATATATTGGAGTGAATTTAATAGAGAATTTCACCTAATATGGCAAAGGGAACAAGCATCAAAATCCAGAAGGCACAGAAACCCCCCCCCTCAAAATCAATTAAAAAAGATCCACAACCCATCATCTAATAGTAAAAATTGCAGCTCTTAGTGACAAAGAGAAAATCCTTAAAGCAGCTTGGAACAAGAAGTCTGTAACATACAATGGTAGAAATATTAGATTGGCAGCAGATTTATCCATAGAGATCTGGCAGACCAGAAAAAACTGTCATGCTTTATTCAGATCACTAAACAAGAAAAACATGCAGCTAAGAATATTATGTCCAGATAGGCTATCACTGAAAATAAAAGAGATTATAAGCTCCCAGGACAAACAAAAACTAAAAGAATTTGTAAACACCAAACCAGTCCTACAGGAAATATTGAAAGGGGTCCCCTAAGAAAGAGATACCTTAAAAGCAGTAGACTAGAAAGGAACAGAGAAAATATATAGTAATAGTCACCTTACAGGAAATACAATGGCAATAAATTCATATCTTTCAATAATTACCCTGAATGTAAATGTGCTAAATGCCCCAATCAAAAGACCCAGGGTATCAGAATGGATAAAAAACCAAAACCCATCAATATGCTGTCTACAAAAAAATTATTTTAGACCCAAGGTACCTGCAGATTTAAACTGAGAGGGTAGAAAACAATTTACCATGGTAATGGACATCAAAAGAAAGCTGGGGTTGCAATCCTTATATTGGATCAACTAGATTTTAAGCCAAAGACTATAATAAGAGATGAGGAAGGACACTATATCATACTCAAAGGGAATGTCTAACAAGAAGATATAACAGTTTTAAATATCTATGCATCTAACATGGGAGCAGCAAACTATATAAACCAATTAACAAAATCAAAGAAAAATATCAACAATAATACAGTAATAGGGACTTTAACACCCTCCTCACTGAAATGGACAGATCATCCAAGCAGAAGAGCAACATGGAAATAATGACCTTAAATGACACACTGGACCAGATGGCTATTACACATATATTCAGAACATTCAATCCCAAAACAACAAAATACCCATTTTTCTCTAGTGCACATGGAACATTCTCCAGAATAGATCACATCCTGGGGCAAAAATCAGGTCTCAACTAGTACCAAAGGATTGGGAAAATTCCTGCATATTTTCAGACCACAATGCTCTGAAATTAGAACTCAATCACAAGAGGAAAGTTGGAAAGAATTCAAATACATGGAAGCTAAAGAGCATCCTACTAAAGAATGAGCAGATCAACTGGGAAATTAAAGAAGAATTCAAAAAATTCATGGAAACAAATAAAAATGAAAACACAACTGTTCAAAATCTGTGGGACACAGCAAAGGCAGTCCTGAGAGGAAAGTATATAGCAATACAAGACTTTCTTAAAAATCAAGAAATGTCTCAAGTATACAACCCAACCTTACACTTAAAGGAGCTGGAGAAAAAATAATAAAGAAAACCTAAACCCAGTGGAGAAGAGAAATCATAAAGATCAGGGCAGAAATAAATGTAATAGAAATCAAAAGAACATTAGAACAGATCAATGAAACTAGGAGCTGGTTCTTTGAAGAAATTAATAAGATAGATAAACCCCTGGCCAGACTTATCAAAAAGAAAAGAGAAAGGACCCAAATAAATAAAATCATGAATGAAAGAGGAGAGATCACAACCAACATCAAAGAAATACAAACAATTATAAGAACAATATTATGAGCAACTAAATGCCAGCAAATTTGACAATCTGGAAGAAATGGATGCATTCCTATAGACATATAAACTCCCACAACTGAACCAGGAAGAAATAGAAAACCTGAACAGACCCACAACCAGTAAGGAGATTGAAGCAGTCATCAAAAATCTCTGAACAAACAAGAGCCCAGAGCCAGATGGTTTCCCAGGGGATTTCTACCAAACATTTAAAGAAGAATTAATTCCTATTCTCCTGAAACTGTTCCAAAAAGTAGAAATGGTAGGAAAACTTCCAATCTCATTTTATGAGTCCAGTATTACTTAATCCCAAAACCAGACAAAGACCCCCCCCAAAAAGGAGAATTAAAGACCAATATCCTTGATGAACACAGATGTGAAAATCCTCACCAAAATACTAGTCAGTAGAATCCAACAGTACATTAAAAGGATTATTCACCATGACCAAGGGGGATTTATTCCTGGGCTGCAAGGTTGGTCCAACATCCACAAATCAATCAATGTAATACAAAACATTAATAAAAGAAAGAACAAGAACCATATGATACTCTCAATAGATGCTGAAAATGCATTTGATGAAGTACAGCATTCTTTCTTGATCAAAATTCTTCACAGTGTAGGCATAGAAATTACATACCTCAATTACATCAAAGCTATAAGCTTTTCTGCTAAGGTCAGGAACATGGAAGGGATGTTCAGTATTACCACTGCTATTCAACATAGTACTAGAATTCCTAGATAAATCAGACATCAAAAAGAAATAAAAGTCATCCAAATTGGCAAAGATGTCAAACTCTCACTCTTTGCAGATTATATGATACTTTATGTGGAAAATGGAAAAGACTCCACTCCAAACCTTCTAGAATTTGTACAGGAATTCAGTAAAGTGTCAGGACATAAAATCAATGCACAAAAATCAGTTGCATTTCTATACACCAACAGCAAGATAGAAGAGAGAGAAATTCAGGAGTCAATCCCATTTATGATTGCCCCCCAACCTTAAGATACCTAGAAATAAACCTAACCAAGGAGGTAAAGAATCTGTACTCAGAAAACCATAAAATACTCATGAAGGAAATTGAGAAAAACACAAAGAAATTGAAAAATGTTCCATGTTCATGGATTTGAAGAACAAATTATGTGAAAATGCCTATGCTACCTAAAGCAACACATTTAATGCAATCCCTATTCCAATAGCATCAATTTTTTCAAAGAAATGGAACAAATAATTCTAAAATTTATATGGAACCAGAAAAGACCCAGAATAGCCAGAGGAATGTTGAAAAAGGAAACCAAAGTTGGTGGCATCACAATTCCAGACTTCAAGCTCTATTACAAAGCGGTCATCATCAAGACAGTATGGTACTGGCATAAAAACAGACACATATCAGTGGAACAGAATAGAGAGCCCAGAAATAGACCCTCAACTCTATGGTCAACTAATCTTCAACAAAGTAGGAAAGAATGTTTAATGGAAAAAAGACAGTCTCTTCAACAAATGGCTTAAGGAAAATTGGACAACCACATGCAGAAAAATGAAACTGGACCATATTCTTATACCATTCACAAAAACAAACTCAAAATGGATGAAAGACCTCAATGTGATACAGAAATCCATCAAAATCCTTGAGGAGAGGACAGGCAGCAACATCTTCAACCTCAGCTGTAGCAGCTTCTTCCTAGAAACAGCACCAAAGGCAAGGAAAGCAAGGGCAAAAATTAAACATTGGCACTTCATCAAGATCAAAAGCTTCTGCACAGTGAAGGAAAGAGTCAACGAAACAAAAAGACAACTGACAGAATGGGAGATGATATTTGCAAATGACATATTAGATAAAGGGCTAGTATCTAAAATCTATAAAGAATTTATCAAACTCAACACCCAAAGAACAAATAATTCAATCAAGAAATGGGCAGAGGACACGAACAGACATTTCTGCAAAGAAGACATCTAGATGGTCAACACACACATGAAAAAGTTCTCATCATCACTTGCCATCAGGGAAATACAAATCAAAACCACATTGAGATACCACCTCATACCAGGCAGAATGGCTAAAATTAACAAGTCAGGAAATGACAGATGTTGGAGAGGATGCAGAGAAAGGGGAACCTTCCTTCACTATTGGTGGGAATGCAAGCTGTTGCAGTCACTCTGGAAAACAGTATGGAGGTTCCTCAAAAAGTTGAAAATAGAGGTACTGTATGACCCAGCAATTGCAATACTGGGTATACACCCTAAAGATACAAATGTAGTTATCTGAAGGGACATATGCACCCAAGTGTTTATAGCAGCAATGTCCACAATAGCCAAACATCTGAAAGAACCTAGATGTCCATCAACAGATGAATGGATAAAGAAGATGTGGTATATATACACAATGGAATAATACGCAGCCATCAAAAGAAATGAAATCTTGCCATTTGCAACAATGTGGATGGAACTAGACGTTATGCTGAGCCAAATAAGTCAATCAGAGAAAGACAATTATCATATTATCTCCCTGATATGGGAAATTTGAAAGGCAGAGTCGGGGGTTTGGAGGATAGGGAAGGAAAAAATGAAACAAGATGGGATTGGGAAGGCGACAAACCATAAGAGCCTCTTAATTTAATGAAACAAACTGGGGTTGCTGGGGGAGGACCTTGTGGAGAGAGAGGGGGGTGGGGTTATGGACATTGAGGAGAGTATGTGCTATGGTGAGTGCTGTGAAGTGTGTAAGCCTGACGATTCACAAACCTGTCCCCCTGGGGCAAATAATACATTATACATTAATAAAAACAATTAAAAAAAAAGAGTGACTATAAGACTTTGTCCTTGTTTGGATAGAATGATGAAGTTACCAGGAAAGGTATAGGAATCACCCTGGGAGGGGCAGGCTTTTTGTTTGTTTCTATGGTGGGGAGAAGTATCAATACCAAAAACTGAGCTTTCAGACTTTGTAGATTTGAGATATATGTCAGAATTCATATAGATATACTATGTAGGTAGATAGATATCTACATGTAAATTTTAGGAAAGAAATGTAGACTAGTAAATTAATTTAGGAGTTCTCAATGTGTAAAGAGGCCTTGAGACTAGAAAACATTTCCTGAGTGACCTAATGTACATAGAAAAGGAGATAACAAGTAGAACTCAGACCTTTGACATACGTAAGCCTTCTTTAATGGAAAATGAGTTATCAGTTGAATCACTTTTAATGGAAAATAATTTTACTCAGCTTTTTTTTTTTTTTTTCCATTCAGGCAGTACATAGTGGTAGAACTCTTTTGTTTGCCTTTGAACTTGGTGTTCAGAGGGACACCAAAAGGACAGAATGGGGAGAAAGAAATTAAGAGAGGCAAGAAGAATAGACTGAAAAGCTTAGACTGAAACAGTAGACTGAAAAACTTAAACAGCTGTTATTGAAAGAGTGAGTTTAGATGTGTTATTTTTCTTTTATCATGCTCAATCATCAGGGGTAAAAGCATTTTGCACTACTTTATTTATTTATTTATTTATTTTTGTATGCCAGTCTGTGATTAGCACGGCATATTAAATAAGAGCTAACCTTTACTGGACACATGCCAGCAGCTAGGTGCTTTTTCTAAGTGCTTTACTAAACTATATTTCATTACAATAAGAGGATCCTTATTATGAGAGGCACCATTATTCCCAAACCACTAAGAAATAAACATTACCCATTAAACTGATGATGGCAAATCATCAAATCTGCAGCGCATCTCAAGTTTCAAAGTGTTAATAAATTTTTAAAAATGCACCTTAGCATTCATACACAATTCCACATTTTTTAAACCTCTGGTCAACTCTCAAAAGGGAGCAGGGGAAAATATGGAAGAGAAGGAAAAACACGTAAGGCGAATTACACATATGTTTGGAATAGTACATGTCATTTAGGAGGTACTCAACAAAATTTAATCATTAGCCAAAGAAATAAATGGTTCACCTTTATATTTCTATCTGAAATAAGAGCTTATAAAGGGAGACTTCCTGGAAAAGTCTCAGGTGGGACTAGTTGAGTTATGAATTCAGTAAAAGATAACTCTTAGAACACATCAAAAAATAAAATTATTCAGTTTCATTACATTTGGTTCCATATTGGTTTCAAGTTACTTCACACTGTAGATAATGTTACTTTCAAGCCATGGACAAAAATGATTTTCTGTTTGGTTCCATCCCAAACTAATGTTAGCATTTTAATAATTAAATTTGAAATTGAATTCTTTTGTTTACTGAAGCAGTGGTGGTTATATCACACGACTATAAATTACTTAGGCAGTAGTAAAGATGCTTCTATATAGTATTATACAAGACCCACAGTATTGTCTGTGCACTTTGTGAGAACAAAGGCCATTTATATTTTTTTCAGGTTTTTTGAGATTTTAACCTAATTTTAAAGCAAATGATTATTTTTATTACATACTACATACATTTAAAGGTATAAGAAATATATTTTCCTTGATTACACAAAATTCACTACAAAATATTTAAATATGGCTCTCTAAGAGCATTTCCACAATGACTGTCAAGTGAATAGAAAGCATTTTTCAAATTTTCAAGTGGAAGTGTAGAGGAAAGCAGAATGAAAGGTGACTGAGATCCAGCATTTGGTGTCTTGGCAAGGTCATCTAATTAGCAGGTTGTAGAGTTATGGACAGGACCCAGATTTTCTTGTCTGAAAATGCTGCAGATTAGTGTATTCAAGGAGAGGAAGAAAATCTAATTATAGTCTAGATAATTTTATACCAGAAAACAATTGTAGAAACTTTTAAGTCTTTAAAACTCAGTTAGGTGTGTGTATGGTCCACTGGTATACAGCTTTAACACCTGTCTATTTCTGTAAGTACCGTGTTCTACCACAACCCCAGGTTTGGGGCTCTTGCTGGTAGCAGCAAATTTCTTCTCACTTAGAGTCACAAATCGAAAATAAAGTTCTAACCCTTCTCTCTTTTCCAGAGTTAGAGTGATACTGCATGTTTCTTCTTTTACTCTCCCCTCCTGAGGGTGGCTTAAAGGATGATAAGAACATTGCCAGGTAGACCTAATATAGGCTTGCCTTTTTCTGTTTCCTTTAATTTCATATTTAGCAGTGTATCAACAATTTGGGGAATAAGTTCTTTATTAGTTCCCTTGGAAAACACACACACACACATCATTAAACCTCTCTGAACTCCCACCCACTGGGTCTTGGTGACCCCTCAGCTGGGTTTACTTGCAGCTAGGTGTGCAGGTAGTGCTGCAGAACCACCAGGGGCTTGAGGTATCCCCTCATTCTCAGCCAGGCTTCTAACCTGCTGTAATCCAACAGGTTCAGGTCCTGTGCTCAAGACCATTTAAGCTTTTACCTATGATAATTTACATGTAATCAATGGAAGAATTATATTTTGAACACAATTTCTGATAGTTAATGACAATATGTTTTCCCAAAATTCATTTGAACTCCTAACTCCCAATGTTATAGCTTTGGAGGTGGGGCCTTTGGAAGGTAAGTAGGTTTAGATGAGGTTAGGGGGTACAGTTGTCAGGGCGGGATTAGTGCCCATGTAAGAAGAGACTAGAGTCTGCTTTCTTTCTTCTCTTTTCTCTCTACCTCCCCCAACCATTTGAGGACACAGCAAGAAAGCAGCCATCTGCAAGCCAGGAAGGGAGTCTTCACCCTACTCTAGGGATGCTGGCATTTTCACCTCAGATTTCCATCCAGAACTGTGAGAAATAAGTGTGTGTTATTTAAGACACATAACCCCCCATGGCACTTTGTTATAGTAGCCTATGCTAGGACATTGGTATAGGAGATTTTATATATATAATCTCATATATATATATATATATATAATTTATGACTTCTAAATATAAATTTTCAAAGGTCTGAATTTTTTTTGCAAATAAAAAGAATTCAAATACCTTCTATTAGACATTCCTATTCAATATTAGGGAGTTAGGGAACCGTTTCTGAGTCCTCATCTGAGTCCTCATCTAGTAACTCCCTAAACTAATAAAGGTCATTCATCAATTATTGCTTTCTAATTTAAGTGTAAATAATAACATTTAAAAAGAGTGGTCAACAAATAAATTGTCTTAGATATTTCAATATGCATATTTCACTATACAATAAAACTTGTCACTATTACATATGAAAAGAACATGGACACATGGCTATATAATTCAAAGGCCACTATCACAAAAAATTGAACACTGAAGCAGTCTGTCTTTTTTACTCTGCAAAGTTTCAGGTCACCATATACAGTTTGAGCTTGAGCACTGACCCTCTACACAAAAAGATGAGGTATTAGGCAGAGTATAACTTTTCCACCTCATCCTCCCTCAAATTAGTCACTAAATAATACAAAAAATACAGTTAATTTATTTTTGATTGATGAATATAGAATCTAGTGTAGAGATCTAAAAGTCCCTACATAAATCCAACGACAACACAGCCCTATAAAAAACACTCGGTTGACTCCATTTCCACGAGTTATTAAATCTAAACCTGCAAGGTAGGCAATGTAAAGGTATTTTTAAAAAGTAGATGTCACACAATTAATTGCTACATTGACTGAATTCCTATGATACAGAATTTCTATTAAAAACATTATATAGCATACTTTCTATTCATCTGCACAAAACACTCAGGGAAATAACCAATAACTTAATGATGACTGGCATGTATTTTTTTTTAATTGAGGAAACTAACATCTTTTTTTCTTTTTTCTTTAACTATTTACATGTATTCTTATATAACAACAACAACAAAACAAACCCACATACTTATAGGAAAATAAAATAATATGGATGAACATGTTACCAGTCTTGAAAAGGGAAGAAACACTTGGCCAAATAGAACATAAAGAAGATCCTCAAACTCTTCACACACACACACAAAATTGAACTACCATATTAACCTATGTTGAACAGATATCTGCTCACTATGTTGAACAGATATCTGTAATACTGTGTTGAAAAAGGTATCTGTAACACTATGTTGAAAAGATATATGCACCCCAATGTTCATAGCAGCGTTATTTATTTATTAAATATTTTTCTTTTTTTTTAAAGATTTTATTAATTTGACAGACAGAAATCACAAGTAGGCAGAGAGGCAGGCAGAAAGAGGGGAGGGAAGCAGTCTTCCTGCTGAGCAGAGAGCCTGATGTGGGGCTTGATCCCAGGACCCTGAGATCATGACCTGAGTCAAAGGCAGAGACTTAACCCACTGAGCCACCCAGGCACACAGCAGCATTATTTATAATAGAGAAAAAAACGGAATCAACCTAAACATGTATCAGTGAATAAGGAGATAAATAAGTTATGGTGTGTATACACACACGCGCACGCGCGCACAGGAATATTATGTAGCCATAAAAAAGAAAGAAATCCTGTCATTTACAACAAGATGGATGAACCTTGATGGCATTATGCTAAGTGCAATAAGTCAGACAAAGACAAATACTCATCAGCAAAACAAAAAGGCAATCAAATGAATAGGAGATGATATTTGGAAACCATATATCTGATAAGGCATTAGTGTCCAAATTACATAAAGAATTTACACTACTTAATACAAAATATTTTAAAAATGGGCAGAGAACTTGAATAGACATTTTTCCAAAAAGACACACAGATGACCAGCAGGTATATGAAAAAATGCCCAGCATCGCTAATTACCAGAGAAATGTAAATCGAAACCTTAATGAGATTTTAGTTCACACTTATCAGATTGACTATTAACAAAAAGGCAAAAACAACCAGTGTTAGCAAGGATATAAAGAAAAGGGAATCCTTGAGCACTGTTGTAAAGAATGTAAATTTGTACTGCCATTGTGGAAAACAGTATGGATTCTCCTCAAAATTAAAAACAGAGTTATCATATGGTCAAGCATTCCACTTTTGGATATTTATCCAAAGAAATCAAAAACATCAGTTCAAAAAGACATAAGCGCATTGTAGCCTTATTTACAATAGCCAAGATATAAAAGTAACCTAAGGGTCCAATGATAAATGAATAAAAAATATGTATGTATATATGTGTGGATACACACACACACACACAAATACACCTTATTTATTGGATATATCTCATTCTACAGTGCTCACTTTACTACACTTTGTAGATACTGCCTTTTCCACAGACTGAAGGTTTATGACAACCCTGAATCAAGCAAATCTATCATCAGTACCATTTTACCATTAGTGTTTGCTCACTCCATGTCTGTGTTTTACATTTCAGTAATTCTTGTAATATTTCAAACCTTTTCATTATTATATTTTTATGGTGATCTATGATCAATTATTATGACTTGCTGAAACCTCAAATGATAGAAATTTTAATAATAAAGTATTTTAATTGTTATGTACATTGTTTTTAAAGACATAATGATATTGCACATTTAATAATCTAAAGTATAAAAATAGCTTTTATATGGACTGGAAACCAGAAAAATAAAATTTGACTCACATTTTTGTGATGTTCTTTTTATTGCAGTGGTTGGAATTGACTTTGCAGTGTTTCCAAGATACGTCTTGCAATGGAATATTACTCAGCCATAAAGGAGAAAGAAATCTTGCCATTTGTAACAATGTGTAGAGACTTAAAGGGCATTATCCTAAGTGAAATAAATCAGAGAATGGCAAATACGTATATGTGTAATCTAAACAATGGGACAAATAAACAAAATAAAACAAATTTAGCTACAAGGAACACATTGTGGATTACCACACCAGGGAGAGGCTGTGGGTAGACAAAATATATGAAGAGTATTAAGAGGTACAAATTTCTAGGGGAAAAAAAAAAAAGAGAGAGAGAGAAAGAGACAAATACTGTATATTTTCACGTGTTGGAAATTTAAAAATAGATAAATCAATCAAGAGACAAAAGGAATTCATAGAAACGTATCAGATTTGTGATTACCAGAAATGGGGGTGGGAGTTGGGGGAAATGAAGAAAGGTGGCCAAAGATACAAATTTTCCATTACAAGTATGAGGGATGTAATGTACAATAAAAGTTGAGAGTAAATCTTATGAGTTCTCATCACAAGGCAAGGAAAAATCAAATTTTTTGTACCTATTCAAGATGATCAATGTCAACTAAAATTACTGTAATAATCATTTCGTGGTATGTATAAGTGAAATCATAATGCTGTAAACTTTATTTATACAGTGTATGTCAATTACATCTCAATAAAACTGAGGATAAGACCTTTAAAGAATATTATTGATGGATTTGAGTACTGAAAACAAAGTTTTAGAGTTCTAAAACATCATAGAAAAGTGGTAAGATGATAAATAAGAAGCACAGATCAAACTAGGAAATTTTTTTTATAAAACATATTAGTGAAGTGTTACTATCCATGATATATATGAAGTTCATATAAATTAGTAAGAAACATTGAATTCTACATAAAATAGAAAGATACACAAGGAAACAATGTGGAGAGCAAATAAAATTGGCCAATAAACTTAGAAATATATAATGGTTACAAATGAAGTAATATACATTTTTAAGTATTTTGCCTATCATGTTTGCTAAGAGTTGTAAATACGTAAGGAAAATATATCATAGTTTTCAAACAAATTATATTTAAGCATAAACTGGTACTATTTTTATAAGATATGTTTAGGCATAATTATAATTTTGTTTGCCATATAGTTTGACCCAGAATTTACATTTTCAGGAATCTATCTTAAGCGCATCAAACATGTGGAATAATTAGTGTATTCATATGTTTATTTCAGCATTAATCATAGTAATTACAAGTTAATGTTAAAAATCACAGGAGAACTGAGCCTAGGTGGCTCAGTTGGTTAAGCATCCAACTCTTGATTTCAGCTTAGATCATATCTCAGGGTTGTGAGAACAAGCCATCCATTAGGCTCCCCAGTGGGCATAGAGCCTGCTTAAAATTCCCTCTCCTTCTACCTCTACTCCTCCCCTGCTTAAAAAAACAAAAATCAGATATTATAGGTACTTGTCTTTCATGGTTACTGAGCCCAATATCCATTCTCCTTTTCTTCTTCTTTTTTTAAATAATAGAACATTGATAATTTTAGCTGGACACATGACAACCCAGTGAGGGATATTAGCAAGATTCCTACAATTCAAAATTGCTGTATGCTTAACTTTTGTCCAAAAAGATAGAAACAGATGAAGAATGTGACTTTCTAATAATTTCTGTAAAGAAAATATCCCCTATCCAATCACGTATTCTGACATTCAGTCTGAATTATATGTGGCATGATGACAGCAACATCCTAGGGAATGGTAGCACAACAATGGAGAAAATAACTCTCTCCCTCCAAGTCACCTGGCGCTTCAGAAGTTTTAGAAAAAAAAGAATGTGATATTATGTTTCTAAGCCATTGTTATCTAATCTCAGCATATAGCTCACATCTTAATTAATAGTTTTCTGTATTTTCCAAGTCATCTATAGTGAATACCTACACAGATAACACAAGTTAAAATTTTAAAGTAGAAAGAAGCCAAATATAAAATGGACAGAATTCATTAAAGTAATGTTTTACTGCTGAAAGCTAGTGCTCTTAACTTTTAGGTATTTGGGTGCCTAAAAGTTTCTTAAAGCTTATTGCTGTAAAAATTATTTTATGTATGTAAGTAATATATATAGTATACTGACCTTATTTTTTTTATTATTAACATATAATGTATTATTTGTCCCAGGGGTACAGGTCTGTGAATCATCAGGATTACACATTTTACATCACTCACCATAGCACATATCCTCCCCAATGTCCATAACCTAGTCACCCTATCCCCACCCCCCCCCCCACAACAGCCTTCAGCTTGTTTTGTGAGATTAAGAGTCTCCTATGGCTTGTCTCCCTCCCAATCCCATCTTGTTTCATTTTTTTCCTCCCTACTGCCCAAGAACCCCCCACCCTGCCTCTCAGATTCCTCACATCAGAGAGATCATATGATAATTCTCTGATTGACTTATTTTGCTTAGCATAATACCCTCTAGTTCCACACATATCATTGCAAATGTCAAGATTTCAGAGGTTTTTTTGATGGTTGCTATATATATATATATATATATATATAGAGAGAGAGAGAGAGAGAGAGACATCTTATCAAGATCAAAAGCTTTTGCACAGCAAAAGAAACAATCAACAAAACCAAAAAACAACTGACAGAATAGGAGAAGGTATTTGCAAATGACATATCATTTTAGTATCCAAAATCTATAAAGAACTTATCAAACTCAACACCCAAAGAATAAATAATCCAATCAAGAAATGGGAAGAAGACATGAACAGACATTTCTGCAAAGAAGACATCCAGATTGCCAACACACAAATGAAAAAGTGCTCCATATCACTCGGCATCAGGGAAATACAAATCAAAACCACAATGAGATACCACCTCACACCAGTCAGAATGGCTAAAATTAACAAGTCAGGAAACGACAGATGTTGGCGAGGATGTGGAGAACGGGGAGTCCTTCTACACTGTTGGTGGGAATGCAAGCTGGTGCAGCCACTCTGGAAAACAGTATGGAGGTTCCTCAAAAGTTGAAAATAGAGCTACCCTAAGACCCAGCAATCCCACTACTGGGTATTTACCCTAAACATACAAATGTAGTGATCCAAAGGGACACGTGCACTCGAATGTTTATAGCAGCAATCTCCACAATAGCCAAACTGTGGAAAGACTCTAGATGTCCATCAACAGATGAATGGATAAAGAAGATGTGGCATAGTACACTGACTTTAAATGAATGCTTTATCTAGTCACATATATGTGAATAGAACAGAACTGGGGGAAAGGTAACATATGGTAGCCTTGTTGAATTAGCAGAAGATCCTCTATACTTAAAAAAGCAACAGAATAATGTTAGGACTGTATTTTTTTAAAGATTTTATGTATTTATTTGACAGAGAGAGACAGAAAGAGAGGGAACACAAGCAGGGGCAGTGGGAGAGGGATTAGTGGGAGAGGGATAAGACTTCCTATGGAGCAGGGAGCCAGATGCGGGGCTCCATCCCTAGACCTGGCGATCGTGACCTGTGCTGAAGGCAGACGTTTAACGACTGAGCCACCCAGGCCCCCTAGAACTGTATTTCTGAGAGAAGCCCTGAATTTTAGCATCTTTTCAAATAGACATAGTTACAGTGTATAGTTAAAATCATAAATTTGGATTAACTCTTCAGTCACAATCAAATGATCATAATACTAAAACCTAAATCATCAAGTTTGATGAAGATCAAAAAATAATTTACCACTGTAACTAGTACACATGGATCTCCATTAGACTAGTTTTTATTATGATAATGCCGATTTAGAGATGGATATTAAGATTAAGTGACAGAAAAGAAGATGTATACCTGGGTATCTCTCAATGGAATTTGAGGTTAGAAAGTTAATGTGGACTAATTGAAAAGGACTAGATGGTAGTTAATAAATTTTCACTTATTCAGCTAGTCAGTAATTCAAAGTTGGAGAAGTGCCTCAGAATAAAGATGTAATGAAATGCATATTTTAGGATATTGAACCATGTCAAATTATACTTCAAATGTGTGTTTAAAATTTATTGTGCTATGACATTTTTACTGGCACTATAACTTACATCCTATAATGATGCTATGAGGCAAAGTGCTTTCATAGGTAAAATATATTTATAGACAACATGTGAACTCAAGAGAGAATGATTATTATATTTCCAGTATCATTCAGTATCAAAAGACTTATTAATAACATCACTAATAGACTTAAATGTAACAGCTGCCTGGGTGTCATTGCACACTTTTGTAGAATATCATCTAAAGTAAGACCACCCAGGAGATTATGCTTAAGCTCTATACTACCCCATACATTTTTCTATAATGTGTTTTATAGGTGGGGGAATAGTCAGAGGAGAGATGGGATAAGGTAGAATGTCTGAGTCAATTCATTAGGGATATGTTTAAGCTGTGTTTTATTTTTTTAAGATGTTATTTATTTTAGAGATAGATATTAAAAAAAGAGAGAGGTAAGGGGCAGAAAGCCTAGAGAGTAAAACAGCAGGGCTTTTTCCCATGTGGGGCTCGATCCCACACCCAAAGATCACAACCTGAGCCAAAATTAGAAGTCAGACACTCAACTGTCACCTAGGTGCTCCTAAACTGTATGGTAATTATACATCATCCCAAGACCTAAGTGTTTAAAAAACTATGTATATAGCCGTTTATGTTATTGAAAACCCTAAATTTGTATACATATATCCATTATCTTTCTCCTAAGCCTGGCTTTGATGCATTCAGATAATAATTACTCCATTGTCATTTTCCCCTAATTTTCATTACCAATCTTCTTCTTCTTCTTTTTTTTTTTTAAAGATTTATTTATTTATTTATTTGTCAGAGAACCAGAGCACAGAAACAGGGGGAATGGCAGGCAGTACAGGCAGAGGGAGAAGCAGGCTCTCCACTAAGCAAGGAGCCTGATGCGGGACTCCATCCCAGGACCCTGGGATCATGACCTGAGCCAAAAGCAGATGCTAAACAGACTGGACCACTCAGGCATCCCCATTACCAATCTTCTTGTTAGAATGTAAGCTTCTTAACAGAGGGTTCTAGGTCTGTTTCATTCAACAGTTTATCATCAACATATACCAAATTGCCTTGCAATAAGAATGATGTATTATTTCCTATACATGTAAATAAAATGCTTAATAAGTACATATTTTTAACAAGAGAATCAGAAAAGTTAGTAAAAGGAAGAAATTTGAACATCATCAAATCTGACTATTTCAGTTTTTAGATAAGAAAACTGAGACCAAGAGAGAGTAGATAGAAAGCTTAAGATCACAGAACAAGGCTATGGGAGAGATATGGTCATGAGAGTAGTAGTAATTTTAGGTTTCTTCTTTAAGCATTAATTAACCTAATATCCATTCTTTTTTTCCTTTTAGTAATAGAATATTTCTCATTATTATTTTAAATCACTTTCCCTTTTAATGATAAAGAATAATCTCTTCTATAAAAATGAGCTGTTGGTAAAATGGATGAGGCTAAGGGTAACTTCTCTTGTCACTGTGCCTGATGTTCCTGAAATATGCAGTGGATAATAATTTAAAAATAACTCAATGTGTACTGGTAGAATGTCCACAAACTTTAGTTTTGGCCATTATCAAAAATGGAGCTCAGAAAATGTCATATCTGAAGTCCAAAGTTTTTCATGGTTGTATTAGGACTCAATCTCAGGACTCTGTAGTTCAAGTGTGGAATTTTCTACTAAATAAATTGAAAACTATATGTAAATTAAGCATGGTTTCAGAATAATAAATAGATAAGCATAATGCACATTTGATTATCATTTAGTTTCTATTCTTTTTTCCTCCAGGTGTTCCACCTGGTGACTGTATTTTACAAGCCCTCTTGTAGTCTGATACGGTCATATTACTGTGTCCACAATAATGAGATATGAACAGAGGTGGTATTTACAACTTTTGACTTATCTTTGCACAGCACTGCAATTTTAGAACCCAGACCTGGTGGTATTTATCTGGAACCATACAGATCAGGATAACACCTTGAGTTATGGGCAGATTTATAAGGGATCTTGTTTACTAAATGATATCCTACAACTAAGCCAACATAGCCTTAGATAAATATGAAAATTAAGCAAGCATCTGTCTTATTTTAGTCTTGAATGTCCAGATCTCATTGTTACTCCATACTCAACCATATATAGCCTATATGCTTAATAATATAATAAGCAAGAAATCAAGAGAGACCAAAAGGATATAACTCTAACTCAAGCAATAGATAAGAACACAGACATTGGAAGCCCAGAAAACTCAGTGGGAAATAGAAGATCAAGAATTTGATACAAAATTAACTGAAAACTTTTATGAGAACTAGAGGTTGGGAGGCACATACTGCTTATGGATACAAAGAGCCCATCTTGGGTATGGTTAAAAATAGGAACTATAGGGGCACCTGGGTGGCTCAGTGGGTTAAAGCCTCTGCCTTCAACTCAGGTCATGATCCCAGGGTCCTGGGATCGAGTCCCCCATTGGGCTTCCACCCAGTGGGGAGCCTGCTTCCCTTCCTCTCTCTCTCTGCCTGCCTCTCTGCCTACTTGTGATCACTGTCTGTCAAATACATAAATAAAATCTTAAAAAAAAAGTAAAAAAGGAACTACAGAACTTGAAAAGGTCTATTCCTTTTCAGGTTAGCTCAGAGAAATTAGAGTGGAAATAAGGTAAAAAAATAGAAATGAGAAAGAAGATCTACTTAGATAGGAAGATAAGTAAGTAGATGAGAAGCAGCAGAGTTAAATGGACAATGTGTGGTGAGAAATTGAATACGAAAAATTCTCTATAAATCCACTCATTTAGAGACTTTTTAAAGTGTTGATTAAGTAGTAGGGCCTCAGCTTCTATTATTTTGGCTGAATTAAGTAACATTTATGAACTTCTCAGCTTTATCACCTGAAAAACAGTGGCTTTAAGAATTTGATACATTCATGATAGGAAGTCAATGGCACATGAAAGTCTAATTATACTTGTTGATATCATTGTTAGAGAAAATGAGGCGACTAATTCTCCATAGGATCTGACATTATCAAAGTAGAATATAATAATTTATCTGTGCTTTTGAAAAATAAGTAGATATGTTTCAGGCAGAGAGCAAGATAGCATTTTTCAAACAGAAGAAAATACATACTTAAAAGCAAGAAATCATGTAAGATCATCATATATAAAGGAAATTAATAGAGATTTACTAAGCTTAGAACATAGATTACAAAATAAAAAATATTTGAAAAAGTAGATAGGGACAAATTCTGAAATATTTCATTGCTAAGTTAAAGATATTAGACATAATCCTGGATGTCAAAAAGCATACTTTTTTAAAACTAAAGAATGATCTGAAAGATACATTTTATACAAAGAAATGCAAAATTCATTAAAGCAGATGGAAGAGTAAAAGAGGCCACTATAGAGATATTGAACAGAAGACTGTTGAAAGAGATTAGGAGAGAGAAAATTAATGTCTAAACTAAGTCAGGGGAAGCAGGCATACATAAAGAAAAGAATGACTGAGTTGAAGAGGTAATCCTAAAATAAAATCAATATTGCCTAATAAGCAACTGGATGTAGGATACTATGTTTGTAACTTGATAAATTAATCTAATAAAAAAATTTCAAAAACTGGAGAAGAAATAGGTTTTTAGAAGAGAAAGGAGTTGAAATTTTATAAAAACCTAATTGTTGCTAAAAGTATAGGGGTATGGAAATGCCTCAGATATATATCCTTAAGATAAAATGATTCATTTGTAAGAAACAAACTTATCTTGTTTTTTTTTTTTTTTGTTTTGTTTGTTTTTGTTTTTGTTTTTTTGTTTTTTGCTGTATTGGTTATCTCCTATATCTTCATTCTTCTTCATAAGGAGTTTGTATACGGAACAGCTGCTCACTCCCAAGTAAGCATTAGAATTTCAGATGTAAGACCTCATTGGATGAAAAAAGTGGCTTGGGCAGTACGCTAGCTACAAGCTACAGAACAAAGAACACATTAAACATGCTTGAGTCTCTCATAAAGCTGAGTCTTTAGTGGCGAAAGAGATAAATTATGATGGTTAATTTTATGGGTCAATTTTGACCAAGCAAGGGATTGCCCAAATTAAATGCTATTCCTGGGCATGTCATTGAGTGTGTTTCTGAATAAGATTAGGATTTGAATGAGTAGACTCAGTTAAATATAGCCTCCTCAGTGTAGGTGAGCAACACCCAATCTGTGAGTGCCCCAATAGAACAAAAAGGTGTATGAAGGAAGAATTCACCCCTTTTTGCTTCCTTCCTGCCTGCTTGAGCTAAAATATCAGTCTTCTGCCGTTGAACTGAGATTTATATCATCTGCTCCCCTGTTTTTTAGACCTTTAGGATAGGACTGGGATTGATTACACTACTGGCTTTCTGGGGTTTCTATCTTGCAGATAGCAGATCATGGGATTTCTCAGCTTTCGTAAATGCATGAACTAAATTATTAAGATCTCTTTATGTGAATCTGCTATGGCTTTATTTCTCTGGAGAAGTCGGAGTAATACACAAACTAAGAGAAATTTGCCAATCAAGGTATAATTATGATCAATGGCAAGAACAGCAAGGTAAAATCTAGCTCATGGTGTTGCACTCACATGGTAAATGGAACCATGCAGCTATTTTGTTCAGTCACGCTCCCTGGTGAAAGGATTTCTATCCCTAATAGAAATGAAGTGAGCACCTTCCAGTAGAAACTAGTAACTATGAAGAAGAAAAGAAACATAAAGCCACTCATCCAATTTACAGAGGCCTGATGGAAAATCAGAGAGAAGAGAAAAAAAGTCAAGAAAAGAAAAGACTGTCTTATATGGAGACCATTTCATCCAAAGACTTTTTATCTTCAGTGAAAGGGGCCTAATCCTAACAATTTCAGTACCAACTCAGGCTTATACCAATTTATTCTGCTATAAAATCCCCAAATAAACATGATATAAGAAAATTGAAACTAAGAAATAAAATAAAAACTTGTAAATTAATAAAAATAGTTACCTATGGGGGGAGGAAAAGATCAGGGTTAAAAAGGCAATAATGGAAGGGTGTGTTCTCAAAATATACCATTACAATAGCTTTGGTTTAGAAAATATATAAATGTTTTACATAGTCACAAAGGAAATTTACATTTACAGAAACCTCCACCAAAAATATTGAAAATAAATATAAACAAAGAAACCCAACTGTAAATCACTTGATGACATAGCCACAAAGAGGAATAAATTACTTTAAATGGCTTTGAATAAATTAGAAGTTCAAAGAAATAATAAGTACCATTTAGCAGTCTAAGTATTGGAATGCAATTGACATTACTGTTTTAAACTTATTATGTAGAATAATACAAATATGTATCACATTAATATTAGAATCAAAATTTTCAGTAAAAAGAAACAAGATCAAGATCAAATAACTTTGAATTTTTGTAATGGTAAAACTGATTTAGAAGTATTATGGACCCATAATTTTTCTTCAGAAAAATAAGTGTAGAATTCTGTCTACAAGTTCTGTATCTTCAAAAATATCCATTTCTTTCTTGAAGGACAAGAAAAAGTAAGAAATAATCTAGAGAAATAAAAAGCATTCATTGAAATCTAGAGTATTCAATATTCAATTTTTGGAAATGTTTAAGCAAATTTCAAGTCTATTAAAAGAATTGCTATAAGAATATTTTTTCTGCCATATAAGCCAGTAAAATACTGCTGAAATCTTTGATTAAACAAACACTCCAAAACAAATTAGATTTTTACAAATGTAAAGTGTTTGATAACTATCTTCAAGGTAAGTTTTGTTAAATTAAAAAAAAAAATCCATTTATAACTGCACCAAAAATAATAAAATACCTGGTAATAAACCTAACCAAATTGCTGAGAGACCTGCATTCTGAAAACTATATCACCTGAAGAAACTGAAGAGACACAAATGGGAAAACAATCCATGCTCATGGATTGAGAAAAAAACAAATATTGTTAAAAACGTCTATACTACCCAAAGGAATCTACACACTTAATGTAATTTCTATCAAAATGTCAACACTTTTCACAGAGATAGAGCAAATAACTCTAAAATGTGTATGAAACCACAAAAAAAAAAAAAAAAAAAAAAACCCCAATAGCCAAAGCAAACTAGAAAGGAAGAACAAAGCTGGAGGCATCACAATTCCAGACTTCAAATTATATTATGAAGCTATAGTAATTAAAACACTAAGGTACTGACACAAAAACAGACACATAGATCAATAGAACATAAGAGAAAACTCAGAAATAAACCCACAACTGTATGGTCAATTAATCTTCAATAAAGCAGGGAAAATTATTTAATGGGAAAAAGAGAGTCTCTTCAACAATTGGTGTTAGGTAAACTGGACAGCAACATGCAAAAGAATAAAACTAGACAACATTCTTAAGCCAAACACAAAAATAAATTCAAAATGGATTAAAGACCTATATGTAGAACTTGAAACCATAAAAATCCCAGAAAAGAACACAGACAGTGACTTCTTTGACATTGGCCAAAGCAGTATTTTTTTTAGGTATGTCTCCTGAGGCAAGGGAACAAAAGCAAAAATAAGTTATTGGGACTACATCAAAATAAAAAGCTTCTGCAAAGTGAAGGAAACAACCAAAAGAATTAAAGACCAACCTATGGAATGAGAGAAGATAATTGCAAATTACATATCCAATAAATAGTATTCAAAATACATACAGAATTTTTAAAACTCAACACCCAAAAACCAATTATCTGATATAAAAAAAGGCATGAGACACAGAGAGATATTTCTCCAAAAAAGACATCCAGATGGCCAACAGACACATGAAAAGATGTTCATCATCACTCTTCATCAGAGAAATGCAAATCGAAACTACAATAAGCTATCACCTCACACCTGTCAGAATGGCTAAACTCTGACTAAAATCAACAACACAAGAAACAAGTTGTTGATGAGGATGTGGAGAATGCTCTTGCACTGTTGGTGGGAATGCAAATTGGTGCAGCCACTCTAGAAGACAGGTTTTTCAAAAAGTTAAAAATAGAATTACCCTACGATTCAGCATTGCACTACTGGGTATTCACCCCAAGAATACAAAAACAGTAATTCAAAGGAATACATCCACCCCTATGTTTATAGGTGCATTATTTACAATATTTAAGATACGGAAGTATCCCAAGTGTCCATCAACTGATGAATGGATAAAAAAGAAGTGGTAAATACATACAATGGAAGAGTATATGGCCTTAAAAAAACTTGCTATTTACAGTGACATAGTTGGAGCTAGAGAGTATAATGCTAAAAAAAAGTCAGTCAGAGAAAGAAAAATATCATGTGATTTCACTCATATACAGAATTTAAGAAACAAAACAAATGAGCAAAGGGAAAAAAGGAGAGAGAAACAAATCAAGAAATAAGAATTTTAACTTCCAGAGAACACACTGATGATTACTAGAGGGAAGGGGTTAAATAGGTGATGGGGATTAAGGAGTACACTTGCCAGGTGATGTACTGAATTGTCAAAACACCATATTGTACACCTGAAACTACATATAATATGGTGTTAACTAACTGGAATTAAAACAAAAAAAAAAAAGTTTTTTTAAAATTCTCAGGTGTTATGCAACATTTTCAGATTTAAATGGGCAAAAGAAAATTTGTAACAAGAGACAAAATGAAGATAATTGCTTAAGATTTATTCTCAATTTCTTTTTAGAGTTCCAGTCTAGCTGGTTGCTTTGTTGTTCTTATTTTTTTTAAGAAAGAAATTATGTTATTTTTTTCTGGAAAATAAGATGGCCTTTCCAAAAACCTATCTATTTATATAGTGTCATTTTTAATGTTATTATTATATATAGAATACCATAGGCATACTGTTAGATTTATCTATCTTAATTTAGAAAAAAAAATCCTGTGGTCTTTATTTTTGAAACATTATCTTTATGATTTAAAAAATATAAGATTACAAGCACAAAAAAACTGAATGCTTAAAGAAATGATGTATTTCTACTAATGCGCTGCTTATATAATAACTGAACACCTCAGAAATACAGTGCTATTTAAACTCAGTGGGAAGATTGTGAATACCAGAGTTTCACTTAATTCAAACATTCTTGACAGGTTTTTATTTATCTTTAATATACTAGCAAAAACATTTAACAGAACTGAGGGTGATTTTCAGCATGCTCTCACACAATCTTAGTACTTCATGTGAACTTCAGGCATCTGTGAAGCAATCATTTTGCTTTCACATTTTCCCCAATACACTTTGTCTAAAATGACTTGACACAACATAAATTTACTTTATTTCACTTACAAATATAAAAAGAAAAGTCTTTTGTTTTATGAATTAGTTTCCCTTTTTCCATATATCTTTCTAAGCTGACAAAAATAATGTATATTAGAGTCTGTGTTAATCTCACATTCCTGCAGACTTTTAGTCAAGTAAACATAAAAATCTGCATGTTGTAATTACTATAAATCTATAAAGGTTAATTTGGACATAATTTTTGATGTATCATCTGCTAGACTTGGAAAGCAGTGGTAATTTTGCTTTGTCTCATTCTTTCTCTCTAAAATCCTTCTAAAAATTTTCTAAGATTTGCCTCCCAGAAATCAGGCAATTTCAAGCTACAAAAATATACTTAATACATATGTTTAAAACTAATCAATTTTATATAACAAAATAGGTTTACTCTTAATATTGTTAAATAAGCTTTGATTTGGTCTGTGTGTGATCTTTTGGGATTTCTAGTTTGTCTCCCTGTATGATTTCCATAAATGTACTATGTTGTAATACTATTTTTTCCCTAAAGATTTTATTTATTTATTTTATTTATTTATTTGAGAGAGAGAGCAAGAGCAGGGGAGAGGCAGAGGGAGATGCAGGCTTCCCACTGAGCTGGGAGCCTGAGATGGGGCTGGATCCCAGGACCTGGAGATCATGACCTAAGGCAGCTGCTTAAGTGACTGAGCCACCCAGACACCCCTTCAGATAAGTTTTAAAAAGAAGGGAAAAAAAGACTCTCATGTATCTTTAAACTATTTTTCTTTTCCTCAAGTTTAGTTCTTTCTGAATTGAGAAATGAAGCAAAACAAAAATGCACCCTCCTCGGTGTTGTTCTCCATTCTGGCTCCACCTCAGTGCCCTCTGTCTCTGGCTCTAACTCTGGTCTTTCCAAGCCTCCAGGCTTGCAGAGTAAGCAAGCCTTGGTTCAAGAGTCCTCACTGCTATGACCTTTCCCAGTGCCTTATATCCTAAAGAGACCAATCAGACTGCTCTGTCAAACGTAGAAGACTTACGCCAGCACCCTTCTCTTTATTGTACTTCTCTCTCAATGGCTTGCATTAAAAATTCAGTTCCATCATCCTCTTGGGAAGAATAGCTAAAGATTGAAAAAAATTATGTTCTCCAACAGAAATCTAGTTCAGTGATTCTCAGCCCTTGTTTCACCTTGTAATCCCCTGAAAAACTTCAAACACCACCACCAGCCCCGCCCCCCGAAGAATCTGATAAAGTTGATCTGGGAATGGACATCCATATTCCCATGGGTAGTCAGTTTGATAATCATGGTCTACGTTAGCAGCTACCTAGAACAGCTGCTCAAAAAAAATGACAATATGAGGATAAAACAAAACAAAACAAAACACAACTATTGTTCATTACCTCCATCTTGTCTTATTTAAGAATTATGGGCATGATTTATCTCTTCTTAATAACCCATTAAAAAGGGTTTGCAACTATCATCTACATGATGGTGAAAATCACACATTCAAACAGCAACAACTCCCCAGACTACTGCAAGAAGAATGTGACTGACTGAGGGATGCTGCATGTAGTTTTAGGAATACTACCTCGCATGGATGTTTTATCTAATGATAATCTATTTTCTTCTACAGCCATACCACCCTGAACGCGCCCGATCTCGTCTGATAATCTATTTTCACCTTGGATTCCTCTCAACAAAGAGAAACTAATATATTGTTCCCCATCATGATTGTATGGTCAAGAAAGAATAATATAAGACATTGGAAAATACATTGTCTTCTGGTTGAAAAGAAGCACATTAATCTAGTATTTAGCATCTAGTATCTAGTATATAGTATATATTTTAAGAAAAGTGCATACACCTACTTGGGTTTACCTTAGTCCTATCAGTCCTATTTTAACATAAGATCTATTCTTCAACTGAAGATTTTCTAACCATGGATGTTTTCAAGATCATATCCCATAACTGGAGAGTGGTTATTAAAATGTATATATATTTTTTAATGAGAGAGAGACAAGACAGAGAGATAATAGGGGGAGAGGCAGAGGGAGAGAATCTTTTAGCAGATTCCCTGCTGAACACTGAGCCCAGCGCTGGGCTTGATCTCTCAACCCTGAGAACATGACCTGAGCTGCAATCAAGAGTCCACCACTTAACCACCTGAGCCACAAAGGCATCCCAAGAAGATTTCTTTCTTTCTTTTTTTTTTTTTTTTAAGAAATCTGCAGTTTTATTGACTATATTTTCTCTTTGCTTAATTTATATGATTTATCACCATGGTTTCATGAGTAAAACTTCCTCCTCAAAAAGGAAGATGAAAAAAAATAAAGTTGGAAAAAAATAAAGAGATTTATCACTAAAATTTAATAAAAGAACTCAAATTTACCTTCAAAGTGCACTGTTTGTGCATTAAGTCAATCAATCAGTCAGTCAGTTAGTCAATAAATGTTAATTGAGTACCAGACTCTGCATATGATTAGGTTTGGGGCCAGAAAAACTAATGCTAACAATACATTCAACGAAGGCAGTAAAGTAGTAAAATTTCTACTGTAATTGTAAACTATTAAGGTTAAAGACTAATTTACATTTTAAATTAGTAAATAATTCAAGCTCTACCTTCTATCACTGCAAGTCAGGTAAACAAACCCCGTATTTCTCCATTGCCTTCCACCTAGTAATATTTGGTAATGAGCATAAATTTGTTGGATTACATATAGCTCACTTTGACTCATGTAGAGAATTAGGAGATCGATTCTAACACAGACAATAATCAAAACTGGCTTTAGTTTGAAAGTCTCCCAAAATTAATTCCTATTACTGAGTGTATGTCATATAAACCACGGGCAACCAACTCTCAAAATGTCAAAACACAAACAGGTACATAAAAAAGAGTCTGTTTCAAAACACAAGATTGGTCATATCCAGTAACGATAGGAGTAAGAATAATGTTTCGACGTGTTCTGTATGAATTCCATAATGAGTTCCACAATGCTGAGATCAGTGCGGTGAAAATTTCCTCACTTCTAAAAATGGAAATAAAGGGCCTAAATCATGAGCTAAATGGATTTTATTTACAGAAATAAGTCTTTTTTTTTAAGATTTTATTTATTTATTTGACAGGACAGAGAGACCCCGAGTAGTGAGAGAGGCAGGCAGGGGGGGGGGGGGAACAGGCTCCCCACTGAGCAGAGAGCCCAATGTGGGGCTCGATCCCAGGACCCTGGGATCATGTCCTGAGCTGAAGGCAGAGGCTTTAACACACTGAGCCACCCAGATGCCCCAGAAATAAGTCTTTTATAAATACATTTTGGCTAAGGCCAAAAGGAAGGTCAGTAGACGGTACAGGTCTTTTATATTTAGCTCCCTGTTCTGCTCTACTACAAGGAGACACAGTTGAAAGCGTTGGACTTAGACTCGAGTGACCAACTAATTTATCATCCAAAACAGACAATTTTGAGAACAAGGGAGGAATTCCTGATCATTAGGCCGGATGATACACAAAAACTAGAACTCTCCTGTGCTTACCATGGTATATGGTCATGCCTATTGCACACAGACCTGGAGCTCTGACTCTAACTTTATTACTTTACTAGGTATAAAAATTGGTGGAATTATCTAATACATTTTGCATCTCAATACCCAGAAAATACACACCTGGTGTCTGTCACATATTAATCATTCAAAAAAATTATAGCAATTCTAGGAGACCTATTTTTTGACATCTTTGATCTAAATTCTACCAGGCATAAGATAATTCAATTTTTTCTATTGCTAAATTTTCTCTGTGTGTGCATTCCATAACTTCTTCATAAGATACAAATAGTTACACATGTTATCATTGCCATGAGAGAAACATGTCCATTAGCTCCAAAGGAAATGAGAGACATGTGGAAAAGAGCCATTCCAGGCAAGTTAATGCTAAATCAACTGCCTTTTTAGCTCAGAGGCTAAAGAACTTTCTTCCATAAAGGAAATGGCAGTAAATATCTTCAGCTTTAGGGCCATGCAGTCCCTGTACAAACTATCAACTCTGCTGTTGTGCCACAAACCCTAGATAACATAAACCAACTGCCACAGCTATATTCTAACAAAACTTTACTCCTAGAGACTGAAGTTTGAATTTTATATAGTTCCCATGTGTTGCAAAATATTTTCTCTTGATCTTTTTCAACCATTTAAAAATGTAAAAATCATTCCTAGTATGTGAGAAATACAAAAGAAGTGTGCAAGCCTTTTTTGGCCATCAGGCTGTAGTTTGCCAACCCCTGTACTAGCTTATTGTTTATTTATTATTGAAGTATAGGTGAACTTATTATTTTTACAAATTATGGAGGTTAGTAAATTTTTACAATTTAGTGTTAAAACTGTAAAATATCAGCAAACTGATACAACCTCCATACAGAATGGTGGAAGACTGTCCGTGTATGAACATCCATATAAATATGTGCATACAATTTTGGCACTTGTTATCTTTGCATTTAGTAGCACAATACCAACTGTGATTTATTTGAAAACTGTACTAAGAAAAGAACTATAAAATCAGGTAGTATTTTGAAGATGGTTTACCTGCTTCCTGGAAATTGAAAACAAACAAAATTAGCTACCCCATCAGTTGTAAGGGAACATAATATGGATCACCTTCGGACTGAGAATTTCCTGAGCTGTTTCCTTCTGAAACTGTAAGGACCAGTTTTTAGGATCAGTCATCCTGGGTCCTTAAGTGACCATGTTTGAGATACCCTCTTTTTGTCTAGTAACGAACATCTAGCATGGATGAGAATTGTTTACTTAATTAAAGAGTCGATTTAAACTGAGATTGCTTAAATACCTTAGTAAACTCCATAAGAAAACCAAAACCAAATCCTATAAATCCTGCAAGGGTAAGAAATCAAAACCTAAGGAATACCAATCCCAAACAGCCAGCTCGCTTTTTCCCCTAAAAGCAAATGCTTAAACTACAGCCAGTCATAATTTCTTGGCTTTGCTTCCATTTCTTCTCTATAAAAGTCTCTCCAGCTCCTGCCAGCGGTGAGCTTTTAACCACTTCTGGTTTGGTACTGCCAGTTTAGAATTATTTTTGCTCAAATAAATTCACAATTTTTAATAAGAAAATTAAACAGCTTTAAAATTGTTTAGTCACATGACTTTGGGGTTGCTTACTATCACCATGTTGAAGGAGCAGGAGGCTGGCTGAGGACAAAGCAAAAGCTGGCGCCTTGCACCCCCCCCCTTCACCCGCTCCCCTCCATTTGTGTAGCATTCCTCAGGCACCCCTGACTGCCATAAAACGATAAATAGTTAACTTGCAGAGATCACAGTCCTGCAAGGTAGGAGTCTCCCCTGGTTTGCAAATATCCTTGAGATTTACAACAAAGAAGTTACCTTATCAATAGCCCTAATGTCACCCTCCCCTCCATGAAAAACCGAAGGAAGTGGAGGTAGAAGGAAAGTAAATACTTCTAAACCTAAATCTCATTAACAGGGATGCTTGATAGCAGGAATGTAACATTCCACCAGGAGACTCCCAATCGTGTTCAAACTATCAATCAATAAGCTCAGCCCCACCCGAAACTTGTTTGTATCAGTCTATAAAATTCCTGCACCGACCCAGCTCCGGACCTCTCGGCGTTATCGGCAACGAGCGGCGCAGAGGTCCAGGTTCGAACCTGCAATAAACGACCCTTGCTGATTGGCTTTGACTCACGTCTCTGGTGGTCTTTTAAGGTGGGGGTAATAACCCAATATGATGTGTGTATACACAATCAAATTCTGGGTTTTAGTGCTGTATTTAATTTTAAAGATAAATCTATATTGCAAAATTAAATATAATACTTTTATAAGTCAATATTGTGGTCTTCCTATATAAAAGATAAACATGTTCATTTTTCAAGACCTTATCATTGATCTACAAATTTGACAGGGCCTAAAATTTTCTCTACAGGAGATTAAACTTAGAACTACAGAAAATAAATATAAATGCCAAATATCATATTTAGGCAGAGATGTTTGGCTGCCACCATCAAATTTTAAACTTGCTAATGTGGACCAAAATAATTCCGTTACATACAGTAAGCTTCTATCAGAAAGTCTCAAGCAAGTCAATTATGGCCCATAAAGAAATACCATAAATTGTTCCTCCATACAAACAAAAAGCAAATAAATGACACTTTGGATGAATTTTTCTTATCTACAAGTAATTCTTATATTGCTGAAAAGGAGTTGAGGTCTGGTGACTTGAAATAATGCAACTGTTAATCTAGGAGTTGTTATGTCTTTTCTGTGCCCTAAATTGTTGCTCAAAGCACACTAATGTAAGTTTTGCATTGCAAATATCCTCTCTTGATTTAAGGAATGAAAGGGCAAACAAGGAACCACCACACACTTTTCTCGCCTTTTACCATACAATCAATTGCATTCAATCTGTTACTAGAAATCCTCTAGTCTGCTTAGCCCTAAATCACTGGTATTCAGAGGTTTATTGCACATTCACACTCACTTGTCATTTGCAGGAAGTCTAATTGAGAGAATTTACAGTTGGTTGAGTGTTTCATTTAGATTGTACATGTTTAATAAAAGCTTTTTAAGTTACTAATCTCAGCTCAGGAAACAACAAAAGTGCTTGAGGGTTAAAGAATAAAACATAGCAGGTAAATGTTATTGTGTGACATTTCCTTATAATGTTTCCAAGTAACTGCATTTATTGGCCTTGAATTGTTTTTACACATCTTACTCCCTTTGCTGGAAAAATTTAGCCTATTAGTTATACCATGTGACAGAAATGTGATGGTAGAATTACTTCTCAGTCAAAACGCTGTGGTTAGCTGAAAATAGTGTCGATAATTACTGCACTCTAGAAGAAGGCCTAAAATAATATCTCAAGTGAAATAATCTTGAGCATCTCCTCATAAAAATAAATCTAATTAAATAGTAGCAACTGATTTTAGTCTGTGTTACACTGCAGTCATTTTAAAATGTGATTCCGATTTTCAGCTTGCATTATTGAACCATATGCATTGTTTATGGGTGGTATTGCACAGTGGGAATTCATTTTCAACAAATAATTCTTGTTGCTATTTAGCCCTATATTTCAAAGAAAACGTGAACTATATAGTAAAACAGTCCGATATGTTAAGACTCAAAAATGGGCAGGAATAAACTTCAAAGAACCCAGATAAATCAGCATCTGAATTCTTCTCTCTGGCTTGTGGTGCTAGAAGTGTTTAGCCACATAACAATAAGAAAAATTGGACAACACTAACAAACAATGCTACAGGACAAAAAAAAAAAAAATGAAATCTGTGGAATAGCTCTTTTAGTAGAAAGTAGATAAGAACTTGCCTGCCTTCTCAGTACTCAGCAAACATTAGTCCCTTGCTATTTTCCTTAGCTTGCTGGACGAAATGCTAGTCCTACCGCATGATGTGGAACAGCTTTTTAAACTCCATTGTTTTAAAATAAACTGTTCTCCTAAATAAAAGTGTGAATGTACCTAGCTCTGTTGGATTAAAATTTGAATTTTAAAAAAATACATAATTTCTTTGCAAACAGTATTGATGATGACATGAGGCATGAATCACGTTAAGTGTATTAGAATAGATCCATTTGTTCTTAGAATTACATTTACAGTGGAAAAAAAAGAAGAAAGAAAGAAAGAAAAGCATTCTCTAAATAGATGGTCAAAATTACTAGTATAAAACAAATGAAAATATTACCACTAATTAGGCTATAGGACAAAATTTCTCTAGAAATATTTTAATGAGTTTGAATTTTAATTGAGTTTGATCCAAGTTCATTTACTTTATATATATATTTTGGAAAGCTGAAGAAGAATGAGGTAGGGAAGGATATTCCAAACAGAAGTCAAGCATTTAGGTTTTCATCCACTCAACAGACAATCATTCAGCAACTTATATAATTCTCTAGATCCTAGAGATAAAGCAGCGTACAAATATGCCTCCTATGCTCTTGAATCATGCATTCAAGTACGAGAAAGAGAAAAACAAGTAAATGTTTTCTGCATGAGTTCCACAGAGAAAAATAAAGCTTACAAAGAGAGGACAGAGGTGAGGTACACAGGGGGGTATTTTACACTTCTGAAGAGTATCAGAGCAGGTCTCACTCCTAACGTGGTATTTGAACAGAAACTGAGGGGAAGTGACAGAGTTAATCACATGGCTCACCAGGGAGAAGAATCAACATTTTAGGTCTAGTTCGATGTGAAACCAAATCAGCTACAGCTCTCTCAATGGCAACGCACACTAGAAGCGTTTCTTGACTCCTTAATTCATTGAAAGCTTTATTCAAAACAGCCCCAAATTTGCCATCTCTGTCTTCATTTACCATCTTTCACTTCTTTCACTTCTTTTCTGAGCCAGCTGCATCTCTCACCTTGGCTTTCATGACACTAGGCCCTCCGTGCAATCCGTTTAACTACACTTAGGACACGTCAAACAGCTTGCACACCTGCGTCCTCATGTCTCTCCGCCTTTGTTTGTGTAACTATGTTTAAAAGAGAGAGAAGTTCACCTACTTTCTCTGAAAGTTGGTTTCCATATCTTCCATCTTATGATGCATTGGTGTCTTCAATATTTATGTCTTATCCTACAAATCCTCCATTTCTTCACTGCTTGTGTATTCTAGTCAATTAGTAAAGATCCTATTTATTATCTCACTTTTTTTATGGGTCAGAAGTCAGGTAAAACACAACTCAGCTGGTGCTCTGCTTAGAGTCTCTCACAGGCTGAAATCAACCTGTCAGCAGGGCTGCATTCTTTTCCCAAGGCTCTAGAAATGAATTTGCTTCCCAGCCCATGTAGGTTGTTGGCTAAATTCAGTTCTTTGCAGTTAGGGGAAAGAGGTCCCTGTTTCATTACTGTACCAGCAGCCTGGCTTTGCTGTGGGGGGCTGTCCACATTCTTCTTCGCACTTTACTTGTGGCCTCCCCAGCAACAGCAAGGCTCCTTCACACACACTGAACCTGACCTTTAGTGTGTGCTTCTCTCTCTTCTGCCACCGCACCCAAATCTGTAGCCTTGCTCTGATCCCAGCCAGAGAAACATCTCTACTTTCAAGGACCCAAGTGTTTAGACTGGTCCCCAGATAATCAACGGTAATCTCCCTTTTTTAAGGTCAGCTAATGAGTAATTTTGATTCCTGCTGTGAAGTCGCTTCACAACAGCACCTAGACGTGCGTTTAATAATCAAAGGACAGAAATCGTGAGGGAACAGTTTTAGAATTTTGTCTACCATAAAGTGCTAACACTTTATGTCAGTAGTCATTGTCCTTAAAAAAGCAGCTGTTTAATCATAATTTTAGAAGGGAACTGTTAATTTCTTCGTGTTGTAGATGGAGAAACTGAATGTGGTTTAAGTAACGTACCCAGTTTTCTTTACCTAGGGAGACATGGACCAGGTTTAAGCCCTTGTCTGTGTGATTCCAGAGCACACGCTCATCCTCAAATAATGTCACGAATGGCAATGTCAGAGGATATTACCCTCTTAAATGAGCAGGAATCAAGGCAACGGTTCTAAACTAAGCTTGATTAAGCAGTTATTTTTGAGTTCAGATTATGCATAAAGTACCTGAAAGACTTCTCTCTAGAACACTAAGTAGTTGTCTTCCACGTAGAAATGCATTGCATTTAAAACTACCGTTGGTCCTTTTAAAAATACAGTATTCTTTTTCTTTTCCTGTTTAGATAAAATAATCAATTCTCCATTCAAAATAACAAATGTGTAAATAGAAGTGAAACAGATTTTTAAAACATTAGAAGAAAAAATATAAACTATGTATTTCCCAATACTAGAATTAATGACATGATTCTTTAAAAGGCATGTGTTAATAATCTAGTGGGAATTAAAAAGACAACCATTTTAATGACAGGAAAATAGTAATGAGGGGCACCTGGGTGGCTCAGTGGATTAAAGCCCCTGCCTTTGGCTCAGGTCATGATCCCAGGGTCCTGGAATCAAGCCCCACATTGGGCTCTCTGCTCAGCAGGGAGCCTGCTTCCTGGCTCTCTCTCTGCCTGCCTTTCTGACTACTTGTGATCTCTGTCAAATAAATAAATAAAATCTTAAAAAAAAAAGAAAATAGTAATGAGATTTTTAACATTAATTCTAGATCACTGAGATAATGTTAATCAAGATGATATATAAATATATTTTATAAATATATGATATAAATATACTTATAAATTTATATACATAAAGCAGCAGTTTCATATTTAAGTCAACCATCAACTTCTACATATCATTTGTTTATTCTAGAAATTTTGATTAAAGATAACTAAATCAAAACACAGAATTAGAAATCATAGATAAGGGGGCGCCTGGGTGGCTCAGTGGGTTAAGCCGCTGACTTCGGCTCAGGTCATGATCTCAGGGTCCTGGGATCGAGTCCCACATCGGGCTCTCTGCTCAGCAGAGAGCCTGCTTCCTTCTCTCTCTCTCTCTCTGCCTGCCTCTCAGTGTACTTGTAATTTCTCTCTGTCAAATAAATAAATAAAATCTTTAAAAAAAAATCATAGATAAAGATTCCCAAAGCACAAATTTAAAAAAGAAAAGAGTTTGACACTGAAAAAATAAATAAATAAATAGAATTTTTTAAATGCAAAAGATGAGACTTTGGCAATACCCATTTAATTAACATGTAGTCAAAATAAAGAATTTGTATACGAATTTACATATGTAGGCAAAGTAGATAATTCAAGACAAGAAAATTTTGAAAACATTAATAGTAACTATTTTTTTTCTACGATTCAGTGAATAGATTAATGTATTGGATGTTAAAGAAAATATTCCCTGACTTACATTACGGATTATGGATGAACAGCCTTTAGAACTGTTTGAGATCCAAGATCGCACCATTTTTCAGGGAAAATAAAATAAGTATAAAAACTAAACATATTGTTTATCTTCTTTTAAAGATTTTATTTATTTGAGAGAGAGAAAGAGATGACGGGGAGAGGGCCAAAACAAGCAGGTGCCCACCTAGCACAGAGCACGACATTGACTGGGTCACATGACTTCGGATCATGACCTGAGTCAAAACCAGATGCTTAGCCAACTGAGCCACCCAGGCGTCCCTACTGTTTAATTTTAAAAATTCAAACTGAGTATGTTTTTCATCAAAATCTTTTACTGTATTATAATTTCAAGAAAAAGGAAAAAAGAAAAAAAAGCAATGATGGTAGCTGGTTCATTTTCTCGTCTTATTATCGAGGTAATTAGACTAATATACAGAATTAGATTAATATACAGAAGCCATTGACCAGCATATTGTCATTACTTGTAGTGTACAGTTTGTAACCCTGCTCTTTTAAACTACAGGTCTTCTCAAATTCAAGAAAAAAGTTGCAATTGCAGTAACTTTTAAGAACAGGAGGAATGCTTATGCTAATAAGGATTAAACACAGTAAGGGTTCTCATAGTTGTTGTCAATTTTTAATTTCTGTTAGTTCACAAGAAAGATAATCTCTGTATTCATGGATATATTGGGCACTGAGAATAAAGTAGAATTTGAAGATTTGTCTAGCACATTAGAAACTTTTAAAAAAAAAAAAAGAATAAAATCCACCACAGAAGAACTGGCTGCGGCAAAGTTAAACCTCAGGAAGGGCCAGAACATCTCTACTGTAGCTGACTGTGATTTTTAACTTATTTCCAGGCCACCCATCTAGTTTTCTGTGTAGTGAGATTCCTTCCACTAGCCAAAGCCAGAGGATGTGTTCAAAGACCTTAATTCTGGGATTCTGCTTGGCATGCACAGGGTTACTAAGAGGAACGACACTGCAGGGTTTTCATAGTATAGCATAGAAATGGAGGTTTGTGTGTATCAAATCCTTGACAAATGTTCCAGCAGTTAAGTAAAACTTTGTTTATATTGCGTGCCTCTCAACAGAAATTAAGAGCTGTGGAAACAATTCGCGCAAGTGGTTGGCAATCTTCTCTCGTTCTCTCTTAGTGAATATGACAAGCTCACCTGCTGTGGGAGGCTGAAAATAAAGGACAATCTCACCACATTAATAAAACATGAGCCACAGCTGAATCTGAGGCCAACTAAACCACTAGAGACTTAGTGTGACGCTTAATTTTGTCGATGATGGAAGTACTTTAGCCCCGAGGTAACTTTCATGGAAGCCATATTTGCGTGCAAACCTTCACTTAAAGCACTACAGCTGGGCAGAGTTAATGTTCATGGGAGTGTAAACTTACAGTAAAAGGCAGGAACCACATAAGATGTTACATCGCTCAAGCCAGTCAACTTTGGTAGCGGCCTAATGTTTTATTGAAGCTCATTCCTCCTCACAGGGGATCTGAAAACCCACTTAGTGCCCTTGGAAAACTGTCTGTTTTGGCTGCATGGACTGGTTCCTAATCACAGAAAGATAAAAACATCAAAATAAGCTAATAGGGTTTTGCCATGAAATATAGCCCCAGGAGAGCTGGGGGTAAAAGGGAGAGGTTTCTGGAGGGATCTATTAGTTAAAGGGTTTAGTGAAGTTAAGGAAACACCCTCCAGTTCCAAGAAGGGAGGAAACCGAAAGTGCAGACAAGGCAAAGGGGAAGAGGAAAAAATAAAAACATTTTTTTTAGGAAATGGAAAAAAACAAGACCCAGCAAATTAAATAAAATCATCCTTAAATTTTGTATCAGTCAGTATTTGAAAATGATGCTGGGCGTTGAGACAGAATTATGATGATGGCTCATTTGAAAAATGTTCCTGGGAAGATAGTTTTAAATAAGAAATCATAATACAATGCCACCTGAGAAAAAATACATTTTGTGGAAAAGAATTTTTCCTTCTGTCAGTTAGACCTTCCAGGCAAAGATTTCAAAATTATGTTTTCACTTATTGCCACGTTTCTTGAGAATGAGAAAATTCGATTTCTTTAAATACTAAAAATTGATATTCTCAACCGAAGAGTGTTTAAAAATGAAACTATGGAAGAGAAAACATGTGAAATGATTACTGGAGAACCCTTGGATTTATTTTTGATCTGATCAGTTATTTGGGGGATTTTAATCAAAGGCTTATGGAAAGAAGTCTGGGAAGGAAATAATGCAGTTTACAGAGTTAATAATTCTCTCAGTATGCTTCAATTTGTTGTGAGTACACCCCCACCCCTTGGTTTAGAAAGTAAATGTTTTATCACCTTTTGTGCAATGGCAAAGTTTTATATCTAATAACTCACAGCAATTCTTTCTTGGAGGCAAAGACACCCACTAACTGATTCATAAATTTGTTACAGAGGGCACTGATGTTTTTGGTAAGGGATTAGAACACAAATTTAGGATCATATATTCTCACATTGCAAGAATATCCATGTCATTCTCTGCTTTTTCTTAGTTCCACAGCAAAGAAGGGTTTTAAGAAAGCAATAGATTATATAAATGTGTGCCATCCTGACAGTTCTTGTCTTATATTGTATTAACTGTGAACCTAAGCCAAATACAGACTTTTAGAAATGATCATCAGCAAGGTAAAAATTTCTACCATTCTTTCAAATTGTAACAAAACGTTACCTCAGGGAGCAGCTGCACATTGCTTCCTACTGTATAGCTGAATTCAGCCAGCATATGCAGTTTGTGTAGCTCAGACATTTGTTTTTTCAAGTTTTAATAGCTAGATCCAACTTTTAAAAATTGTGATGTTTTATAGTCAAAGCTTGAATTCTAGCTTCTCTTGAAAGTGAGACGATCTGGTACTACCAGGCCCACAATATCAGTTGTTGACCTATCAGCGGGAACATTGCCAAGACTGAAACTTAGCACCAGCCCTCTCTAATTCACTACTACCTCCACCTTCCCAGTGCTCTTATTAACAATAAGACAAATCCTCTTTATCAATTATTGTCACTCTTGCCTAATATTTTTTAGTTTTTAATTTATTTTTCTAGTTGATTTCAGTTTTTAAATTTGTCTATCTTTGTATCAGAAGTTGAAAATGTGTATAAAGTAAGAGAGTCTTACAGTTTAAGAAAATAGAGCATATTTCTTCGTGGGTATGGAGAATGCGTATTGGTTGAATATATTATGTATTCCTATATCTCCCATTTAGACCGTTTTTTCTTCTAACCTACCTGTCTGTTCCCTATAAGGCATTCACATTTCAACCCTTTTAAATCCTTGTTGGAATGTTCATCTCTCCCCTATGAATCCCTAAAGCATTTCTCATGAAACCTAACTCTGTCTACGTTTTATTGAACAATGGGTATGCCTCTTCTCTCTTAACAGACTTAAGGATCGTTGAGGACAAGCTTCATACCACACTTCAGTTTCACAGCCCCCCAAACACTGGATTTGACACCATTAAATAACCTTTAAGGGATGCCTGGGTGGCTCAGTCAGTTAAGGATCTGCCTTTGACTCAGGTCATGATCCCAAGGTCCTACCTTTGAGCAGGCAGGCATCCAGCTCCTTGCTCAGGGGGGAGCCTGCCTCTCCCTCTCCTTCTGTTGCTCCCCTGCTCATGCTTGCACTCTCTCTGTCAAATAAATAAATAAAATCTTTAAAAAAAAAAAAAAACCTTTAACAAATTTTTTCATAACTAATATGTTAAAGTGAAACTAGTTAAAAAACATGGCATTTATTTAAATTGCAAGGTACATTAAAGGATTGCTATTCAAAACAATTCCAAAATCTAGAAGAGACTGGTTTGCCCTCTATTGGATCTAACAACTCTCTCCATCCTTTAAGTGCACTAAACAAAGCAGTGTTATGTACAAGACCTGCTTTACCATACTTTTGTCGACTATGACTTTTGTTCAAGACTCTTTTTGATTTGCCAAATATAGGTCATAATTTGAAAGTGGAGTAAGATGTAGGATGGCATTTTTTAAACTGTCTCTTCACCTTGGATGAGACAAATAATATTGCGTAGTACTTTTCTGAAGGTAGGTTTACCTCTGCATCTATTTGAGTTAGAGACTTACTTGTTAATTGATCCAGAAATATTTGGTAAAGTCATTTAATGTTTAATGGGTTATATAGAATTATGTTCTATTAATTAACTTCAATAATTATCATTAAATAGCTAGGATTTCCCAAAAATCAAAGAGAAACTTGAATAACTAAAGCAAACAATGGCTATGGCTGTGGCTGTGGCATTATTTTGATAACTCTAGAGGGAGTTATCACAAACTGTTAATATCCCAAGATTGTTTATTGGGTTCTCTTGCACTTGTTATAAAGTTTACTTCAATAAAGTGAAATTCATTAGAAATGGAGTTATGTAATAATAATCTGAGCTATAAAATCACTTATGAATTATGTTCTATATGCCATGCACTATAATAAGATTTTAGATGTATGTTTTTTTTTTATTATGTTAGTCACCATACAGCACAACATTAGTTTTTGATTCATTGTTTGTGTATAACCCCCAGAGCTCCATGCAATACATGCCCTCCTTAATACTCATCATCCAACTAATACATTCCTCCACCCACCTCCCCTCCAAAACCCTGTTTGTTTTCTATAGTCCGTAGTCTCTCATGGTTTGTCTCCCCCTCTGATCCCCCCTCTTCATTTTTCATTTCCTTCTCCTAATGTCCTCCATGCTATTCCTTATGTTCTACAAATAAATGAAACCATATAATATGACTTTCTCTGCTTGACTTATTTCACTCAGCATAATCTCCTCCAATTCCACCCAAGTTGATGCAAATTTGGGTATTCCTCCTTTCTGATGGCTGAGTAATATTCCATTGTAATATGGGCCACATATTCTTCATCTGTTTATGTGTTGAAGGGCATCTTGGCTCTTTACACAGTTTGTCTATTGTAGACATTGCTGCTCTGAACATTGGGGTGCATGTGGCCCTTCTTTTCACTCCATCTGTATCTTTGGTGTAAATAATGCTCACAAAACCCTCATTGCACTGACGAGGAAGTTGAGACACCTAGAAATTAAGTAATTTGTTCCAGATCATCCAGCTAATAAGGGGAAGATCTTGCTTTCCACTCAGGTTGGTTAGCTTCTGAGCCTGTGATCATAAATATATAATTTTGCCTTTATTTATGGCAATCTCATATGAAGTAATTCTGAGTTTTGATAGTTAATTTTTCCCAATTTTTTAAAAGACCTTATTTATTTTTTTGACAGAGAGAGAGAGGGTACAAGTAGATGGAGGAGTGGCAGGCGAAAGGAGTGAGAGAAAGAGAGACACCCTGCTGCACAGAAAGACCAAAACGGGGCTTTGGGCTTGATCCCAGAGCCCTGGGATCATAACCTGAGCCAAAAGCAGATGCTCAACTGACTGAGCCACTCAGGTGCCCTTAACTTTTCCCAATTTTAAAAATACATCCTAGATATAATATTTCAGGTAGAGAACATAACTACTTCGTTAAGATCTGAGACAAATGTGACTGTTAAGATTATTTTTAATGGGCAAGAGATTGTTTAGTGGTTCTTTAGCCCTCTCTCAATAGGTACCAAAATGGTTAGTGTTTAAAACACAAATTTAAACCAGAATAATAAAATACACTTATGCATTATCATTCATGAAAAATCATGCATAAATTTTAGCAAGTTGATTAGGGCCACTATGCATGCTCTTGGCTCTATGTAAATTGTGGATCCCTTCCTTCTTTTCTTTGCAAAGCTAGCATCTTTTCAAATTTTAAGCCCCAACATTGCCTCCCATGATGTGCCTTTGCACATGACTTTGCACACATTTGACCATCACTCCATTAACTTCTTTCAGAGGATTTATCTAAAATAAATGTTTAAATAACTGTTTGTGTATGTGTGTATTGCTTCTTTCCCAGCTTTGAGGATAAACTTCAGGGAGGTGGAAACCATGTGCATTGCATGCACTGAGGCATATAATATCATAGGACTGGCACAAAGAAATGTGTTGCATAAAAGATTTTCAATGAGCTGTAATTAGTTTGATACTAAAATATAGAGGGTTGGCAGTTGAAAATTGGTGAAAACCCAATAAGAGATGAATTGCAGAAAAAGCCAAAATGTATTCCATATAATCTTTTATGCTATAAGTGGTTTCAGCAATACTCTTTGGTGTTTTCAGACCATTTTCTTATACATTTCAATCAATAAAACTTTTGCACATATCTTTCAAACATAAAAATAGCTATTTACTCAAAATATAATTTTACCTCTATTGCTACAACCTTGGTCCAGGTCAACATCATCCCTCACTTAGATGCTGGAAATAGCATCCTAATTGGTCTTCTTGTATCCTTATTCCCCTAATTCTCATCAAAGCACTGAAGCTAGAGTGAGTCAGATTCTGGGACTCCTCTGACCAAATTCTGCCATCGTTCCTCAACTCACTCAGTAGAAGCCAAAGTCCTCACAACAACCTATATAGTCCCTAAAGATCTGGTTTCCAGTTAAGTCTCTGATCCCTATCCTACTTTATTCTATTGCCTTTTCTTTACTCCAACCACTCCCTGTACTTCTTATTCCTTAAAAGAGTAGATGGCTGTACATTTTAGGACTATGCACAGGGAGTTTTCTCTGACTAGATTGCTATTCTTTCAGGTATCCATGTAGAGAAATAGAACACTTGAACAGAGAAGTAATAAAATTGAATTGGTAATCAAAAAATTCCCAACAAACAAAAGACCAGGAATAGACAGCTTCAAAGGTAAATTATACCAAACATTTGAAGAGACAAAATGTATTCTTTTCAAACTATTCCAAAAACTAGAAATTTAATTCCATAAGGCCACCATTACCCTGATGCCAAAATCAAAGGCACTAAAAACAAAACAAAACAGCCAACAAAACAAAACAAAACAAAACAAAAAGGGGGGGGGGTGAAGAAAAGAAAACTAACAGGCCATTATCTCTGATGAACATAGATGCATCAACAAAATATTAGTAAGAAACATTCAATAACACATTAAAAAATCATTCACCATGATCTAATGGAATTCATTCCAAGGATGCAAGGGTGGTTCGATATTTGCAAATCAATACGATACATCCTGTTAACCAAAAAAAATGGGTAAAAACCATTCACATGTTCATCTCACAGATACAGGAAAAACTTTGACAAAATAAAACATCTCTTCATGATAAAAACTTTCAATATAGTGGGGTTAGGGAGAACATAACCTCAACATAATAAAGGCCATACATGAAAACTTAGAACCACCATCACACTCAATGGTGAAATACTCAAAAGTGTTTCCTCTAAGATCAGGAACAAGATGAGGATGTGCTCCTTGCCACTTTTATTCGACATAGTACTGTATGCCCTAGCTAGATACAGAAAAGGAGGAAAAGGAATATAAGATATAAAGAGCATCCAAATTGGTAAGGAATATATAAAATTGTCACTATTTGCAGATGACCTGCTATATATAGAAAATCCTAGAGACTACCAAAATCTAATAGATTTTTCTAATAGAATATTTTTTACTTCTAATAGAAGTAAAAAGTGAATAAAGTTTCAGTATACAATATTAATATACGAAAATTGTGTCGGACTCCGGTAGGTTTTGCGGGCCGACAGGCACAAGGAGAGCATCCGGGCCAGCCGGTAGCTCCCCTTGGGGCTGAGTGGGATGGCGAGTGTCTCGAGTCCAGGCGCATTAACGAACCACACCAGACTTGGGGACTCTGTCGAAGCAGGATCTCACTTTTTTGAGCGGGGTTGCAGCTTATATTGGGTAGGGGATGGGAAATGAGGTCAGCGGGGAGAGAGCCTATGGGGTTTGGTTACGTAGTCAGTAACTGGGTAGGGTGTGTTGGGCGAGAGGAGGAAATATCAGAGATATGCGGAACCGAAACCGCCACGTTGGCGCCAATACTGCCACGGTGGCGCCTTTTCTAGCCGGAAGAGAAGACAGGCCAGCGCCATCTTTGCTGTGCCCAACAAAATTGATTTTGTTTCTATACACTAATTACAATTAGCAGAAACAAAAATTAAGAAAACAATCCTATTTACAATTATACCAAAAAGAATAAAATAGGAAATAAACTTAACAAAAGAGTAAGAGAACTTTGAAAACTATAAAACATTGATGAAAAAAAAAAATGAAGACAACACAGACAAATGGAAAGGTATTCCATGCTCATGGAGTAGAAGAAGAAATATTGTTAAAAATGTCATCCCTTTGAAAATTAAAACTGTATTCTTCACAGTGCTAAAACAATAATACTAAAATTTGTGTGGAACTACAAAAGACCCCAAATAGCCACAAAGATGGTATGGTACTGCCATAAAAGTAGACACATAAATCAATGAAATAGGATAAAGAACTTAGATATTAACTCACACCCATATGGTTAATTGATCTATAACAAAGGAGGTAAAAATATATACAACAGGAAAAGATAGTCTTTTCAATAAATAGTTGTTCAACAACTGAACAACTACATGCAAAAGAACAAAACTGGATCACTTTCTTACACCATATACAAAAATATACTCAAAATGGATTAAAGACCTAAATGTGAGACATGAAGCCATAAGCCTCTTAAAAGAAAATACAGGCAGTAATCTCAGGGACATTAGCCTTAGCAACAGTTTTCTAATCTATCAAGGGAATCTGGCAAGGGAAATGAGAGCAAAAATAAACTATTGGAAAAAAAATAATAAAATAAACATTGGCACTACACCAAAATAAAAACCTTTTACACAGTGAAGGAAACCAACAACAAAATGAAAATACAACCTACTGAGAAGTTATTTGCAAATGATGTATCTGATAACAGACTTAATATCTAAAATATATAAAGAACTTACACAATTCAACACCAAAACAACAAATAATCTAATTAGAAATGGGAAGACCTGAATAGATATTTTTTCAAAGAAGACATACAGATGTCCAAAAGGCATGTGAAAAGATGTTCAACATCACTAATCATCAAGGAAGTGCAAATGAAACCATAAGGAGATATCTCCTGTCAGAATGGCTAAAATCAATAACTCAAGCACTAATAAGTTGTAGTGCTGATGTGGATAATAAAAGGAACCCTTCTGTGCTGTTGGTAGGAATGTAAATTGGTATAGCCACTGGGGAAAAGAGTATGGCAATTCCTTAAAAAAAAAAAAATTAAAAATAGAAATGCCATGAGATCCAGTAATTCCCCTTTGGGGCATTTATCCAAAGAAAATAAAACTACTAACTCAGAAACATATATGCACTACTTTAATTGTAGCAGTATTTACAATAGCCAAGATATAGAAGCCACCTAAGTGTCCATCAATAAGATGTGATGTGTACGTGCACATGTGCGCATGCACACACACACACACACACACACACACTGGAATATTAGTCATAAAAGAAAGGATGAGATCTTGCCATTTGTGACAACCTGGATGGACCTGGAGATATTATGCTGAGTGAAATAAGCCAAACAAAGAAAGACAAACACCATATCACCAAATGATTTCACTTATTTATATGTGGAATCTTAAAAAAAAAAAAAAGCAACAACAAAAAACAAACATAAAACCAGACTTCTAAATACAGAGAACAAATGTGGTTGCCATAGGGAAGTGGGTGGGAAAGGGTGAAACAGATAAAGGAGATTAAAAGATGAAAAGTTCCGGGGCACCTGGGTGGCTCAGTGGGTTAAGCCTCTGCCTTCAGCTCAGGTCATGATCTCAGGGTCCTGGGATGAAGCCCCGCATTGGGCTCTCTGCTCAGCGGGGAGCCTTCTTCCCCCTCTCTCTCTGACTGCCTCTCTGCCTACCCATGATCTCTCTCTCTCTATGTCAAATAAATCTTTAAAAAAAAATAAATAAAAGATGAAAAGTTCCATTTATACAATATGTAAGTCATGGAGATATGGCACCCATGCGACACAGTTTCTTAAGTGTCCAACTATTGGTTTTCAGCTCAGGTTGTGATCTCAGGGTTGTGAGATCGAGCCCTACATTACGCTCTGTGCTCAGAGTGGAGTCTGCTTGAGATTCTTTCCCTCTCCTCCCTCTACCTCTGCTCCTCCCCCTACTCATACTCTCTCTTCCTAAAACATAAATAAAATCTTAAATATAAAAAATTCATAGAGATGAAAAGTACAGCATAAAGAATATAGTCAATGATATTGTAATAATATTGCATGGTGACAGAAGGTGACTACTGAGGAATTTATAGAATTGTTAATATGTTGTACACTTAAAAATTAATGTAACAATGTATGTCATTTATACTTCAATCAAAAAAAATAAATAAATAAAACTAGAACATCCAAAAGAGTTGAATAATGAATTATAAAGTTTCGCAGGCGAGGTAAACATAACACCAGGCAAGGTGGACGCAAGGCAAGATTTATTAAAGGCACTCTCCGGCAAAGTTTCAGGGCTTAGGAGAAGCGGAGCCAGGAAAGTCGTGCAGGAAGGAGGTCAGCACCCTCCGGTGAGGTTCCTCAACTCCGGAAAGGGGAGTGGGGGAAGTCGCACTGGGAGGGAGTTGGTGGGGGTCTTTTATTCGGCCAAGGTAGGGCATGGGCTCACATCCATATTTGGTGATCAGAAGGTATGGGGTGAGGGCTCCTGTTACTCCCACATAGGTATCAGGTTACCTATGGAGACATGACCTGGGCTTACACCTTTTTGACGGGAGAGTCTAGGGTTAAGGAAGGGGGTGGGGATGGGACTGGAAGATGGCGGCCCCTGCGGTCATTTCTAATGTTCCTCTTGCATTCCCAGAACCGCCGACCCAACATGAATGATCAGGGTCACTTATTTTATTAAATATTAAACTACAGGATAATGCTATTACTATATTTGAAATACTTGCACTGACATATGGATGGGCAAAACTTCCATGAAAGGAAAAAAATCATAAGAAGTGTGACCTCTCGAAGATGGTGAATTAGGAGACCCCAGGCTCTATTGCCTCCCAAAGATCAACAAATTAAGACAACTTTTTGTGAACAAAACAGTTTTGGAAGAGCAAAGGTGTTCACTTAAAAAAACTTCACCAACATGATAGAACCAAAAAACCCGATAATAATTACGCAAAAAAGGAAGCAAGAACAGCTTCATTTTTTCCGAATGAGCCACCATCCCCTTTCCCCTCCCTCCCAAGTAAAGTAAAAATAAAAATCAGTCAATCAAGCTTTCCTGATCCCTTCCTGACCCTGCCAAAATCTGGGATCCAAACTGGCAGGCAGCCAGCCCAGGACTCTGCCACTAATAAATGCTAAATGCTACTCTAGACCCCAAGGGTTGACTCTTACTGCCATGTGCACACTTTGCACTAGCCCTTCAGCCATGACACCAATTGCCTGAATTCTGTCACTGACCTCCAATGTTACATGCATACACATGGTGACATCCTGCAGCCAAAGCAATGTGCATAGACAGATAAAGCCCCTACAACACCTTGTGGGTCTGAATTAGATCCTATCTTCAGTCATTGGTCGCACCACTGGATTCACATGTGCTAGCCACTCCAGCTGTGCACCTGCATAAAAGTTATCAGATTTCTCAGCAAAGACCTTGGAGACTTGGAGACCAAGTGAATGCAAAGATATATTCAAAGTGCTAAAAGACAAAATAATGCCATTCAAGAATACTTTACTCAGCAAAGTTGTCCTTCAGAAATGAAGGTGATATAAAGACCTTCCTATACACACAGAAATTAAGAGATTTCACATCACTAGACCTGCCTTACAAGAAATGCTGAAGGGAGTTCTTCAAGCTGAAATGAAAGGATGTTAATTAGTACCGTAAAAACATGTAAAAATACACAATACACTGGTAATGCTAAGTATATAGTGTAATTCAGAATACTTTAATAGTGAAATATAGTGGCATGTTAACCACATTACTCCAGTATAAAGATTAAAGGAAGGGCATGGTATTTAAAAGAGCAGTAACTATAAAAAATTGTTAATATACACGATATAAAAAGATGTAATTTTTGACATCAAAAACAAAATGTAGGGGAGAGTAAAAGGGTAGCATTTTTGCATGATCAGAGTTAAGATGTTATCAGATGAAAGTAACCTTTTACATCTCTAAGAGGTTTCAAGTAAGGCTTGGGATTACCAAAATACAAGATCAAGAGAAGGGAATCAAAGTACACCACTGAAGAAAATCATCAATTCACAAAGGAAGACAGCAAGAGGGGAAGAAACAAAGGAACTACAGATCAGCTAGAAAACAATGAACAAAATGGCAAGAGAAAATAAATCCTTATAAAGGCACAGCATGCTGAATGGATTAAAAACCAAAAACAAACAACAATAACAGCAAAAACCAAGACCCAACTATAAAAGACTCACTTTAGCTTCAAAGACACACCCCCCCCACACACACACACCCCCACACACACACACGTGCACACACACACATACACACACACACACACACACACAGCAATAGAGTACCTAAATATATTAAGCAAATACTAACAGATGTGAAGGGAGTAACAGTAATATAGTAATAGTAAGACACTCCAATCCCCACTTTCGACAATGGATAAATCATCCAGACCCCAAATCAACAAAGATAATGTTCGACTTGAACTAATTTTAAACCAAATAGACATAGCAGATAAATGTAGAAGTTTCCATCCAACAGAAGCAAAATATATATTCTCCTTAAGTGCAATGGAACAAAGGAGAGATTATACGTGAAGTAACAAAACAAGTCTTAACAAATTCAAGAATGAAATCATACCAAATTTTCTTTTCTGATCACAATGGAATGGAAATGGAAATAACAGAAATAGTTCTGGAACATTCCCAATATGTGAAGATTAAACACACTCCTGAATAACCAGTGAGTTAAAGAGGAAATCGAAAGGGAAACCTTATCTTACAAAATATCTTACAACAACAAAAGAAAAAATATCTTACAACAAACAAAAATGGAAACACAACAAAACTTAAGAGATGTACCAGAAGAAGTGTTAACAGGGATTTTCATAGTGACAAATGTCTAAATAAAAAATAAAAATTCAAATAAACAACATAACTTAAAGCCTTAAGGAACTAAAAAAATAACTTAAGTCAAAAGTTTGTGGAAGGAAGAAGATAAAATCCAAGAAGAAATAAATCGAATAGAGAATAGAAAATTAAAAAGATGGTAATAAGAGGTGTGTTTTGAAAAGATAAACAAAAATGGACAAACCTTCATCTGAAATTACCAAGAAAAACTAAGGAGAGTAACTCCCATACATAAAATCAGAAATGAGAGAAGTTGCAACTGATACTGGAGAAATGCAAAAGACGTAACAGACTACTATGAATTACTATGCTAACAAATGGGATGGCATAGAAGAAACGCATAAACCTCTAGAACCACAAAACTCACCACATTTAAATCGTGAAGAAATAATAAAAATTTGAACAAACCAATAAGCAAGTAAAAAAATTGAATCAGCAATCAAAAATTTTCCAACAAAGAAAAAGCTCAGGACAAATGGCTTCACTGTGAATTCTAAACACCTAACATAGAATTAATGCCAATCCTTTCCAAAATCTTCCAGAAAACTGAAGACAGAACACTTTCAAAATAATTTATGAGGTTAGTATTACCCCAAAGCCAAAGTCAGTTAAAGACACTACAAAAGAATAAAACTATAAATCAATATCCCTAATATAGATGAAAAGTCTCAGCAAAATACCAAAACAAATTCAACAACACATTAAAAGGTTCAGACATCAGAGCACCTGGGTGGCTCAGTGGGTTAAGCCGCTGCCTTCGGCTCAGGTCATGATCTCAGGGTCCTGGGATTGAGTCCCGCATCAGGCTCTCTGCTCAGCAGGGAGCCTGCTTCCCTCTCTCTCTCTCTGCCTGCCTCTCTGCCTGCCTCTCTGTCTACTGTGATCTCTCTCTGTCAAATAAATAAATAAAATTTTTAGAAAAAAAAAAAAGGTTCAGACATCATAATCAAATGGGATTTATCCCTGGGATACAAGAATAGTCAATAAATGTGATATGCCATATTAATAGAATGAAAGACAGAAATCATAAGATCATTTCAATAGATGCAGAAAAAGAAATTGACAACATTAACATCCTGTCTTGATAAAAACTCTCAATAAGTTGGGTATAAACATGACTCAACACAATAAAATCCATATATGACAAGCTGACAACTGACATCATACTCAATGATAATAGATTGAAGGCTTTCCCTCTGAGTTTAGGAATAAGACAAAGATGCCCACTCTTGCCACTTTTATTCAGCATAGTACTATTAGTCCTAGGCAGAGCAAGTAGGCAAGAAAAAGAAATAGAAGTCATCCAAATAAGAAAGGAAAAAGTTAAATTGTATGTTTGCTGATGATATGATCTTTTATATAGATAATACTAAAGATTCCACCAGAAAAACTGATAGAATAATAAACTCAGTATAGTTTTAGGTACAAAATCAGCATACAAAAACCACTGTTGTATCTATACACCAACAATAACTGTCTGAAAAAGATATTTATCTTAGTTACTATCAACCTATAAAATCCTATTTACCAAAGCATCAAAAACAATGAAATAATGAAATACTTAGGCATAAATTTACCCTAGGTGGTGAAAGATCTCAATTCTAAAAACTATAAGACATTGATGAAAAAAAATAGAAGAAAATACAAGTAGAAGTATATTCTATGCTTGTGGATCAGAACTGATAATATTATATTCTTAAAAGCCCATACTATCTACACCAAACAATCCATAGATTTAATGCAGTCTCTATCAAAATTCCAATGACATTTTTCATGGAAATTCATATGGAATCACCAAAGACCCCCATAGCTAAAGTAATCTTAATAACAAAGTTGAAAACATCATACTTCCTGACTTCAAATTATATTACAAAACTATAGTAATCAAAACAGTATGGTACAGAAATAAAAAGAGACACAAAAATGTATGGAACAGAATCAAGAGCCCAGAAATAAACCCATGCATATATGGTCAATTAATAGTGGACAAGGGAGCCAAGAATACTCAGTAGGGAAAGGATGGTCTCTTCATTAAGTGGTATTACGAAGATTGGAATTTCACATACAAGAAATGAAATTGGACCCTTATCTTAAAATCCTCACACAAATTATCCCAAAATGGATCAAGGACTTGAGCATAATATGGAAGCCATAAAAAATCCTAGAAGAAAATACAGGAGAAAAGCTCCTCAACACATTTTAGTAATGACTTTTTGGATAGGACACCAAAAGTACAATCAATAGAAGCACAAATCAACAACTGGGACTACATCAAACTAAAGCGTGGCAAAATAAACAATCAACAAAATGAAAAGGCAGCCTTTCGGTATGGGAAAACATTTTCAAACCATATATCTGATAAGATGCCAATATCTAAAATATATGAAGAATTCATACAGCTGACAGGCACTTAGGTGGCTCAGTCCATTAAGTGTCTGTCTTCAGCTCATATCATGATCCCAGGGTCCAGGAACTGAGCCCTTGGCTCCCTGCCCAGCCATGAGCCTGCTACTCTCTCTGCACTTTCCCTCTGTTCATGCTCTCTCTCTCTAATGAATAAATAAAATCTTAAAAAAAAAAAAGACACCCATACAACTGAATAACAAAGAAAAAAATCCCATTAAAAAAGTGGGCAGAGGATCTGGATAAACATTTTTCCAACGATGACAGACAGATGGCAAATGGGTACATGAAAAGGAACTCATATCACTAATCCTCAGGGAAATGCAAATCAAAACCACAATGACTTATCACTTCACACCGGTTAGAATGGTTATTATCAAAAAGACAAGAGGTCAGTGTTTGCAAGGATGCAAAGAAAAGGAAATCCTGTGCTCTGTTAGTGCGAATGTAAATTGGTGCAGCCACTATGGAAAACAATATGTAAGTTCCTCAAAAAAAAAAAATAATAATAAAATAAAATAAAAGGAAAGAAAAAAGAAAAGAAAAAAGAAGGAGGAGGGGGAAGGGGAGGGGGAGGAGGAGGAGGAGGGGGTACGGGAGGGTGAGGGGGAGGGGGAGGAAACTAGAGAACTAGAACTACCATATGATCTACCAGTCTCACTTCTATGTATATATCCAAAGGAAATGGGATCACTATCTTGAAGAGATATCTATACCCCCATTGTCATTGAAGCATTATTCACAATAGCCAAGATATGGAAGTAAACTAAGTGTCCATCAATGGATGAATGATAAAGAAATTGTGGTATAAATACATATTAGAGTGTTTTTCAGTCACCATAAAAAAGGAAAGTCCTCATTTGCAGCAAAATGGCTGGAACTTGAGGACATTATGCTACATGAAATAAGTCAGGAAGAGAAAAACAAATACTGTATGATCTAATTTATATGTGGATTCTAAAACTCCAGATTCATAGAAATAGAGAATAGAATGTTGGTGGCTAGAGACTGAGGGGTAGAGAATTGGGGAGATATTGAACAAGGGGTACAAACTTTTGGTTATAAGATTATTGGTTCTAGGCATTTAAGGCACAAAAATGGTGACTATAGTTAATAATACTGTACTGACTACTTAAAAATTCCTATGAGAATAGAGTTTAATATTCTTACTGTATAACAAAATGGTAATTATGTTAAGTAAAGGATGTTAACTAACCTTATTGTAGTGTAGCAAACATTTCACAATATATACATGTATCAAATTATCACTTTGTACATCTTAAACTTTCACAATATGTCAAGTATATCTCAAAGTTGAAAATACAAAAGAAAAATAAATGATCAGGTGTTTGCTGATTTCTCTGTTCTTCTTTCTTTGTGCTATACAATCATGACTGGCAGCAAAGAGAAAAAAATAGGGCAAGCATCTGACAGGTACTAAAAGCCCAACCCAAACTAAAATAATTGAAATCAGACTGAGTCCAATGCCTCCTCATCCAGATGTTGTTAGTTTGTTTGTTTGTTTTTCACTGTAGCACTTTATTTTCCTCACACAATCGTGAGTTCCTGGGGCCTAATGTTTTCACATGACTGTAGAAAACCAAAATTTGTTGTCCTCTCTTAAGGAATTGAGAATTGCAGACAAAAATGTTACATAAATTAAAAGGATAAATGAATTTATAGTTTTAAATGCAAACTGTTTTCCAACTCAAGTCAATTAACCACCCATGGTGTTCTGGCTGGAAAACATAAGTTAAGAAATGAAAGTGGGTCCTAAGTGTCAGGACCTTCCCCACCCTGTCAGAATGGCAGGACAGAAATGACTACTCAATCAGAACTCTTCCCACCCTCTAGAGAAGTCCTAGAATAGGTACGTCTTATACATTTATAGTATGTGCAGATGAAGAAACTCATGGTCTCACAGATTTTCAAACCAATGGATCTCTTTTCCATAAACATGGTCTCAACCTTAGCTACAGAGTGACCTAGCAGTATGTATTAAGGAGTTAAATCAAATATTTGTACAGGGTATTAAACATATACCAAGGGAACAGTTAACTTGGATACAAGTTCAAGATCAGCAACAAGTTCTACAATCCAGTGCTGATATCAAATCAAGCTTCAAAGTCAAATTTCTTTTCAAAGGCTTATTCCAGTTTCATGAGGCTAGCATGAGTTGTATACATTTGCCAGGGCAAATTTATACTTTGGAATTCACTCACAGAGCAAATGCTACACATCTGCTCACAGTCCATTTAGAAGCATTTGTGGTGAGGGTGGAGGGGTCCAGTCCATCATATTCCTGCTTGCTGATCCACATCTGCTGGAAGGTAAATAGTGAGGCCAGGCTGCAGTCTCCAATCCACACGGAGTACTTGCATTCAGGAGGAGCAATACTCTTGACCCTCTGCTGGGTGTCAGAGCTATGATCTCCTGTATCCTTTTGGCAATGCCGGGGTGCATGCTGATTCCACCAGAGAGCACCGTTAACATAGAAGACCTTCCAGATATCAACCCCACACTTCGTGGAGTTGAAGGTCTCATGGATACCACAGGATTCCATACCCAGGAAGGAATGCTGGAAGAGCACCTTAAGACAGCAGAAATGCTCATTTCAGTGGTGGTCATCTTCCCATCTGATAGCTCATAGCTCTTCTCCAGGGAGGATGAGAATATTGCAGTGGCCTTTTCCTGCTTGAAATCCAGGGTGACATAACAGAACTTCCTCTTGATATCACTCATGATTTCCCATTCAGAAGTGGAGATGAAGCTATAGTCACACTCTGTGATGATCATCATGAGGTGATCCCTCAGGTTCAGGGCCAGCCAGGTCTAGATACGGGATGGCGTGGGGCAGGGCGTACCCTCCATCAATGGGCACAGTGTGGATGACCTCATCCCCAGAGTTTATGATGATACAGGTGGTACAGCCAGATCACACAGGGACAGCACAGCCTGGATGGCCACATACATCTGGGGTGTTGAAGATCTAAAACATGATCTAAGTCATCTTTTCACAGTTGGGCTTGGGGTTCTGGGGGCCTCAGTCATTGGGACTGGGTTCTCCTCAGGGGTCAGGGCAACTCATTGTAGAAGGTGTGGTGCTGTGTCTTCTTCATGTCATCCCAGTTGATAACAATGTCTTGTTCAATGTGGAACTTGAGAGTCAGGATGCCCCACTTGCTCTGGGCCTCATCACCCATGTAGGAGTCCTTCTGGCCCATATACACCTTACTGCTCTGGTTTCAGGGTTGCCTGACAATGGAAAGAAACATGGCTCAAGGGACAACATCTCCAGCAGAGCCTGCCTTGCGTGTGCCAGACCCATTGTCAATGATGAGCTCAGTGATCTCTTCTTCCGTTGCGGAGATGGAGGCTGTAGATGCAGAGAACCAGTGGTGGGAGAACGTGGAGTGCGGGTCAGCTGCAGCAAGTGAGAACTTCCAAGTTTCTTTTAATTGGAATCATGGACACTTAGTCTACTGTCACTCTTGCTAAGACTACCACTGAGAGAGAAAAAAAACAAAAACAAAAACAGGCTGACACCCTCCTTTAAATATTTCCATGTTCAGTGCATCTTCCTTTATTAAACGAGATTCTTCACCTTAATTCTTTTCCCAAAGTTGAGTTTATAAAATATTTGTCCTGTTAAGAGTGTCCTTTGTGTGCAAGAGATGCTGCTCCTTTAAAGGTCAAGAGTAAACAGGAGAATCCCCATAACAAACTCCATGATATGCTGATTGTGCAGTTGGTTCTCCGCGAGTTCTCCTGTTTCATTCTTGTCCTTCATCTTCGTGACTATAAGATGTCTTTACAGGTATCTCCCTCTTATAATTGATGTAAATTGCTTACTGCATTGACTTTCTACTGCCATCATAACACATTACCACGAATTTAGCAACTTAACACAAATTTGTTATTTGATATTTCTGTAGGTCAGAAGTTCTACACAGAACTCAGGATGTCAACAAGGCTGTGTTCTGTCCTGACTGCTCTAGAGGATAATCCATTACATTTTCCAGCTTCCAGAGGTCTGTACATCCGTTAGGTTGTGCTCTTCTTCCTTCAACTATAAAGCCAGCACCATTTCAATTCTTGGACCCTTCTTCATTGTCACATCTGTCTCTAACCTCAGCCAAGAGAAGCTCTTACTTTTAAGCACTCGTGTGACTAGATTTGTTCAACTGCATAATCCGGGATAATTTCCTATCTCAAAGTATTTATTCTTAATCATGACTGCAGAGACCTTTTGACTCTTTGTCATGTAAGCTAACAATATGCACATTCCAGGGATTGTGTTCGGACATTTTTAGGGGTTTATTTTTCTGCCTACCACATTCACCACGACATCTCCCAAATATGGGAATGTACTACATGAGATGGCAAGTAATATAAAAGCAGATGCAAAATTCCACACATAGCCTTAAAAAGTTAGTAACATCCAACTCATGTATTTATTGATAATGTCACAAACTTCTATGTACCAGTATGACAAATTTCCTTCTGATCAGTATGCACTCAATATAACAATATTTGATTTAAAATAAAACATTAATATTTTATAAGAAAGGCCAAGATTGTTCAACTAGTTTTCTAAAAATGGATCATTTGGAAACAAACACGTTTATATCCTCATCTTAGAAATCATTAGAATGAATGAAGATGTAAATTATAATAAAATGATCAAAGGGAAGGCTGGCTGCATCTGGCTCTCTGCCTTAGAAGCGCTGGGATGCCCTTCTTTCCATTTTCAGGGATAATCAGTCCCTCAGGGACTGTCTTATGCTAACTAAAGAGTGGAGACTGAAGGAAAAAAACAGATTGCAATTTTATTAATTAAAGTGAGAAATAAAGTTGTCACAAGCCCTGAAATTCAGAACTTATGTCAGATCAAACAGCAGATCTTTATACTGGATCTTTGCTATATGGAAGTCATCATCAGAGGCCCCTTTATTGCACTGACTTAAGAAATAATTTTCCCAGTGGCATAATGTTCATGTACTATATAAGCAGCTCCTCTTAATTTACTGTATGATATCTACCTAGGATTCCCAACGCCAACATAGGTGAGTTTAAAATGAGAAAAAAAATGTCTCAAAAATAATTAAAACCATTGGCTCCAAAGTGTTATATATTCCTTCAGTTCAAATTTCATTAAAAGAGAAATATTCAAATGGTCTCACCTATATGTAAGGAGGGGTGAGAAAAATCAGTCCTTGTCTGGGCACAGCATGTTAGAGCCAGCATGGGCAAGGAGAAACACAGAAAGACATGTATATTAATGAAATCCTAGTCTCTCTCTAATCATGCTTATAACTTAGAGTTTTTCTTCTTTTCTTTTTAATCACCTGCCTTGTTTTCAGTCATATTGTAGAGTTTAAGACCTCTTTGTCCTAACATATCTCACATATAAATCCCCTGGGGTTTGCACCTTTCAATGCACAGTATCTGAAAATAAAATAGATGGTTAAGGTGAGATTTTAATTTTTCATCTACTAATTTTTCTGAAGAAGAGACTGACACACACATGCGGTAAGGAACTGCAAATGACAGCCCCTCAGATACCTCTATTATTTAGACTACTGCTTATTGGTCTAGTAAGAAAGCTAAGAAATGTTTTTCATTTTGAAATGCCACAGATATCTTCAGGTTTCCTGGTATGCAGTTCTTCCCATCATTCAATCTCCATGGTTTCTTTTTCCCTAAGGGATTTTAGTCTATGACTTTGAAGGCTTTTCTCTTCCCCACTTTGGATTAGTGGTAGTTGAATTAGTGTTACCTTCCTAGACTTTGAGTCTATCTTTGTAAAAGATTTTTCATTTAATCCTTACAATTACAGATAGAATTTCTAAGGCATATAAAGGTTTCTTCCCTTTCTAGACTTTTAAACTTTTCAGGAATCGGCTTTTGAAAAATATCTGTGTCCAGGGAGCCCTGCATCGGGCTCCCTGCTCAGCAGGAGGTCTGCTTCTCCCTCTCCCATTCTCCCTGCTTGTGTTCCTGCTCTCGCTGTCAAATAAATAAATAAAATATTTAAATAATATTATATGTAATCTATATCAATACCTCTATCTCTATCTCTATCTCTATCCAAATCAAAGCAGTTGGAAGTAACCGTGTATGATGCTACTATTGGCAATTCCTTTAATGCAGGTATAAGCAAGCCTCTAATTTTTGCAAAGTACTGTGTTCCTCTGAGATAACAAAAGGTGCCCAGTTTTGTTTTTTTTTTAATAAATGCATTTTTCTTAATTAGTTTGTGCACTCTTTTGGAATAAGATCAGAAATGTGAGAGGCACTGGGGAAATATATTGTTTATACCTAAGAGAAACTAGAATAGTGTAAGACACAGAAATGCTTTTATACAATTGTTTTTAATCTAACTTTGGGGAAAATGAGTACACACTTGGGAAACTCAATAGAAGAGTTAAATGTTTCAGATGATGGTGGGCTTTTCTGTTTACCATGATTGCTTGGGGGAATAAGTTACTTTGAAGCACATAAAGGCATCATTATATCTAATCCTGGGTAACTTCTAAAAATAAATGACCATTACTTGTGGTTCAGATGTTCATTCCTAAGCAATAAAACTGTATTTGAAAACTTCTACCGTGTTGAAATAAATGAGCAATATATTTTTAAAATATTTTATTCATTTACTTGACAGAGCGAGAGATCACAAGTAGGCAGAGAGGCAGTCAGGGAGGGGTTGGGGAGCAGGCTCCCTACTGAGCAGAGAGCCCGAAGCGATCCCAGGACCCCAAGACCACAAGCCAAGCTGAAGGCAGAAACTCAACCCACTGAGCCACCCACGCACCCCAAATGAGCAATATTTTTAAGCTTTTCTTAAATGTCTTCTTCTCCATGACAAAGTGTCTTTGTTCTGGAATCTCAGTGGATTCTCATTATTCTCCCAGAAATAACCTTATCTTTGTTTCTAGTATCTTCAGCTTTCTATACATTCTATTTCTTCAGTATTACCTAAGGTCTATTCTACAAACTAGGTAGAAAGGTTGAAGAGGCATGAATCAAATAATAAAAGTTACAGTGTCAGGGGAAATGAGATGATTTTGCACTTCCTGAAATCTAAGAGCAGTTTATAGCTTTCTCTATTGGACCAGCCTGAATTTGATCACTTAATTACAATGCAGTGTTCTTACAAAAGGCCCATTAACCAAAAAGAGAAAAACCAAGAGAGTTTGAGTACTGTTTATTCAAAACCTTAAAAGGATAAATAAAATGAAAGAATCACCATAAATCATTCTAACCCTGAATTCTCTCAGAGCCTTCTCTTGACATGCTAACAGGGTGGCTGTAGTACACACACACACACACACACACGCACATGCACACACACACACACACACACAAATAGCCTGTTTCTGGTGATTTTTCCTCTTCCCTTCAGGTTTTCTATTTACATTCTCACATTTAATTTGTCAAATCAAATGGATTAGAATTAAATTGTAAATAAGACTTCTTTATTTTCTCCCTGAAGAAGGATGAACATGATTTAAAGCATGCTTACTGCTTTAGCACATTATGCAATAAATTTGGTTTAAAAACTAAATTAATGCATGTTTTCTAAACAAATTTTTTAGACTAAGAAAAAAAATGTCCTCTTCTTCCTCTAATAAAATTTTCTTAATTTTTCACTACACTTCAATTTACTTTCTTCCACATAGTTTGTGCAATGAAGAATGGGACTGCACATATTCATCTATAATTAACAATTTATAACCTTCTTTGGAGGCAGAGATGTGATGAAGTAGGCAACAAAACATTGAAACATTATCTGAGACACACTCTTCAACAACACAACATGTACACCTGGGATTTTTATTGAAACTTTTCATTAAAAATAGTCTTTATTTCTAATGAACTCAGAAAACGGAGACTGATATTCCAAAGAATTAAGCATTTCCATCCTATCATTGAACAGTAGCAGAAATGTTTACATCTGCAATTTCCTTTAAGCAGTTTAAAATATTTTATAATTAACATGATTATGAAATATTTAGAAAATTTCATGTTTTCTTTTAAAATTTTATGTAAGTGTTGGTTACTCAAAGACTTAGAATTATAGTAGTGATTGCCACTCCACATTTACTGGAGTATCGTAAAGGGTCACATTTTCTTAACTTACAGAAAGTATACTAAAATGGATAGCAACATTTTAGTGCTTTATAGTACCTTACCAAATGAGCACCTTCATTGTTAACATAATAACACAATGGCCCAGAGAATTTAAGGATTTCACCAAATCATAAAACTTGATTATATCTCAAGTCTCTTACTTCTTACCAAGGTTGAAAGCATTCAGCTGCTCGGCTTTAATACCCACTGGGAAACTGGAAATAACATTTGTATCTCTTTTATTACATTTTCTCCTACATTCCACAAGTTAGGCAAAATGTACATTGATATTCTACCATTTCCCAGAGATCTGCTACTTTATAAACAACATTATCACCTGTGAGGTGATGTCAAAGATGTATGCTACCTCTTCTACTCCCTGAGGAATTAAAAAGCTACTGACAATAAAAAAGACAAAAAAAGTTTGAATGACAAAGCCATAATCTTAAAAGTTATTTTGCTCATCTTTCCTACTGCAAAGAGTGGCTTAACAAAAATAAACATCCACGTCTATTAAAATATTATTCCAGGGAAAAAATATTCTAACCCCTAGTAATTATCTGTCTTTCCCCCTGAAATAGTGTCTAATAAACTAAGAAGTTTGGACAGACCCTCTGCGTTTGGTATAAGAAGATTTACCAGAGTTTATCTTTTTAATCAAAATTAAAAATTAGCATGTTATCTATAATCTACCATACACTCAGTGCTAAGTGGTAGTAGACGTTTTTCCAGAACTTTCTTTATATAAGCTTGCTATATCTTTCTAAACAAACTTATTAAGTCAAAATATTACTCTTTCTATTTTATACCTGAGAGAAAACTGAGACACAATTAGCTGAATCTCAAGTACCACACAGTAGCAACTCTCTTGGACACTGCTTAAACTCTGTTTTTTTGTTGGACAAATAAATTAACTATATAATCTAACACCAATTACACAGACTTAGCCACATTAATAATGCTCAACAATATTAATAAGCATGCTATAAATGCTTATTCAATATCATCGCTTGGGGAATAATACACATGTTCCTTCCTAAAATACTAAAGAAATGAAAGGCTATATATAGTGTATCCAGCTTAGTTAATTCTTTTTAAGACATTTCAACTTTTTAAGAAGGCATATAGAAATATAGAGTTATCTACACCTAAATAGGTAGATATTTTCATATAGATATATCCGTATGTATATATACACAGATATTTCATACACAGACACATACACAAATGAGGACAGAGAAAGAGGGAGAGACATCAGGATCCCAGACAGTTAATTTGCACTAGAACTATACTATCGCATTAGGAATAATGTGCAACACTGGGCTCTCTTTCCCTGTATGTCTGAAGCATCCTTTACTAGTGGATGAAAGGCTGATTTGGCTGCAGTTAGACAAACCCAGGTGGCTCCCTGATGCGTATCGTGTGCACATATTGCCGAGCACCTGCTGAATATTACCTCATTCTGTGCTTCTCTGTAACAGCCCTTTAACCACAAAATTAATAGTGTACTCAGAGGTGTACAAATGGAAACTAAGCACATATTATTTCAAATTGTTATTATTTCTTTCACATTGGCTTAAAGGTATTTCACCATTTTGGGACCCAGAATGGGTACATTTGTCTGGTAACACATGGTCAAGCAGAATCATAATTTTCTCTCTAATATCTGGTATAGTTACAATTTCCTTATAAAATATGCATTTCTTTGAGTGGAAAAATTCTAAGTGGTAAATATAAATGACTTTTTGTGTGATTTACTCTTTCTTTTTATGATTCTTTTAAAGTGCCCTATTAATACAGATTTATTAATATGGTGTGGGTTGGGTTCACAGAAATGATTGCATTTTGGAATTAAGAAAAAATGTTACAAAAATCTAATCAGTGTTTATAATATGTAGTTTTATGTGACTCACTGAAAATCCATAGAAATATAGGATATATGAGAGAGTCTATGTAAGGAATATAAAGACGTGTTTGGCTATTAAGCTCAACACATAAATTTTACCTACTAAAAATTCAATTCATATAATTTTTATTAATCCTAAATTACAATAATATAAAAATTATAAGTTGAAGTAAGCAATCTATAACTAACATTATTATCTCTTATTAATTTACCTTAAATATTTAATGAGTTTCTTTTATAATTATTCTGATTCTAGATTCTAGTAACAAACATGAAAGATAGTGGTCCTCAAAGAGATCTTCATCTGTGGAAAGTTGGGCATGTAAAAATAGATGAAAAAGAAAATATAAACAGATAGTTAACTAGGAAATTCAAGGAAGTTTCCTGGAATTCTGAGACTCCAATGTAAGCATGATTATAACTCAGATTATTCAGTCTATCAAGAAAAGATGACCAAGAAACTAATTATAATCAGACAAAGCTAACTCTGCCACGTACCAACTCTTGAACTCCATCATCGCAAGTGTAGAAAATCATCATCTCTTACATTTATCTTGGGTTGCTTCTTGCGAAATAGATTTTGGTATCTTTGTTTCACCAAGTGCTACTTCTACTCATTTTAAGTGAAATTTTGAAAGAAACAAACATAGTGCTTGTGTGGGTTAATACAAACTTTATTAATAAATATTTGTTTGTTCCTCCAGTGTTATCTCATGCTAATATTTCTAAGCACTGAATACCAAATTATTCAAGTAAGTTAATAACCAATCATCCAGCATGATCCTAATTAGTTTGTGAACTTACCTACAACTGAGATATAACACTTGAGATGGAAGCACCTGCTGAACCCTGTGATGAGGAGGTATCTGTGTTTGGGCACATCTCCAATATTTAATTAACCTGTCATCTTTTATTATGTCTCTGCAAAGCATCTAAATCTTGTACAAGGGAAACATGCTAAAAATATTTCGAAACCAAACCTACCATTAATTTAAGGTTAGTCAAATATAGGCATCATATAATTTTTATAAATTACAGTATTTTTCAGCTTTTTTATGGTTAAAGTTCAGGCAAGTCCAACTCAGAGTAATTTTAAATAGATTAAGCAAAGAAAAACTCAGAAAGATGTGATTCTACTTCACTTGCCATTACTTTGTAATTATTCTTTTCAGCTAGGCTCAAAACTCAGAAGTGACACACTTTGCGCAATATTTTGCCTGAAAGAGCCTGGACTACAAGTACATTCAGAATGATGACATAGCATACTTTAATTATATAATATGAGGTCCTATACAGAAGAGTTCTATTTCACTAGAATATTTATCACTATTTTATGTGTGTGTGTCTGTATGGTGTATACAATTACCAGTTCAAATAACTACTCTATTTCAGGAATTGCTCATGAGTATGGAACCCCAAGTTAAGTTTGGATTCAGGGTTCTCTAAGTGATGTGGTACTTAACTCAGATATGACATTTTAACTAAAGTAAACTCACAAAGCATATCTATAGGTAATTTCATTAGCAGCTCTTAATTTGTCTACTTGTTCCTGAATATGTTTTTGACAAAGCATAATATTTAGAATATAATTAATATTTCCCTAGCCAAGATATTTTTAACCAATGGTTCTTTTTATTCATTGAAATTTCTATCAATGATTCTATGGTAATAGTCCATTTAAAAAAATTAATTCCCATTTGCTATTCCAGACCAAGTGGTGACCAGGAGAGTAAACTGGTTGTGGCCTTTTCTGAAAGAGACAGGTAGTCTCAGTATTTCATAGAAGACTCATCCATAATTCATGAATGTGCAAATTTTCCCACTGCAGAATACATTTGTGTTAAACAGAGCACTTGTAGATGACATTTGTGGCAGGTGAAAGCTCACATCTTTTAAAATGTGAAATTTAATCTATTATAATCTGATTTTTTAACATATATTGTCTGCTTTTTCTTTCCTTAAAGCTAATAGTAGTAATAACTACTATATAATTAAAAATACACTTGAATGTATGGTATCACCTAAATTAATGTAACATATAAAAAGAAAAAAAAAAAGGGAGGTGAGGTCCTGAGTAGCTCAGTCAGTTGAGCATCCAACTCTTGGTTTTGGCTCAAGCCATGATTTCCCAGTGGTGAGATCAAACCTTACATCGGGCTCTACACTCAGCTAGGAGTCTGCTCAAGATTCTCTTTTTCTCCCTCTCCCTCCGCCCCTACCCTGGCTTGCATGTTCTCTCTCTTTCTAATAAATAGATCTTAAAAAAAGAAAAGAAGGGGCACCTGGGTGGCTCAGTGGGTTAAGCCTCTGCCTTTGGCTCAGGTCATGATCTCAGGGTCCTGGGATCGAGTCCTGCATCGGGCTCTCTGCTCAGCAGGGAGCCTGCTTCCTCCTCTCTCTCTGCCTGCCCTCTGCCTACTTGTGATGTATGTCTGACAAATAAATTAAAAAATTCTTTTAAAAAAATAAAAGAAAAGAAAAAGAGGATGAATAGATCCATTAATTGTATAAATTGTGCAAGAGCATAGATTTTCCTAAATTCTATAAATGCCAGTACCAACACATTGTAAATGTAACATACAAATATGTCTCTGACATAAGAGTCTGGCTTTTTCCATTATAAGGTGTAACTCAGTAGGATTTTTACTCCTAGAAGTTACACTTCCGTATTCAATCAGTAGATTACTATTACTGCTCCATGATGACTAAAAATATATGTAACTCTTCCAACTTCAACTTGCCACCATACAGAACAGTCTGAGGTTTCAATAGTTTTGACTTTTGGGAAAATGTTAAACTGCAAATGTACCACCACTTATCTGGAATTGTTTACCTTTTTATAGTAGCTTTTGCCTAAAACAAGAGCATGAATGAGATGCCACAAATTAATGCAATGCTTTGGTCCTCATCAAATGTAGATGTTTTTTACAAACCAAACACACGATCCAATAGATGACTAAATAATAGAAATCATTTGACACTATTTATTTAAGTATATATAATTCAATTTATTAAATTCTAGGTTTTCCAGATATTAGAAATAGTTAATTTGCATCTTCAATAAAATGAATCTATTAATCATCAGTTCTACTGACCTTTCTGAGATATATAATTCTTTAATGGACTTTCAAAGTTCCAACATGTTAAGGCCAAATGTGATGCACATAATAGGTGAATAATAAATATTTTTGAGCAAATAAATGTAAGAATCATAAATGGATATTCCAGTTTTATACTCACTTCAGCAAAACTCATAGCAGGTTTATTTCATCACAAGTGAGGGAAGCTGCTATAATTATATTGAGGTAGAAATCTCACTTAGCTATAGGAGTATAGGAAGAGAAAATATGGAACAAATCAAAGTTATGTTATAAAATGAATGGTCATATCATGGGATTTCCTCACTAAATAACAACACATGTCAAAATATACCCAACTACTGATAGATTCTATTTAACCAGAGTATAATCAAAAATAATTTTGAGGGGCACCTGGGTGGCTCAGTGGGTTAAAGCCTCTGCTTTTGGCTCAGTTCATGGGGTCCTGGGATCGAGCCCCACATGGGCTCTCTGCTCAGCAGGGAGCCTGCTTCCACTTCTCTCTCTATTTGCCTGCCTTTCTGCCTACTTGTGATCTCTGCCTGTCAAATAAGTAAATAAAACTTTAAAAAAAATAAATAATTTTGACTGAAAATTATTATAAAATTTTAATTCTCATAATAGTTTATAAAATTTCTAAGAATAAATTTGCAGCTTATGTATCCTGTTATAATAGTGAGGTAGCTTTCCCAAATTTTTATTCCAATTAAATACTTATTAGGTAGACAACAATGAATCCTGTTATCTACATATATCATAGTACAGTATAGTTAGTATTGAGCTATAAATAATTGATATTTTCTTATCTTAGATTTTATATTCCGTATCTTTCAGGTCAGAGATGCATAGGAAAATGCATTTATAGTATAGTAGTTTATCTACATAATACTTGAGAATAAAGCACTTACATTGTTTTAAAAAAATTTACCTATTCTGCATAAGACGCAACATTATTTGGTTATTGGCTATAACCTGAATTTGGGAATTGCTTTCAATTGTCAATATTTATTTCATAAGACTATATCCACATTTATATCTAACCATATCTGTGTATTTACATACAAATAATTGAAAGTAATTCATTAAATACCTTACACTATTTGTCTTAAAGATTTTATTTTTTTATTTTTTATTTTTTTAAGATTTTATTTATTTATTTGACAGAGAGAGATCACAAGTAGATGGAGAGGCAGGTAGAGAGGACCCTGAGATTATGACCTGAGCCGAAGGCAGCGGCTTAACCCACTGAGCCACCCAGGCGCCCCTGTCTTAAAAGATTTTAATGGTTAAAAAACAAAATGGCACTGTCTTCACATTGAAAGCTATGTCATGGCAATGAGTTAAAGCAAAACCAGCAAATTTTGTGGACTTCACTTTCTTCCATTGAATCAGTTGCATGCTTTGGTTCATCACCCCTACAACCTGCCTTTGGGACAAAAGCATTTCTGCTGGAACTCTCGGGAATATACCGAGGTAAACTGGAGCTGCCTCACCCAAGGTTATACATCTCCCCTGGAATAGTACTTGTCCAATGACCTGTCAGAAGTGAGAGTAAAACACCCCAAGCTCATGCTTTCATTTGGGACATTTCTGATGGTCACCCCAACTTCAGAGTTCCTTGAGGGACATGCTGAGGTCATTATTCCAATCACATTGCAATTCCCTTCTTTCCCTGCAATCCCACTTCTTTCCCTCCCTCCTCACAGATGTATTCCTAGGAATATTCCATAAACTTTCTTCATGTAAATACATGCTTCAGAGTCTGTCTATCTAGAGTCTATCTAAGCCGCCTCCTGTGTTAGAAGAGGAAAATAGGAGTAGACACTGGGGGAGGGCTGGGAGCAGTGACTTTCAGACAATTTTTCTTACTGGAGGAATGAGCGTGAAGAGAAATGTTTACATCCCCCCCTTGGGCAGAAGAGTTAACTTAAAGTTGGCCATAGAAAGGTAGAATTACTTCACTGCAATCCGTAGGAGCAAGAATATAAGTCAGTATTCTGGAGGGGGAGAAAATGTGGGCCAAATGAAGAGACTGAGCAGTTTAAATGAAAAGTTTAGCGCGGGAATTCTCAGTGTTCATGTGGCTGAGCAGCTGGAAGTCAAAGCATTCTTTGCTGAACACTAGCAAATACTGACATTGGATTTTATAATTCAAAATAGAATTTTATTTCTTTTTACAAGGAGACAGTGCCTATATTATTACATAACAATGAAATGAAATGAAATCACTTTTCGTTTAACAAAATGCTCTATACTTTTAAACATGCCTTCAGTTTTTCTGTTAGGATTTGTTACTCTCATTCATTACGTAGTTGTAAGTTCTCCTAGCAGATGACAAAGGGTTAAAAAATAGTACTGAGTTTAGAAAATGTTCTTTCTTATTTTCTTCTCCATGAATTTGCAAAATGCTCCTTGTATTTTGCTGCAGAACATCTATATGCACCAGAAGCATAGCTTGAGTGTCCCTAGTTCAGTGTATGCAAGCATCCAAACAAGGAAATGAGAAGAATTAGAATAGCTTGGATATATGCTTTATGGATTATGAGCAAACAGCCTTCAATTTCATGGAGTCAATCCAAGTTACAGTTAGGGTCAATGACAGACCTACATATCCATACATATACATACACACACACATATATATATAATCAAATCTGTCCACTTGATTAGTCAACACAGTGAGAAACAATTTTTTCACAGACATCTAAATTTATGTATATTTGTACTGTCCACTTGTATAATCAATCTTTATAATTTGAAAAAAGGGCTGTTTGTAAAATAAGTTATTAGCCGTAGCAAGAAATGTCCCCATAGAAAATGCTGTTGAGAAACCAAACAAGAAGGGAAAATAATTCAGACAAAAGATCAAATTATTCTCGTATTTAGCAGAAAGCTCTAAAAACCATTGTTGCCTTAAAAGATATGTTTTGTCTTTTATTATTTATAAAAACAATTATATTTAGAATGAAGATAATGTTTTCTCTGCATTATATTATTACATGTCAGGTGAACATGGTAACTATTTAATTGATAATTTTAATGGTAGTAGCAGAAACCTTTTGGAAGGTTTAAGCCAGACTTAAAAAAGTGTTTTTGGTATGTAATGCTGCTATTCCTTAAATATTTCCTTTAAAGACTATAAATTCTTTGGAAGTAAACATTTTTGGTGATCCCTTTCTAATGAATTACTTTTATTTTTGAAACCACCAATATATTTGGTGGCTATGCCATTAATATTTACTTGATAAGAATATAATTGTATTTGTTTCCATTTTATCAAATCCATCTTACTCTTCGAGGTTACTTTTTGTCTGGTTTTTAACCCACTGTTTTTATTTGCCTGTTTTTAACTTAAATGAGAGTGAAGACTGAATAGACCACAAAAGTAACAGGCTTAGAATCAAATCATAGAAACCTCTGTGAATTTTGACCCAAATGATCTATTAATTATAACATGGTCTTATATCAGTACAAGTATTATAATACAAGCTTGTCTTAAAAAGAAGATGCTTACTTTTTCCTTTAAACAAATGAAAATCCTCGTGAAGAACGTAAGTTGGAAAAAAGTGCATATGAGTCACAGACAACTAAAAAACTATATTGTAAATGCAGCACTTTCAGAGATACTGTCTGCTTATTGGACACTTATAATTTAGCAAAAATAAAGAAAACCATGAAGATCCTTAACAAATATCACAGCAGAAAATATTTTTCTAGACCCACACGCTAACTAAACACTAAAGCACTTAGGTTTACTATCGGCTTCTCTCCCTTTTCCATCTGTTCTCACTTTAGAATATACGATGGCCATTTCCTTGAACAAGAAATGCTACATCACCAAAACAACATACAGAATGGAGCTTTTACGCCTCATTTTATGATGCATTAATGTGTTCCATAGGAAGATTCAAATTCGTTGGAGAAAAAAAGGATTATTTTCAAAAGCCTAGTAAGACTTATGAACAATGTATTTTCTATTAAATGGTATCTTAATTTATGCATATAGGCCCATCATAAACTAGGGAGTTGCAAGGGACATGGATTTCCTGAGTAAGTTGGATTATTCTGTGAAAGTCCTACAGAAATATTTCTTAAATTGAGGATCATGATATGTAGGAGACAAGTGTTGAGGGGCATATGAAGGGTAAACTAGGGTTGCAACGAGTAACTAATTGTAGTGGCTATAGAGAATGACAGGTCCTATGAAGGCGGGAATGATCCTTTGCCCCCTATCTGAATTTGTCCTCTTTCTGAAAAGACACATTGAAAATTTAATAGGGATCACCATAATGTTAAAAGACCACATAAAGCATAGTTGCGTTATTCTTTGGCAGTTACTTAAAAAAATTATATACAATTAATTTGCCACAGCTACTTTGTTTTATGCTAATTAAATGACTAGATATTTGCTCTTGTATGAGATTAGACTATCAGCATTAGTTCAACTCTATTCTGGAAGCCTGCAATACTGTGTTTATTACTTATGTAAATTTGGTTAATTACACACCAACTCAGTTATTTATTGCATTTCAATTAGTATCCTTTTAATAGTCACTAACTCTTTAATTAACTCACAAGAATAAGAGGTGTCTTGTTAAATGTAAATTAAATAGATTTAAATAGACAATAGATTCCAAATGGTAGATTTACTGCTAATGCTATAGAAAACTGTTTTTGAAGAACCAAATGTACTTGATACCATCTGCCTCCATCTCTAGGCAAGAAGAGAACTGTAGTTTCCTTAGAATTCTTTTTTAGCCCAAAGGTAGGACAGAGGCGAAAACCAACTATGGCAGGTTTTTGTTTTGTTGTTTATGCAAGATTCGGGTTAAATGTGACTTTGAGTTTTGGGTTATTTTCATGAAAAATTCTAACAATACAAAGAAATATAAAATCTTTCTTGAGTACAGAATTACTTCTAAAAAGCACTTAAAAATAATCCATGATCACTGAATTATCTGGCCAGAGTAGAAGGGAGCAAGCTAACTACAGCTCTTCCCTAAGTTCTCCCTTGTGACCTAACAAGAAAATTAATTAGCAGGGCACCACTATATGGTAACAACCATGACTACAGGGGAGACTGAATGTCAATGGGCTGACACTGTAACCCAGTTTTGTTAGCATAAATGTTCTGCTTTAGCCAGCTTATTTCTCAGAGGTAAAATAAAGGGTTGGCTAAGATTTAGAGAGAATCTAATTTCATTTAATAGCATGTTTTACTCCTTGCAAAGGGAGTCCAAGAGCATTTCTGGATTCTGTTATTTATGTCTTATGACTGACAGAGTCTGTCACTATAAACACTAAAAATAGGTAATATGGGGGTTTGTATATATTTCTCTACTATATTCTCCACACTTTGGCTATAAAAAAGTTTAACATAAAGGAAAAATATTCTGAGATATTTTGGGCCAAGTTATGGCATTCTTATTTTAACAGAATAATACAAGATATGGTTATGCTGACATAAATTCCTGGAATTTTAAACAAAGTATTTAGTTTTTTTCTTCAATATTATGCTTCAAAATGATGAAATAAGACCTTTAAACCAATACAAATATCATCAAATGTGAAATTAAGGGCAAAATTATTAGAACACACCATTGTATCTTTGGCAGTCCTCAAATTTTATTTAACTTGTTGTATTATCACTGTCAATATGATAGCCACAGATATTTCCCTCTTCCTCTTTTCCATTACAACTTCCAAGATTTTCTGTTTTTCTCCAGGAGTTAGTGGGCAGGAATGGTGTCCATGATAGAAAAATCTGATTGTGAGCAATGTTTTATTATGAATATTATGTGAAACTACTTCTTTATACATTTTGTTTTCTAAGATGATTGTAACTTTGTATCATTTCAGTATAATAAGATTTCTACTGCATATTTATTTATATATAAAAAAATTTCTCTATTCAAATTCCTTTGAAGAACTCAAGTGTATATATAATCTCTGCTTATTTCTTAAGGTAATTAATCTTGGCAATATCCTCTAATGAATTTGATACTGCTTTTCACATAAAACTTTCTCAACAAGAGTCCTGAGGGTTTATTCTTAGCAGAACTATTCTAACCAGTTTATCAAATAGTACAGTGTTTACATTTTGAAGTAATAGGTCTGAGTTTGGGTCATGGCTCTAACAATCAGTATCTATATGACATTGGTAAATTTCATAAACAGTCAAAACTACAACATTTAATTTTTAATGGGAATAATGATAGTTATTATTAATACCTTAAGTTTTGATATGAAGATTTATTGATAACTTATGTGAGTATTATTTATAAGATGTTTAATACAGTGTCTGGTACTCAGTAATTGCTAAATAAGTGGTATTTGTACCCATTTAAAACATTAAAGGTTTAGGGATAGAAAAGGTCATGGATACTGGCCAGACTTATCAAAAAGAAAAGAGAAAGGACCCAAATAAATAAAATCATAAATGAAAGAGGAGAGATCACAACTAACACCAAAGAAATACAAACTATTATAAGAACATACTATGAGCAACTCTACGCAAACAAATTTGACAATCTGGAAGAAATGGATGCATTCCTAGAAACATATAAACTACCACAACTGAACCAGGAAGAAGTAGAAAGCCTGAACAGACCCATAACCAGTAAGGAGATTGAAACAGTCATTAAAAATCTCCAAACAAACAAAAGCCCAGGGCCAGACGGCTTCCCGGGGGAATTCTACCAAACATTTAAAGAAGAACTAATTCCTATACTCCTGAAACTGTTCCAAAAAATACAAATGGAAGGAAAACTTCCAAACTCATTTTATGAGGCCAGCATCACCTTGATCCCAAAACCAGACAAGGATCCCATCAAAAAAGAGAGCTATAGACCAATATTCTTGATGAACACAGATGCAAAAATTCTCACCAAAATACTAGCCAATAGGATTCAACAGTACATTAAAAGGATTATTCACCACGACCAAGTGGGATTTATTCCAGGGCTGCAAGGTTGGTTCAACATCCGCAAATCAGTCAATGTGATACAACACATCAATAAAAGAAAGAACAAGAACCATATGATACTCTCAATAGATGCTGAAAAAGCATTTGACAAAGTCCAGCATCCCTTCCTGATCAAAACTCTTCAAAGTGTAGGGATAGAGGGCACATACCTCAATATCATCAAAGCCATCTATGAAAAACCCACCGCAAATATCATTCTCAATGGAGAAAAACTGAAAGCTTTTCTGCTAAGGTCAGGAACACGGCAGGGATGTCCATTATCACCACTGGTATTCAACATAGTACTAGAAGTCCTAGCCTCAGCAATCAGACAACAAAAGGAAATTAAAGGTATCCAAATTGGCAAAGAAGAAGTCAAATTATCACTCTTCGCAGATGATATGATACTATATGTGGAAAACCCAAAAGACTCCACTCCAAAACTGCTAGAACTTATACAGGAATTCAGTAAAGTGTCAGGATATAAAATCAATGCACAGAAATCAGTTGCATTTCTCTACACCAACAGCAAGACAGAAGAAAGGGAAATTAAGGAGTCAATCCCATTTACAATTGCACCCAAAACCATAAGATACCTAGGAATAAACCTTACCAAAGAGACACAGAATCTATACTCAGAAAACTATAAAGTACTCATGAAAGAAATTGAGGAAGACACAAAGAAATGGAAAAATGTTCCATGCTCCTGGATTGGAAGAATAAATATTGTGAAAATGTCTATGCTACCTAAAGCAATCTACACATTTAATGCAATTCCTATCAAAGTACCATCCATCTTTTTCAAAGAAATGGAACAAATCATCCTAAAATTTATATGGAACCAGAAAAGACCTCGGATAGCCAAAGGGATATTGAAAAAGAAAGCCAACGTTGGTGGCATCACAATTCCGGACTTCAAGCTCTATTACAAAGCTGTCATCAACAAGATAGCATGGTACTGGCACAAAAACAGACACACAGATCAATGGAACAGAATAGAGAGCCCAGAAATAGACCCTCAACTCTATGGTCAACTAATCTTCGACAAAGCAGGAAAGAATGTCCAATGGAAAAAAGACAGCCTCTTCAATAAATGGTGTTGGGAAAATTGGACAGCCACTTGCAGAAAAATGAAATTGGACCATTTCCTTACACCACACACAAAAATAGACTCAAAATGGATGAAGGACCTCAATGTGCGAAAGGAATCCATCAAAATCCTTGAGGAGAACACAGGCAGCAACCTCTTCTACCTCAGCCGCAGCAACATCTTCCTAGGAACATCACCAAAGGCAAGGGAAACAAGGGCAAAAATGAACTATTGGGATTTCATCAAGATCAAAATCTTTTGCACAGCAAAGGAAACAGTTAACAAAATCAAAAGACAACTGACAGAATGGGAGAAGATATTTGCAAATGACATATCAGATAAAGGACTAGTGTCCAGAATCTATAAAGAACTTAGCAAACTCAACACCCAAAGAACAAATAATCCAATCAAGAAATGGGCAGAGGACATGAACAGACATTTCTGCAAAGAAGACATCTAGATGGCCAACAGACACATGAAAAAGTGCTCCACATCACTCGGCATCAGGGAAATACAAATCAAAGCCACAATGAGATATCACCTCACACCAGTCAGAATGGATAAAATCAACAAGTCAGGAAATGACAGATGCTGGCGAGGATGTGGAGAAAGGGGAACCCTCCTACACTATTGGTGGGAATGCAAGCTGGTGCAGCCACTCTGGAAAACAGCATGGAGGTTCCTCAAAATATTGAAAATAGAACTGCCCTGTGACCCAGCAATTGCACTACTGGGTATTTACCCTAAAGATACAAACGTAGTGATCCAAAGGGGCACGTGCACCCGAATGTTTATAGCAGCAATGTCCACAATAGCCAAACTGTGGAAAGAACCTAGATGTCCATCAACAGATGAATGGATCAAGAAGATGTGGTATATATACACAATGGAATACTTTGCAGCCATCAAAAGAAATGAAATCTTGCCATTTGCGACAACATGGATGGAACTAGAGCGTATCATGCTTAGCGAAATAAGTCAAGCAGAGAAAGACAACTATCATATGATTTCCCTGATATGAGGAAGTGGTGATGCAACATGGGGTTTTAAGTGGGTAGGAGAAGAATCAATGAAACAAGATGGGATTGGGAGGGAGACAAACCATAAGTGACTCTTATTCTCACAAAACAAACTGAGGGTTGCTGTGGGGAGGGGGGTGGGAGAAGGGGGGATGGGGTTATGGACATTGGGGAGGGTATGTGCTTTGGTGAGTGCTGTGAAGTGTGTAAACCTGGCGATTCACAGACCTGTACCCCTGGGGATAAAAATACATGTTTATTTAAAAAAAAAAAATTAAAAATAAATAAATTAATTTAAAAAAAAGAAAGAAAAGGTCAGGGATAGAAACATGGTCTTAAATGCAAACAAGAAAGTACATTATTATGTCTTGTAAATTATTTCCCAACCAAGCTTAAAGTAAAATTATTTGATTTTTAAAAATTTCTTTTTTAAAGATTTTATTTATTTATTTATTTATTTATTTGGCAGAATGAGACAGCAAGAGAGGGAATATAAGCAAGGGGAGTGGAAGAGGAGAAGCAGGCTTCCTCTGTCTACTCTGTCTACTCTGTCTAATGTACCTGCCAAGCCACTGTATTTTTTTAATGGTGAAGCTTCTCTCTGGTGGTAGAGACCACTGCATGTGTAACGCTTGGGGTGCTCAATTCCATGAGTTCACAATTCCAAATGTTTCTATGGCTCTTCTTATTGTTACTTGTTTTTGTTTTTGTTTTTGTTTTTTTAACTTCAAAGAATGAGAAATGCCTTAAATAATTCATGTATAATTTGATCAATGAAACCAAGAGATTTTTCCTTTCATAACACCCTACACCCAACATAGGGCTCAAACTCATGACCTCAAGATCAAGAGCTGTATCCTCTATCAACTGAATCAGCCAAGCACCCCAAGAACTGGTTCTTTGGAAAGATAAATAAAATTGATAAATCATTAGCCAGACTAAATCAAGATAAAAAGAGAAAAGACCCAAATGAGAAGTAACAAACAATACCACAGAAATACAAGGGATTCTAATAGGGTACTACCAAAAATTACATCCCCCAAAATTGGACAATCTAGAAGAAATGGATAAATTTCTAGAAACATACAACCTTCTAAAACTGAATCAGAAAGAAAAAGAAAATCTGAACAGACAATTATTAGCAACAAAAATTGAATTGGTAATGGAAAACCTACCAACAAACACAAGTTCAGAATCAAATGGATTCATAGGTGAATTCTACCAAAAATTTTAAAAAAGGTAATACCCATTCTCCTCAAAGTATTTCAAAAACAAAAAATGGATCAGGAAGAAAAACTTCCAAATACATTCTATGAGGTCATCATCACCCTGATACCAAAACCAGGTTAAGACACTACAATAAAAGAGAACTACAGACCAAGATCCTTGATGAGTGTAGATGTAAAAATCCACAAAGATTAAACCACATTTGATAATATATTAAAAGGATCACTACTACAATGAAGCAGAATTTATTCACAGGATACAAGGCTCATTCAATATTTGCAAATCAATCAACATAATATATCACATCAACAAAAGAAAAGATAAAAATCATATGATCATCTCAATAGATGCAGAAAAAAACATATGACAAAATTCAACACCCAGTTATGAAAAATAATTTCAACAAGGTTAGTTTAGAGGGAATGTAGCATAATAAATGAAAAACCCTTGGGACGCCTGGGTGGCTCAGTTAGTTAAGCAGCTGCCTTCGGCTCAGGTCATGATCCCAGGGTCCTAGGATCGAGTCCCACATCGGGCTCCTTGCTCAGCAGGGAGCCTGCTTCTCCCTCTGCCTCTGCCTGCCTCTCTGTCTGCCTGTGCTCGCTCGCTCTCTCTTCCTCTGTCTCTGACAAATAAAAAAAAAAAAATTAAAAAAAAAAAAAAAGAAAAAAAGAAAACCCACAGCTAACATTACACTAAATGGTGAAATACTGAAAATGTTTCCTCTAAGATCTGGAATAAAACAAAGATGTCCATTCTTGCCATTTTTATTCAACATGGTTCTGCATGACCTGGCCACAGTAATCAGACAAAGAAAATGCATAAAACACATACAAATTGGTAAGGAAGAAATAAAACTGCTACCATCTGCAGATGGCCTACTGTACATGGAAAACCCTAAAGACTCTACTGAAAATCTATTAGAAGTAATAAATGAATAAAGTTGCAGAATACAAAATTCATATTCAGAAATTGGCTGTGTTTCTATACACATAACAATTACATGAAAGAGAAATTAAGAAAAAAATCCCATTTACAACTGCACCAAGAAAAACAAAATACCTACGAATATACTTAACAAAGGAGTAAAAGAACTAACTCTGAAAACTATAAAACATTGATGAAAAAATGTGAGGACAACACAAACAAAGGGAAAGATATTCGTGCTCATATATTGAAAGAAATAATATTGTCAAAAAATTTATACTACCCAAAGCAATCTACAGATTCAAAGCAATCCCTATCAAAATACAAATAGCATTCTTCATAGAATGATAACAAATACTAAAATTTCTATGGAACTACAAAAGACATGGAGTAGCCAAATAAATCTTGGGAAAGAACAAAGCTGAAGGTATCACAGTACTAGATTTCAAGATACACTACACAGCAATAGTAATTGAAGCTGTATGGTAGTGGCGCGCGCGCGCACACACACACACACACACACACACACAAATAGATACAAGGATCAATGGTGCAGAATAGAGATAGAATAAAGACCCCAGAAATAAAGCCATGCTTACATGATCGATTAATTTCTGACAAAAACACAAGAATATACAATAGAAAAAAGACAGTCTCTTCAATAAATGATGTTGGGAAAACTAGGCAGCTACATCTGAAAGAATGAAACTCAACCATTTTTCTTACACCTTACACAAAAGAAACTTAAATGGATTAAAGACCTAAATGTGAGACCTGAAACCATTAAAACTACTAGTAGAGGGGCGCCTGGGTGGCTCAGTGGGTTAAGCCGCTGCCTTTGGCTCAGGTCATGATCTCAGGGTCCGAAGATCGAGTCCCACATCGGGCTCTCTACTCAGCAGGAGGCCTGCTTCCCTTCCTCTCTCTCTGCCTACTTCTCTGCCTACTTGTGATCTCGATCTGTCAAATAAATAAATAAAATCTTAAAAAAAAACTACTAGTAGAATACAGACAGTAATCACACTGATGTCAACCACAGCAACAGTTTTCTTAATGTTTCTCCTGGGGCAAGGCAACAAAAGGAAAAATAAACTATTGGAACTACACTAAAATAAAAAGTTTTTTCACCGTAAAGGAAACCAACAACACAATGGAAAGGCAACCTATTGAATGGGAATTAATATTTGCAAATTATATATCAGATAAGGGGTTAATATCCAAAATATGTAAAGAACTTACACAACTCAAGAATAAAACAACAATCTGATTTTTAAAGTGGACCGAACACATGAATAGTTATTTTCCAAAGACATACAGACGTTCAACACACATGAAAAGATGCCTAACATCACTAATCATCAGGGAAATGCAAATCAAAACCACAGTGTGATACCATCTTAGACCTGTCAGAATAGCTAAAACCCAAAACAAGAAATAACAAGCATTGTCCAGGGTATAGAGAACTAAAGGAGCCCTTATGCACTGCTAATGGGAATTTAAATTGGTGCAGCTGTTATGGAAAACAGTATGAAGATTGTTCAAAAAATTTAAATTAGAAATGCCATAAGATCCGGTAACTCCACCACTGAGTATTTATCCAAGTATTTATCCAAAGAAAATGAAGACTAATTCAAAAACTTAATGCACCCATATATTTATTCCAGAACTATTTACAATAGGCAAGCTATGGAAGCAATTCAAGTCCTCATTAAGACGAACGGATAAAGAAAGGGTGTGTGCGTGTAAATGAACTATTACTCAGCCATAAGAAAGAATGAGATCTGGCCAATTGTGACACCATGCATGGACCTAGAAGGTGTTATGCTAAGAGAGATGAATGAGACAGGGAAAGACAAATCATGTGATTTCATTTATACATGGCAAGAAAGCAAATGAATAAATAAACTAAAATCCAAATGAATAAATAAACTAAAAGGAGAAACAGACCAATAAATATGGAGAACTTTATGGATGCCAGAGGGTAGAGGATTCGGGGAATGGGAATAATAGGTGAAGGAGAGTGGGTATTCTTTGCCAACTATGGAGCAAGTCAAGAGGATAAAAAGGTACACCATAGGGATATAGTCAACGGTATTGTTATAACATTGTATGGTGACAGATGGTAACGATACTTGTGGTAAGTATATCATAACTTAAATTTGTTGAGTCACTATGCTGTAAATATATAAACTTGTTGAACCGCTATGTTGTACACCTGAAACTATTTGTATTAACTACAGTAAAAACATGTGTATACCTTTGTGAGACAAGAGATATACCATGTAATGCTATACATTAAAAGATGTTTGTAAGCATAATAAACATGCACTACTTAAGTAAATGTTATTTCAGTGAAAGAATGTGTTTCCCACATACATGCGTTTTAACACACTTTGTGAAATCACTAGTCTAAAACATCTAAGAATGCTCATTGTGTATGTAAATAAAAATATTTCTTCATGGAAAAATAGGGCCACAGTAATATGCTACATACTTCACAGCATTTTGAAAACTATGTTAAAGGTAATGGTTTTTAATTTATGGTAGAACTTCTAATATCTTAAGCAAAATGTTGAAATGCACATTTTGGGTTTTACTCCTCTTAGGGCCCTCTTTTGTAGACTTCTAAATACTCAAAGCTCTGCTTTAGTATAGAATCACTGAGTAGACAGTTGGAATGATTTTTTTTCCTTAATGATCTTGGCTAAAAATGCCTTTCAGAGTATCTTAAATCTAGTAATAATTACACTGAAGCTAGCTCATCAAATCACTTACAATTAAAAAAATTCCAAGTGTTATTTTTTTCCATGTTCAGAATGAACCACTTATTTTAAAGAGGATTTTCTAATGAAATAGTGATATCTCACTAGAGACAAATTTTACCTAATAATTCTTTTGTTTTTTTACTGTAATTTTTTAGAACACAATTACAATAATGGTCCTTGAAAGTTTTATCATTTATATCATGCTATACTAAGCAGATTGTTTTTAAGAAACTGTTCACGATGGCTTACTTTTCTAATATTTTTTGACTTGAACTGAATCTTCAACTTTGAATTCCACGACTGCCAGTATAATAGAAGAGAGACTTCTCATTTATGTATCCACAACTCCTGCTAAAAGAAAAAATTGCATTGCCTTGCTCTCAGCTCAGTGTAGGATGAAGAAGTGGAGAGCAGTGAGGAGGAAAAATGAATAGATAGTCATTATTTGATACTTGTTATATATAACGTTTTTAAGAAAAGAGAATAGAGTTAGTCTATATTTTATGTAATTTTATAGCTATTGTTCATGCTATCTTTGCAGGGTCTGAAAAAAACAAAATAGCACATAAAGTAAGAAAACTGAAGAAATTTCCAATGCTGATTCATATGCATAAACATCTTCAGATTAGCCACCTCAGTTTGTAATGTGACACACACTTTCAACACTTGCTAAATGCTTGTTTCCCAGCTTTTTGTTTGTTTGTTTGTTTGTTTTAAAATTTTTATTTATTTATTTGACAGACAGAGATCACAAGTAGGCAGAGAGGCAGGCAGAAAAAGAGGAAGGGAAGCAGGCTCTCTGCTCAGCAGGGACTCAGACGCGGGGCTGGATCCCAGGACCCTGGGATCATGACCTGAGCAGAAGGCAGAGGCTTCAACCCACTGAGCCACCTGGGCGCCCCTGTTTCCCAGTTTGTGAAAGTTAATTGATCAAATGAAAATGAGATAGTGGACTTAATAAGAAATGTAATAAATCATCTTTTGTTTCCACTCCTTCTAGTAGAATCTCTATTTTTATTATTATTATTATTTGTGTTTGTGTGTGTAAGGGTACCTGCTCATGTTTTCTTAATTTAGTAATCTAGAAAATAGAAATCAGAGAAAAATCTGGCTGAACACCTTGCCACCCACTTTGGTGATGGGGGACTGCTTTCTCCTTCCAAAAGGAGAGTCTCCACTTTGTGATGTGGAATAACTTTTGAGAGAGAAGAAGTGGATGCTGTATCCACATATGTGATGGAGATGAATACAATGGTAAAAAACACATCTTGTGGAAAATATATTTGTTAAAGCATTTTATAAACATAACTGATAAACTTATCGCTAGTAATTAGAGTGCTAAAACCAATAAACAGGTCATTACAGTAAATTCAAAATATTTTTTTTTAGTTTGCCATCTGATTCTACACGTATCAAAAAGACCCGAGGTGGGTATCAATTTTTCTGACTATGAAGTAGATAATTACCAACCTTATAGGTAAAAGGTTAGAAAAAAAATTTTGGTATATTTTACCATGGTTGCCCTATTCTGTCCATAATATTTATCAATGTTTATTTAGCTAGTACACATGATTCATTTTTCTGGTAGTCTCCATGGAGACAACAAGGGACAAAGTTCATGGCAACACAAAGCATTTCCTCAGGTAATTGCTCAATTTTCATAGCTCTCAAGCTGTTACTAGTGAATAGTTAGGTTATGTCCCCTTAGACTCTCTATCATAGATGTTTGCTAACTCATCCATTTCAAAATGACCTCAGAGAAGGTTTAGAAATTGGAAGCTACTGAAAACTTCTGTTTCACCGGTTCATATGTGAGTGAAATAGAACAAGGGAATTTCTTTAATATATTGTTCACATGGAAATAGAAACCGTCTTAATGACAACACCCATTTACTATTTCTTTCAACAAACAGTCACTAGTGGAAATTGATAGTTTTCTAGTAACTCAGGGTAGCATAAATCACACATGGATTTCTTTTAGTATGAAATGTGTCAAGAAGTTAGCTTGGCAAAGAAACGTTGATAGAGCCAAAAAAATCATTTTCTCATCTCTGCAAATGATTGGTGTGACACATTCATGTGGTTCTCTTAATTTTTCTATTCGAATGTACAGGCCAGAATTCCTAATATACCTTCATGGCATAAAATGTTCTAGACACTAAATAAATATTTATTTATATGGAATAAACTATGAAAGCTTTCTGTTCAGCCTAGTACAACACTGGATTTTCTTTACCTTAATGTGCAACTAAAGTGTGAAATATTCAGTGGTTACTTTCTAAGATCAGAAAAGTCTTTCTTTAGTGGTCAACTCAATTTTGATTTACTGATTATTTTCATTAGGAAGTGACTTAATTTAAAAGATCAATAGAAAAATATATAATCCAACTTCTCTTGTTTGAAAATAAACTCATTTGAAAAAAAATTTTATGATGAAGGAATTTGAACATTTCCTTCATGCTATGAGACTCACTCTGAAAGACCAGCGATGGATAAGAGCTCTAGTGTTAGTGATTATTTTTGTGCATAGCATTATTTCCACTTAAAATTACCAAGAGTAAGGAAACAGTTGTTTTTAAGTGAGAAAGTGAGAATTAAAGACATACTCTTTAATATTACATAAATCAAATTCCTAACACCTGACAAATCAAACTTTTTTTGACTATCTTCTATGGCACTTATATTAACATAATAAAACATTCTATAGGTGCCATATATGAAAAAAATATATTTTAATAGTTGGATGAAATAATTTTCATTATTAAATTTTGGTGCACTTTGATGCAATTAGCATTGCTAATCAATTGGACCAGTAAATCAGATATTGGGGAGGTAAATATTCATTTCCCTTTTTTCCCTGCCAGTTATTCTTTTGACTAGAGGCTTATCTTATAATTTGTGGCATTCTTCTTTGATTTTAGCAATGTATACTATTTATCTTTAAATAAACTTTGTGAATTAAAATGAAATTAATTTTAAAAAACAAACTGAATATCAGAAGTATATTTATCTCAGAAAAACCATACTATATTTATTTCTATTATTTATTTGTTCTTAAAATTTCAGTTAATGTCAAGATGCATGCACTGTTATAGTGTTTTTTGTCAATTCAAAATTTCATTCTAATTTTACCCAAAATTCTCTCTTCCAATTTTAAAGTAAAAAAATTTTTTTCTTCAATTACTAGACAGAAATTATACTGGTAAATCTGCATGACATAAAAGAAGCTAGTATTAGCATTAATTTTCCTACAATAAGGAGGATGTCAGGAAACTATTCACCTTCAATCCCTGTAACCCTGGCAAGAGAAAATCACCTACTTTCACATTAAGCTTAACCTTTTGGAACATTAATTATTTATGCAACAATTTCCTTTCTGAGTATTCAAGTACAGTATTACTCACATGCTTTGACTTTTGTGATGTTGAAAAATTATAAAATGTGCAATAAGGAATTGAATCCTCATGGTTCAGTTTCTTTTAAGGAGTTTCTATTTTAGTTCTTTTAACCACATGATACTAAAAAATAGTAATGTTTTCAGCATTAGAAATTTTTGATGAAATGTGTTTTTGAAAAATATGGAAAATAATAAAAATCTGTATTTAATACACTTTTTTTTTAAAGATTTTATTTATTTATTTGACAGAGAGAAATCACAAGTAGATGGAGAAGCAGGCAGAGAGAGAGAGAGAGGGAAGCAGGCTCTCTGCTGAGCAGAGAGCCCGATGCGGGACTCGATCCCAGGACTCTGAGATCATGACCTGAGCTGAAAGCAGCGGCTTAACCCACTGAGCCACCCAGGCGCCCTATTTAATACACTTTTTACACACAAGATAATCAAATTAAAATGACTGTAATTTTCAAATACGAAGAAGAGTATGTTAGCTTTTATGAGATTCACAGTCTTTTTTTTTTTTTTTTGAGTCCTCATAATTTACACAATCTACCAATTTACTGAGGCTAATTTTCTTATTGTCCCACTGTGGAACCACTTCAGTGAAAAAGAATGAGACATAGTAGTTTGTTGTCTAAATTACAAAGTCCTGGATCCCAACTAATCCCCATCCTGGGCCCTTTCCCCAGAGATTCTGAATAGATGAGTTTGGGGAAGGAATCAGACACTGGTACACAAAGGCCCCTGGTGATTCTTGATGTGAAAACAGAGGCAGAAGAAAAATTATTAAATTTCCTTACCTACTGACAAGCCCTTAAAACAGGCAGAGTGACTCTCCTCTAAGCACTCAACTTCCCCCACCTTAAGGCTTTGCTAAGGGCAAAAGGCAATCCTAGCCTGACTGACCCCCACCCCCAACCAGGATACTGTAAGTCTACTTCAACAATTCCTTTGGAAACTTTATCTCTAAACCTCCAAGGTAGTGTTGACAATCATTCCCAAGCATATGGCCCATTGATATACATCTAAAGGGTCTCATGAGAAGGTTTTATTACTGGTAATAAATATATTTTTTTTTTCCAAAACAATAGCTAGCCCCTCAAGGTCCTACAAACCTTGCTTCCAAAATTCCTTAGAGACCTATGCTATCCCTAACCCTTCCCAACTTACAAGTATATAATAGACCACTCCTCACATTCCTGTGGCAGCAGCTCTTCCTGCCCACGGGTCCTGTCCCCATGCTTTAATAAATCACCTTTTTGCACCAGTGACATATTAAGAATTCTTTCTTAGCCATTGGCTCTGGACCTGGCCCCACCGAACCTCACCTAGATTCTAGAACTTCATCAATTCTAGTGAGCAATCAGTTCTTTAAGTACCTTTAAAACAAGGGTCTCAGACTTGTTGCACTTTGCACAGATCTGGGAAACTAAAAAACATGGATACTTGGGTCCTATGTCCACACATTCTAATTTAATTGTTCTGAGCCATGGCCTGAGCATCGTGTTTTTTTTTAGTTCTACATGATTCTAATGATCAAAACGGCTGCTTGCATCAGTCACCAGCAAATTCTAGCAGTCTTTATGCTCTTGGTCCAGATGTGAGACAGTTGTTTCAATCCATTGCTGCTACCGCATCTGCAGCTCGATACTCAATGTCATTTTGGCATCATCTGATGCCCTCTACCTTATCTTCACATCTGCATTTTGGCATCTCTCCAACTGATTCATGCCCTCTCCTTGAAATCTTAGGAAACATTCTGTCCTTTTGACAGTCTGAGCCATCCTTTCATGTGAGCCTGGCCTCCCACATGAATACATAGAGTTCTCCAATTAGATTCTGCAGTCTCCCACCAAAAACAAACAGAACAAAATAAAGTTTGTTCTCAATCATTAAAACCCATTGTGGCAGGCAGGGCATCAGGCTGGAGAACTATGTCAACTCAACTCCCCAAGAATTCCTGAACTGATATAAACTACTGAACCAAAGTCTGATATTAATTCCTCAGCAAAATTTAACAAATACACCCCAAATTTTTGATACAATCCTTCATTTCCAAGTTCTATAGCCTCCACTGTTCTATGGAAAAAATTTATTTCTTCATTTGGTAAATTGCTCTTGAATCTCTCCAGGTGTTTCCTTCTACTCTTTATTGACTTTCTCTATCATCCCGGCACCTGTTGCTGACATTGTTACTTTTATCCACAGATATAAATTTTTATAAATTTTACAAACTATTTGGAATAACCTGTTTTGAGTTTTACTTATTTCCAAGACACTTTTCATTTTCTTGTTTCCAACTTTTTCTCATTCTATTCTGTTACTATGATTGACAATTCTGAAATTTATTTTCATTAAACCTTCAAAACTATTTCTGAAATACACTATGGAGCAGCATACTCACAATCTAACTGCAAGGGAATTTTTCAAAAACTGCAATACTCATCATACAAGTTTCGTAAGTCCATACAAAATATTAAATTTTTCAAAATGATAAATTATATAGCTCTAGATTATATAGTCTGTCTCCTTAGATTTCTTTCAATGAATGTAAAATTATAGACCCCACTAGGAATTGTAACAAGTTGAGGAAGTAATTCAGTATTTATAGTGAAAACTATTAATGAGGTGATTTTTGCTATTTTGTGAAAAATTAAGACTAAATCCTTGCTTGTTGATAGTAGGAAAGATTTTGTAATAGGAACATGTACTAAACAGCAACTTCCAGACTATATCTTTCATGATATTCATTAATGATTAAATAAAAAGGGAATATAGTGTTTGATAATTCTTAAAAAAGGTAGTCTAACCAAAATGGCTCTCTTTTTACACACAATTGACCAATATATTGAAGGCTGTGCCAAAATCAGTAATGTGGTTTTTTTCTATAAAATTGCAATGAGTGTAATACCTTCTTGACAGTATAATAATCAAGCTCTTTCTGTGTATAAATTTGTTAATATTGTAATTCCAAATTTTTTAATTCTGCAAGTAACTTCAATTTTGAAGATATTAAACTCATGTAAAGCCAATTTGGTAAATTATTTTGTGACTGACAAAAATTATTAATACATAATAATACTACACATTATATTAGGTATTTGCATAGTACCTATTATTGTATAAGGGTATAACAATTAATAAAATTAGATACCCCTGAAGTAGTTTTAACAGCTGTAAAGACACATAACTTTAGCTATGTGATGTGCTGATAAATGGATAGCACTGGCTATCCCCAAAACATGCATATATGCATATGTTTATTGTGAATCTTACAGATAAAAAGGTTGTGCAGCATATAATATACAAATAATAAAATTTACAATACTCTGTATCCTAAATTTCATATAGCCAGCTAATATATTTTGTTGATTTTGGCTAACTTTATATTCACCATGATTGCAAGAGATTGGTATAATTCTGACAAATGTTTGTGGATATTCTTATTTACCTTAATGTGCACGATGAAGTGAAATGAGTATCTATACATTGGAATTTCCTATCAATAGTACTAGAGACCTTTTTGCTGAACTGGATTATAATTTTTTGAGTAATGGAAGAATAGGCTTTTTATTCTTTTGTGCCATTCACAATGTGGTGGCCAAAGTCACAACACACTTATAAATTCCAACTCCATTATTAACTTTTTTTCTCCTTTGCTTTCTTAATTCCAGGGTTTTCAATCTACTTCTCAAAGGACCAGATACTATATAATTCATGCTTGCTGACCATATGGTCTTTGTTTCAGCTACTCAACTATGCCATTAGAGAAAAAAGTAGCCATATGGCTAGGTTCCAAAATCACTTTATATATAAAAACAGGCTGTTGACCCACAGGTGGAAGTTTTCCGATCCCTGGTCTAGATAATGAATAAATGAACAAATCAAGTCCTGATTTGTAGAATTTTATTTCAGTGGTATTCTCCCCCCACAGTCAATTTAGGTTATCCAAGTGACTTCACTGAAAGAGGAGTTGAGAAGAGATGCTCAGTAGCACAGTGTCCTCTAGTATTTCAAACATGCAGATACAAAATATATGGGAAAAGTAAAGTATAGTAACATAATTAGAAAATAAGTTTCAGTATTTACTACATTTAACATTAATAAAATGTATTTAAATACATGTGGTCACTCACATATTATTACTATCAACCAGTTTGTAAAATTCCTGAAAATTTAATAATCTGCTCTGTGAAGCAATATAAATGAGCTCTAGAAACCATTGTTTATTTTTTTTGAGATTTTATTTATTTAAAGAGAGTACATGAACTGGGGTAGGGGAAGAGGGAGAAGGGAGAGAGAATCTCATGCAGACTCCCCTGAGCGCAGAGCCCTCCTAGGGCTCAATCTCAAACTGTGAGACCATAACCTGAGCCAAAATCAGGAATCAGTCACCTAGCCAACTGACCCACCCAGGCACCCTTAGAAGCTACTGGTTTTATACTTCATAATATGTAATTTTAAAGTGTTTAAGTAGTCCAATTTCTATAAATAATTATAAATATTCCTTAGACATTGTCCTTAAAATTCTTGACAAAGCATTTGTTCACTAACTGACCTTCAACAACTTTTGTGAAAAACTATTATCAGTGTTTATTGCACTAATAATATCAGATACAGATATAATTCTGAAGACAAATAAATGGATATGAACAAATACAGTCAAATATTAAACATTACATATAGATTATCATCTCTATGTCCTTTCAAATTAAGAGAGAACTGTAGGGAAAACACATTGATCATAAATATTCTCATGAATCCTATATTCACTTTGACAATTGATGAATAGTAGGAGTCCTTTCATCTTTTGACACATGCCCATGTATTAGGTAAGGATTACAAGCTTTGCTATTTGCCTTCCTCATAAGAATATATTAAAGAATATTTTAAAAATCCTTATCTGGTAGAAAGGCATTTTGTTAAAAACAGAGACTTTAAACTCCACGCACAATAAGACCTCGTGTTGTGGTTAAATAGTGGCATTGGATAGGCCAGTTGGTTTATTGTGAATACACACAGCAGATACGTCAGATCCAACTGGCAAGTCTACTGACTCAAGCCCAGTCTCCTAGTGCCATTTCTTTGAGTACAACCTCGTGATAACAGTAGCATGGTTTGACAGAGGGCTCAGTAGAGAAGCTGCAGGGTCTTTGACTCCTATATGCTAAACTTTGCCTTAGATAATCCTTCATGAACTGACCTTTTAGATTAATGGTTTTAACTTTGACTTTACAGTGCAAATGTAAATGTGCCAGTAATAGTCTGAGGTGGTATAATATTCAGTCTTACATATGTGGGGAAATAAATGCAAAGCCCTATGTTTGCTAGCTGAAGAAGAAAACCAACAATCCAATATGGGTATTTATAAAATGATCTCCAGCTTATTTGAAAATGAATATATGAAAATATATAAGGCAAGGTATATTCAATGTTAAGAAGAGAACATTGGTAGAACACTTTACTAAGAAAAAACATTGAAACATTTAGCTTCTAAATTTTGAATCAGTTTTTGTGTTTATTTATTGAACAATTCCCTCAGGTCCAAATTCTAGTATTTCCCAGGAGGAAAAGACAAAAAGCAAAACAGAGATCATGGAAAGAATTAAGAGAATTCTAAGAAGGAAAGGTGTTAAACTCAAGAAGTAAATTGTCTGAAGGAGAGTTAATAGATTAATAGCATAAATACTCTTATTATTTTTACTTTTTTTATTTTTAAAAAGGTTTTATTTATTTATTTGACAGAGGGAGAGAGATCACAAGTAGGCAGAGCAGCAGGCAGAGAGAAGCAGGCTTCCCACTGAGCAGAGAGCCTGATGCGGGCTCTATCCCAGGACCCTGGAATCATGACCTGCGCTGACGGCAGAGGCTTAACCCACTGAGCCACCCAGGTGCTCCAGTCTTATTATTTTTAAAAATAACACTTTTATAATACACTTGGGGATGGAGGGGAGTACTTTGGAAAAGTCTTCTGAGAAACCTGCATGAATTCAGCCTACTGTGATCAGCTTATATCCTGAAATAGGTTTTTAACTTTTCCATACCTTTGTTAGACCACAAATTCTGAGAACGTTTAAGGAACATGCCAATTGACAAATACCTGTAAGTAAAAAATCCCTGTCAGCATTTGGTTGTTGTGGAAGCAGTAACAGCTATGTTAATAAAATATTTCTTTTTAATGAAGGCCTAGAATAATGGTATGAGCTATCTTCCTATCACATGGAAAAGGAAGTTCTGGTATAAATGAATGTCAAATGCCATAGGGCATTGAATTGAAAACATTTCATAGCAGTTTTTAGTTGGAGTAAATTTATGTCATCACTTAATCACTGGATATAAAACAAAACTGTTTAATCATGTCATTGTGTGAAATATTAAAGTTCTCATCCTCCATAGAACTTTCACATTTGAAAATAATTATTTATTGGTGTTTCATCAGTCTGTTTGGGCTTCCATAATGAAATGCTACAGATGAGGTAGTTTACAAGCAACAACTAATTTATTTCTCACATTCCTGGAGGCTGGGAAGCCAAAGATCAGGGAGCTAGTATGATCATATTTTGGTGAGGACTTCCTCCTGGTTCATAGGCAGAGATTTTTCACTGTGTCCTCAAATGGTAGAAGGGACCAGGGGTTTCTTGGAACATCTTTTAAAGGCACTAATCCAGGGATGCCTGGGTGGCACAGTCTGTTGAGTGTATGACTCTTGATTTTGGCTAACATTGTCCTCAGGGTCATGAAATGGAGCACCATGTTAGTCTCAGTACTCAGCATGGAGTCTGCTTCAGTTTCTCTCTCCCTCTTTCTCTACCCCTCCTGCTCCTTCTTTATGGCTCTCTAAAATAAATATATCATTAAAAAAAAAGGAGTCACTAATCCCATTAATAAATGTTTCATCCTCATGGCTTAAGTAATTCTCCAAGGCCCTTTTTACTAATACCATCAAATTTGGGTGTCAAGATTTGAACATATGAATGTTCCAACCTCCAAACAATAGCATGTTCTATGTTAATAGAACAATAAATAAAGTATATAGGCACTTCATTCTTTTCTTTTTTTTTTTTTTTTTTTTGGAAAGATTTTATTTATTTATTTGACAGAAAGAGAGATTACAAGTAGACAGAAAGGCAGGCTGAGGGAAAGAGCAGAGAGCCTGATGTGGAACTCGATCCCAGGACCCTGAGATCATGACCTGAGCCGAAGGCAGAGGCTTAACCCACTGAGCCATCCAGATGTCCCTAGGCACTTCATTCTTGATTCTTCAGATTAACAAAGGTTTTTGGTTGTTTGTTTGTTTTTACTCTAGGTAGATACCTTTTTTTTTCTTTCTTTTTTTTTTCCTTTTTTTATTTGAGAAGGAAAGAGTGAGCAGAAGCAGGGTGAGAGGCAGAGGAAGAAGCAGACTTCTTCATTGAGCAAGGAGCCTGATGTGGGTCTTGATCCCTGGACTCTGGGTCATGACCTGAGCTGAAGGCTGATGTCTAACCAACTGAGACAGCCAGGTGCCACTAGATTCCCTTTTTCATGAAGGTTCCTGTTGTTTAAGTAACTAAAATACTGTATAGAGCAACCTGATTACCTGCGTTCCCTCACTGTGGATGTTATCCAAAAGTTCCACCAATCAACCTGATTCCTAAGGCAGAAATGTCTAACTTTCCAGCAAATATGTGTGTCCATCTCTATACTTCAAAATTGTTGCTGGGAAATGGATGCCCAGCCAGGGACTATATTTTCTAGCTCCCTTCCTTTTTTCACCATCTTAAATCTAGAAGGAGATGCATGACCAGGTTCTACCAATGGAATATGAGTGAAAGTAAAAGGAGTCACTTCTGCCCCAAAGTGATTAAGCAAAATGTGTGCTTTCTATACTTCTTTCCTCATTTGTGACCTTATGTAGAGGTCCTGAATGATGGAAACCTCATGAAATGGAAGAAATGTGGATCCCTAAATTACAACGAAAGAAGTAGCCATGCACAGAATAGGAATCATTTGGATTTTAAATGAATAATAAATAAAGTCATCAAATCAAAATGCCAGAAAGTAAGAAGGGAAAAGAAATAAAACAACCAGAAAATTTAATAATAATTTTAAGTAATTTAAAAGTGCCAGAAATACTTATCAATAATTACTTTAAATATAAATGGTTACAAAAAAAATAAATGGTTACATTCTCCAAATATATGGCAAAAGATATATAGTGCTAAATGAATTACAAAACAAGACCCAAACTATACGGTGGCTACAAAAAAAAAATCCTTTAAGTTTAAGGACACAAGTAAAAGTACAGAAAAATGTATTCCATGCAAATGGAAAACAAAAACAAACAAAGCAATGAGCTATACATCTATTAGACAAAACAGACTAAGACAAAGGCTGTACTAAGATACAAAAAATATTAGATTATATACAATAAAATGGTCAATCCAAAAAGAGGATATAACATTTATAAATATTAAGCTCCCAATATTGTAGCACCTAAATATATAAAGCAAATATTAAAGACTTAAAGCAGGAAATAGACAACAATAGGAAGGACCTTCATAACCTGCTTTCATCAGCTGATAAAATATCCACCCAGAAAATCAATAAGGAAACATTGGGATTCAGTGACCCATTAGACGAGATGGGCTTAACAGACATTTATCAAACATTCCATTCAAAAGCAGAATATATGTTCTTAAGAGAACATGGAAATTTTCCATGACAGATATGTAGGTCCACAAAATGTCTTAATTTAAGAAGATTGAAATAACAACAAGAATTTTTTTTTCTGACCACAATGGCATGAAATTGGAAATTTTAAGAAAAAAATGGAAAATGCACATATGTGTAAAGATGAAACATACTACTAAACAATAAATGTATCAAAAAAGAAAAAAAAATCTTCAGACAAATGAAAAAAAAATACAACATACCAACACTTGTTGGATGTAGCAAAAGCAGTTCTACAAGGGAAGTTCATAATGATGAGTGTTTATATATATATATTAAAAAAAAAAACACTTCAAACCACCTAACTTTACACTTCAAAGAACTAAAAAAAGAAGAATAAATGAAGCCAAAAGTCATTAAAAGGATCTTTGTTAGTAAAGTAAAAGATCAGAGTGTAAAATAATAAAATATTGTCTAAAAGGTCTACAGAAAAGATCAACAAACCAAGGGCTGGGTCTTTGAAAATGAATGAAATTGACAAATCATTAGTCAAACTCACCAAGAATAAGAGAAGTCTCAAATAAAATCAGAAAGAAAAGACATTACAATTGATACCATAGAAATAAAAAAGATCTTGAGACTATTATGACAAATACACATCAACAAACTAAAAAACCTAAATGAAATTGACAAATTCCTAAAAATACACAAACTACTAAGATTGAATCATGAAGAGAAAATCTGAATAGAACAATTACTAGTATGGAGACTGAATCATTAATTGAAAAGCTTCCAACAAACAGAAGTTAAAGACAAGGTGACTTCACTGGAAATTTTTACCATACATTTAAAGAAAATTGAATACCAATCTTTCTCAAATTCTTCCAAGAACTAGAACAGAAGTGAAAACATTCCAACTCACTTTTGAAGGCCATCATTATCCTGATACTAAAACTTGACAACACAACAGAAAAGGAAATTGCAGGCCAGTACCTCTTATGAACATAGATGCAAAAGTCCTCGACAAAATATTAAAAAAAAAACAAATTCAATAATACATTAATAGAATCAGACACCATGATGAAGTGGAATTTATTTAAAGAGGCAAGGATAGCTTAACATCCACAAATCAATGTGATACAGCACCTTAACGAAATGAAGGATAAAAATCATATAATCACCTCAATAGATGTAGAAAAAGCATTTGCCAAAAATCAATATCCTTTCATGATAAAAACTCAACAAAGTGGTTATACAGAAAATGAACCTAACCATAATCAAAGCCATATATAACAATACCAAAACTAATATTACACTCATTGATGAAAAATCAAAACTTCTCCTCTGTGATTAGAATAACGATGCCCACATTAACCACTTTTATTCAAGTTCTACCTAGAATGTAGGCAAGAAAAAGAAGGCAAACAAATTTGAAGGGAAAAGCAAAACTTTCTTTACTTAGAGATGCTATGTTATTATATACAGGAAGCCCTAAAGACTCCACCAAAAACTGTTAGAACTGATAAATGAATTAAGTTGTAGGATATAACACCAATGTATAAATGTATTTCTATACAATAACAAGGAATTATCAGAAAGATAAATGAAGAAAACAGTCCCATCTGTGATTGCATCAAAAAGGACAGAATTTCTAGGAATAAATTTAACTAAGCAGGTGAAAAACTGGTGTTCTGAAAACTATAGAACATTGTTGAAGGAAGCTGAAAAAGACAGAAATAAATGGAAAAATATCTATGCTCATGGACTGGAAGAACTGATGTTGTTTAAATGTTCATACTGCCCAAAGCAATGTACAGATTTAATACAATTCCTATCAAAATTCCAATAGCATTTTTCACAAAAATAATGCCATCCTAAAATTTGTATGGGACCACAAAAGACCCTGAATTGCCACAGCAAGCTTAAGGAAAACAAAGCTGAAGTCATTAATATTAATTGTCATTAAAAGGATCATCGGCATTATATTAATATCCCTGAGGTCAAATAATATTACAAAGCTATAGTAATCACACATAAAAACAAACATATAAACCAATGAAATAGCTCAGAAATAACCCATATGTAAATGGCTATTTAATTTACAACAAAGTAGCCAAGGATATACAATGGGGAAAGAATAATCTTCAATAGCTAGTACTGGGAAAATTGGAATTTCACATGCAAAATGATGTAATTGTGCCACAATCATACATCATAAATAAAAATTAACTCAAAATTTTATTCAGGCATTTTTTTATTAACTTTTTAAAAAATTTTTATTAACATATAATATATTATTAGCCTCAGGGTACAGGTCTGTGAATCACCAGGTTTACACACTTCACAGCACTCACCATAGCATTTTTAAGAATTTTACACATATTGTCATATTTAATCATTTCAACAGCAATTGGTGAATGTTGCACACTAAAACAAAATATATGATTCTATCCATTCATTTAACAGCATTAGAAGCATCTACATTTAAAGATAATATAATTATATTATCAACTCATATTTCTTTATTGTCTATTACTAATTTGCTCTTACTGTCAAAGATGATAACAGAAAAACCTACTTTTAAATCTGGATTGTAATTATTTTTTCATATTTATTCTTATCTGAACAACATAAAGTGGACTAAAGAACCTCTCTGAGGCTTATTTTTCTCACCTACAAGCTAGTACAAGACACACCTAAAGGGACTATTGACATGATTAAGTATGAAACTATATGTAAAATGCTTTAAAATGTCAAAGATGATACCAGAAAAACCTACTTTTAAATCTGGATTGTAATTATTTTTTCATATTTATTCTTATCTGAACAATATAAAGTGGGTTAAAGAACCTCTCTGAGGCTTATTTTTCTCACCCACAAGCTAGAGTAAGACACACCTAAAGGGACTATTGACATGATTAAGTATGAAAATATATGTAAAATGCTTTAAAATGCCTGACATGGGGGGAAGAAGCAAGACGCCAGAGGAGTAGGAGACCAAAATCATCAGGTCCCAGTAATTCAACTAGATAGTTATCATACCATTCTGAACACCTACAAACTCAACAGTAGATAGAAGAGAATAACAGCAATTCTAAGAACAGAAAATTGACCAATGTCCAGAAGGTAGGATGCGAAGAGAAATGAATCTGAAGCAATGGAAAGATAGACTGCAGGGGGAGGTGCTGGCTCCTGGGAAGCGAGAGAGTAGTGGAGGACAAAATTGGGATATTTAGAAGTCTGCTCCAGAGGGACATCACTCTAGAGGCTAAGTGGGGATGGAACCGTCCCAGGGACAGTGTGGTCTCAGGACCCGTGGGGGTCACAAAAAGACCAAGGGTGTCTGAGTGTGGTAGAGCTCCCAGATATCAGAGCAAAAAAGCCAGATGCAGGGGCGCCTGGGTGGCTCAGTGGGTTAAGCCGCTGCCTTCGGCTCAGGTCATGATCTCAGGGTCCTGGGATCGAGTCCCGCATCGGGCTCTCTGCTCATCAGGGAGCCTGCTTCCCTCTCTCTCTCTCTGCCTGCCTTTCCATCTACCTCTGATTTCTCTCTGTCAAATAAATAAATAAAATCTTTAAAAAAAAAAAAAAAAGCCAGATGCAAAGATGGAACCAAGGAATGGGTTCCCAGTTTGGGATTACCTTAAACCATGATCCAAGGCACTGTCAGGCCACTGCCCTTCAAGCATGGACACTACAAGTGGCAGATCTGGAGATATCCCCTCCTTCCTCCTCTGGCGGGAGCAGCACGAGAGGATGATGCAGGAATCTGCTGGGTTTGGAGAATCCAAATGGGGTGTCCACCAGAGATAGGAATGCTTGGTCACAGGTTGGGTGAGCTCAGAGTGTGACCAGAGAAATGGGAGGGATTGACTGCTTTTCTCTGAGGGTGCACTGAGGAGTGGGGCTATGAGCTCTTGGCTACAGATATTGAGAGGCCACCATTTTCATTCCCACCCTCCAAAGCTATATGGAAAGTATTCAGGTAACAAAAACTACCAAGAGTGAACGTGAGCAGATTACTTAGCCTGGCCCCTGACAAGGGTGGTGCAATTCTGGCTGGGGCAAAGACATTTGATAATCACTGCAACAGGCCCCTCTCCCAGAAGATTAGCAAGAACATCCAGCCAAGACCAAGTTCACCAATCAATGAGAACTTCAGAACTCCAGGGCTGGGGGAAAGCAACACATAGAATTCATGGCTTTTTTCCCCATGATCATTTTTTTTTTTAATTAACTTTGAAAGACCAATTCTTTTTCTTATTCTATTTTTAAAATTGTTCCTCTTTCTTATTTTAACATTTTTAAACAATTTTTTTCTTATCAATACTTCTTTAAAAATCTTTTAAAATTTTCATTGTTATAGTCATATTTTATCCCTTCATTGTATTTAACCTTATTTTTTGTATACACATAGGTTCTTTTTCTTTAAAATTTTGTGATACAACTTCTTCTAACAGATCAAAATACACCCTAAATCCACTGCATGGATTTCTTCTAGTATCCACCCAGATCACATTCTTTCCTCCTTTTTTTTTTTCAAAAAAACTTCTAATATCATCAATTCCTTCTTTAGAATCTTTTTTTTTAAATTTTCATCTTTACAGTCATATTACATCCCTTCATCATGTTTACCCTTATTGTTGTATATATGTTTAACTTTCATTAAAATTTTAGGAAATAGTTTTTTCTAACAGACCAAAATACACCCAGAATAAAAAATGTGGTTCTATTCTATTCACCAGTCTAAAATATATGTATATTAAACTTAAATATATATATTTAAATTATATATATATATATGTATATACTTTTCTTTTTTCCCCTTTCATCTCCACCTTGTTCCAGGTTTCTTCTGATTTGGTTAGTGTATATTTTTCAGGGGCCATTGTAACCCTTTTAGTATTTTCTTCCCCATTCATCTATTCTTATCTGGATAAAATGATGAGGTGGAAAAACTCACCACAAATAAAGAGAACAAGAGGCAGTACCAACAGCTAGGGACCTAGTCAATAATGACATTAGTAGTATGTCAGAACTAGAGTTCAGAATGACAATTATCAAGGTGCTAGCTGGGCCCAAAAAAAGCATGGAAGATATTAGAGAATCTCTTCCTGGAGAAATAAACTCCTTTTATGGAGAAATAAAAGAAATAAAATCTAACCAATTGAAATTTAAAAAGCTATTAATGAGGTACAATAAAAAATGGAGGCTCTTACTGCAAGATAAAAGAGGTAGAAGACAGAATTAGTGATATAGAAGACCAAATGATGAGAATAAAGAAGCGGAACAAAAGAGAGACAAAAAACTACTGGGCCATGAGGGGAGAATTCGAGAGATAAGTGACACCACAAGACAAAACAATATCAGAATAATTGGGATCCCAGAAAAAGAAGAAAGACAGGGGCAGAAGGTATAGTGGAGCAAATTATAGCAGAGACTCTCCCTAATTTGGCTAAGGGAACAAACATCAAAATCTAGGGAGCACAGAAAACCCCCCCTCAAAACCAATAAAAGTAGGCCCAGAACCCGTCATCTAATAGTAGAAATTACAAGTCTCAGTGACAAAGAGAAAATCCTGAAACCAGCTCGGACAAGAGGTCAATAACATACAATGGTAGAAATATTAGACTGTCAGAGCTATCCATAGACACTTGGCAGGCCAGAAAGAACTGGCATGATATATTCAGAACACTAAATGAGAAAAATATGCAGCCAAGAATACTATATCCAGCTAGGCTGTCATTGAAAATAGAAGAGATTAAAAAAAGCTTACAACAGCCTCTCCCGGCTGAAACCCGGGAGACCAGAGCGAGACGCGGGGACCATGTTCCGACGCAAGCTGACAGCCCTTGACTACCACAACCTAGCTGGTTTCAACTGCAAAGATAAAACAGAATTTAGAAACTTTATTGTTTGGCTTGAAGACCAGAAAATCAAACACTACAAGATGAAGACAGAGGTAATTTAAGAAACATCCACAGCAGTGACTGGCCCAAGTTCTTTGAAAGTATCTCAAAGATGTTAACTGTCTTTTCAAGATTCAAGATCGACAAGAAGCAATTGACTGGCTTCTTGGTTTAGCTGTTAGACTTGAATATGGAGATAATACTGAAAAATACAAGGACTTGGTACCTGATAACACAAAAAATGCTGACAATGCAGCTAAAAATGCAGAGCCATTGATCAATTTGGATGTAAATAATCCTGATTTTAAGGCTGGTGTAATGGCTTTGGCTAACCTTCCTCAGATTCAGCGTCATGATGATTACCTGGTAATGCTTAAGGCAATTCGCATTTTCGTCCAGGAGCACCTGACACAGGATGCAGTTGCTAAAGCAAATCAAACGAAAGAGGGCTTGCCTGTTGCTTTAGACAAACATATTCTTGGTTTTGACACAGGAGATGCAGTTCTTAATGAAGCTGCTCAAATTCTGCGATTGCTGCATATAGAAGAGCTCAGAGAGCTACAGACAAAAATTAATGAAGCCATAGTAGCTGTTCAGGCAATTATTGCTGATCCAAAGACAGACCACAGACTGGGGAAAGTTGGAAGATGAACGTTTTAGGATTTCAGCTTCTCATCTACTTAGTACAATTGGGAACCATGTATGCTCTGGCATGTGTTTGAAAATCAAATGTCACATTTTCAGGGGAAGAATCCTAGAAATTTGACTATGTTCTTGAGATTTACCATCATTGCTTTTTCTTTAATAAAGTTCAGGAAAGTGGAAAAAAAAAAGCTTACAACAAAAAAAATTAAAAGAATTTGCAAACACCAAACCAACCCTATAGGAAATATTGAAAAGGGTCCTCCAAGAAAAGAGTAAGCTTAAAAGTAGTAGACCAGAAAGGAACAGAGACAATATACAGTAACAGTCACCTTACAGGCAATAAAATGGCACTAAATTCATATTTTTCAAGAGTTACCCTGAATGTAAATGGGCTAAATGTCCCAATCAAAAGACACAGGGTATCAGAATGGATTAAAAAAAAAAAAAAAAAAAAACAAGACCCATCTATATGCTATTTATGAGAAACTAATTTTATACCCAAAGACACCTCCAGATTTAAAGTGAGAGGGTGGAAAACAGTTTACCATGCTAATGGACATTGAAAGAAAACTGGCGTGGCAATCATTCTATAAGGTAAATTAGATTTTAAGCCAAAAACTGTAATAAGAGATGAGGAAGGACATTATTTCATACTTAAAGGTTCTGTCCAACAAGAAAATCTAACAATTTTAAATACCTATGGCCCTAACATGGAAGCAGCCAATTATATAAGCCAATTAATAACAAAATAAAAGAAATATATTGACAATAATACAAAAATAGTAGGGGACTTTAACACCCCCCTCACTGAAAAGGACAGATCATCTAAGCAAAAGACCAACAAGGAAATAAACTGGACACACTGGACCAGATGGACATCATATATATATTCAGAACATTCCATCCTGGAGCAACAAAATGCACATTCTTCTCTAGTGCTCATGGAGCATTCTCCAGAAATAGATCACATCTTGGGGCAAATATCAGGTCTCAACTATTTCCAAAAGATTGGTATCATTCCCTATATATTTTCAGACCACAATGCTCTGAAGCTAGAACTCAAACACAAGAGGAAAGTAGAAAAAAAAACCCAAATACACAAGGCTAAAGAGAATCCTAGTAAAGAATGAATGGGTCAACCATTAAAAAAAATTCATGGAAACAAATGAAAGTGTAAAAACAACTGTTAAAAATCTTTGGGATGCAACAAAGGCAGCCCTAAGAGGAAAGTATATAGCAATATAAGCCATTAAAAAAAATTGCAAATATACAACCTAACCCTATTCTTAAGGGAGCTGGAGAAAGAACAGCAAATATAGCCTAAACCCAGAGAAATAATAAAGATCAGAGCAGAAATCAATGAAGTAGAAACCTAAAGAACAGTAAAACAAATCAACAAAACTGGGAGCTGGTTCTTTGAAAGAATGAATAAGATTGATAAACCTCTGGCCAGACTTACCAAAAGAAAAGAGAAAAGACCCAAATAAATAAAATCATAAATGACAGAGGATAGATCACAACCAACACCAAAGAAATACATACAAATATAAGAACATACTATGAGCAACTATATGCCAGCAAGTTTGACAATCTGGAAGAAATGGATGCATTCCTAGAAACATATAAACTACCAAAACTGAACCAGGAAGAAACAGAAAACCTGAACAGACCCATAACCAGTAAGGAGATTGAAGAAATCATCAAAAATCTCCCAACAAACAAGAGCCTGGAGACAGATGTCTTCCCAGGAGAATTCTACCAAACATTTAAAGAACAATTAATTCCTATTCTCCTGAAACTGCTCCAAAAAATAGAAATGGAAGGAAAACTTTCAACCTCATTTTATGAGACCAGCATTACCTTGATCCCAAAAGCAGACAAAGATCCCATCAAAAAAGGGAATTATAGACCAATATCCTTGATGAACATGGATGCAAAAATTCTCACCAAAGTACTAGCCAACAGGATCCTACACTACATGAAAAGAATTATTCACCAAAACCAAGAGGGATTTATTCCAGGGCTGCAAGGTTGGTTCAACATCCACAAATCAACCAATATGATACAATTCATTAATAAAAGGTAGAACAAGAACCATATGATACTCTCAATAGATGCTGAAAAAATTTGACAAAATACAGCATCCTTTCTTGATCAAAACTCTTCACAGTGTAGGCACAGAAGTTACATACCTCAATATCATCAAAGCCATCTATGAAAAACCCACAGCAAATATCATTCTTGATGGGGAAAAACTGAGAGCTTTTCCCCTAAGGTCAGGTGCACAGAAGGGATGTCCACTATACTCCCTGATATTCAATATAGTACTGTAATTCCTAGCCTCAGCAATCAGACAACAAAAACAACTTAAATAAAATTGGCAAAGAAGAAGTCAAACTGTCACTCTTTGTAGATGACATGACACTTTATGTGGAAAACGCAAAAGACTCCACTTCAAAACTGCTAGAACTCATACAGGAATTCAGTGAAGTGTCAGGATATAAAATTAATGCACAGAAATCAGTTGTATTTTTATATACCAACAACAGGACAGAAAAAAAGAGAAACTAAGGAGTCAATCTCATTTACAATTGCACCCAAAACTACAAGAGACCTAGGAATAAACCTAACCAAAGAGGCAAAGAATCTGTACTCAGAAAACTATAAAATATTCATGAAAGAAATTGAGGAAGACACAAAGAAATGGAAAAACATTCCATGCTCATGGATTGGAAGAACAAATATTGTGAAAATGTCTATGCTACCTAAGGCAATCTACCCATGTAACACAATTCATATCAAAAAACCTTCTTTTTTTTTTTTTCCAAGAAGTGGAACACATAATCCTAAAATTTATATGGAATCAGAAAAGACCCCAAATAGCCAGAGGAATGTTGAAAAAGAATGCAAAAGTTGGTAGCATCACAATTCCATACTTCAAGCTCTTTTGCAAAGCTCTAATCATTAAGACAGTATGTACTGGCACAAAAACAGACACATAGATCAGTGGAACAGAATAGAGAGCCCAGAAATGGATCCTCAACTCTATGATCAACTAATCTTTGACAAAGCAAGAAAGAATGTCCAGTGGAAAAAAGACAGTCTCTTCAACAAATGGTGTTGGGAAAATTGGACAGCCTAATGCAAAAAAAAAAAAAAAAAAAAAAAAAAAAAGAAAAAAGAAAAGAAAGAAAGAAACTAGACCATTTCCTTGCACCATGCACAAAAATAGACTCAAAATGGATAAACAAACTCAATGTGAGACAGTAATCCATCAAAATCCTTGAGGAGAACACAGGCAGCAACCTCCTCAACCTCAGCAACAGCAATTTCTTCCTAGAAACATCATCGAAGGCAAGGGAAACAAGGGCAAAAATGAACTTAGGACTTCATCAAAATCAAAACCTTTTGCACAGCAAAGGAAACATCAACAAAACCAAAGACAACTGACAGAATGGGAGAAGATACTCACATATGACATATCAGATAAAGGGCTACTATCCAAAATCTATAAGGAACTTATCAAACACAACACCCAAAGAACAAATACTCCAATCAAGAAATGGGCAGAGGACATGAACAGACATTTATGCAAAGAAGACCTCCAGATGGCCAACAGACACATGAAAAAGTGCTCCACATCAGGGAAATACAAATCAATACCACAGTGACATATCACCTCACATGAGTCAGAATGGCTAAAATTAACACATCAGGAAACAACAGATGCTGTTGAGGTTGTGGAGAAAGGAGACCCCTCACAGAGTTTTGGTGGAAATGCTAGCTGGTGCAACTACTCTGGAAAACCGTATGGAGGTTCCTCAAAAAGTTGAAAACAGAGCTACCCTATGACCCAGCAATTGCACTACTGGGTATTTACCCTAAAGATACAAATGTAGAGATTCGAAGGGGCACCTGGATGTTTATGTTCACAATAGCCAAACTATGTAAAGAACCTAAATGTCCATCAACAAATGAATGGATAAAGAAGATGTGGTATATATACACAATGAATACTACTCAACCATCAAAAGAAATGAAATATTTCCATTTGCAACAACTTGGATGGAACTAGAGGGTATTATGCTGAGCGAAATAAGTCAATCAGAGAAAGGTAATTATCATATGATCTCTCTGATATGAGGAATTTGTGAGGCAGGGCTGGTGGTCGTGGGGGTTAGGGAGGGAAAAATGAAACAAGATGGGATTAGGAGGGAGTCAAATAATAGATTCTTAATCTCATGAAACAAATTGAGGGTACTGGGGTGGTGGTGATAGGGATAGGGTGGCTGGGTTATAGACATTGGGAAGGGTGTTTGCTATGGTGAGTGATGTGAATTGTGTAAGCCTGATGATTCTCTTACTTTCAAATAATACATTAATATGTTAATTAAAAAAAGAAAATAGAAAAGAAAAAAAATGCCTAACACATGGTAATGCTATATAATAGGTAGTATTTATTTTAAGCATTATTCCCATGTCAAAGAGCACAAGATATTTCATTTTTTTCTACTCATTTTTGATTCAAATATTTTGACTAAGATAAAAAAAATTATTATTATTGTAAAAAAATAGGTGAGTAAAAAAGACATTTTTCATTCTTGATATTTTCTCATAAAGTTTTTACACTTGTCTTTGAATGAAGACAAACCCTAGAAGTTATTTTGTTCATATTTTTCCTCCTAACAGAAGGCAATTAAATACCAGCAACAGAAAGTAAAATATATAGTATATATACTCTATCAGTTAACAAAATATCCACAAATAAGGTTTCTTATTTAAAAGTGTCTACTGTGAAAACATTTTTTATTTATCTCTAATTTAAATCCTACATGCTGCAATTTAAACTTATTTGTTCTTTCTGTATTCTCAGAAGAGTGACTAAATAGGGGCTTTCATAGAGAGAAAAAACAAAAACACTGTTTGGATAAAACAAGAAATATCTGTATGAGAGTGACCTTAATTTTATATATAAAGAGTTGAATAACATATTAGTAAAGAAGACAATCGCTATCTGCCCATTATATTTAAATTTTTAAAAGGCTTTTATTAATTGATTTCATAAAAACTCCAAAGTCGCTAAACAAACACCAATAAAAATAGGTTCATATAAGAGGAAAGAGTAGATACAATCATTCCTAATAGGATAAGAAAGTCAGCAATCTTTGGAAACTTATTCATCCTCTTGGACCCAGGGGATGTTCAGGTAATTGAAAAAGAACACAATAATACTGAGTTTTTAATGACTCAGCATTGCTGCATACATGAAAACATTGAAACTGTAGTTAAATAATTATGGTATACTGCTTAGTGAGCATAAATATAATGGCAGTGCTTCACAGCTTCTAAAGATTTTTTGTCAGGCTTTTACACAAAATGAAGGAGAATATAGGAGAATATTATGTATTGTTTAGGATAATTCACCATTTAATTTATATATTTGCCTACTGCCATAAAATCAAGCTAATCAATTTTGCTTTTGACAATATAATCTATTTTCCATATTCTTGTATAATCTTTTTTCCAGAACTTACTTTAATGTATGAGTTACATTAATTGAAATCTACACAATTATTCACAAGTGATCCCTGAATACTTGCTAGCATTCTCAAACAAAGAAGCAAGCTTGTTCTTGGGTGGTTGTTTCTAATCACCATGTGTGTTTTTATTCCAGATGCTTTGTAATGGCATTAATGAGAAAAAAATCGCTAGTGTATAACTGAAGAGGAGACCAAAATGGAGGTTTTTGTTTTGTTTTGTTTTGTTTGTTTTAGAGTGATAACTATACAAATAATAAAGAACCAGGAAGAGGAAGAAAAAACCATTAGAAGGCAAGATGCAAAAATGTGGAAGCATAAAAGAAATGACAAAATATCTAGGAAAGGTCTGGGCCTCTAGGCTATGAAGCAGTAGTATTAAAGAAAATGAATGAAGAGAGAAAGATACAGAGAAAAATTGAATATTGCTGCACAGATTAAGTCTTCAGAGAATAAATGTGGTTATGATGTACAGAATTTAGACAGGTTTAGAATGGAGCAGAGCAGAACACACAAAAACTAATATGAGTTAAATTATTGGCGAGCCTTTTCAAAGTGCTTTGGGTAAATGAGAACAGTTGATAGGTCAGTGAGTTCAAAGTAAAAAGTATTAGAGTTGTTGGAAAAGCCCTGCAAGTAGCAGTCAATTTGTCAACAGACAAATGGAGACTCCAAAGAAAAGTTGAAGACAGCAACGGTGACAATAGTAGAGAGGCACTGGGAAAGCAGAATGCATCAGAGGAAAAATAGGTGGGAAATTTCATCTGCTTATTAGAGAGCTTTTGTCCTTTGACAGTGGTAAAAGCAACATTTTTTCAGCAAATAATATTGCAAAAACATTTCTTAATTTATAAATACTTTATTCTGAGTACAAAAATGTGAATCTTCTTAGAGCTATCAATAAGAAGTCCTATTTGAAATGTGATAAGAGAAGGCACGTGGCTAAATTAATGGTGCACACATACATAGAAATACACAAATATATATATATATATATACCTATATTCTCATTTGAGTCATTGCCAGTTTTGCCTGTTGAGATGTTGAACCCTGGTTTCAAGAGTGATAAACCTGCCCGAGACATTAGTTCTGGGTGTGTTGTCACTTGACTATGTAACCTTTATTTAAATAAAGAATCTTTAGATTTCTACCTGAATTAAGATCCATTTTTATCATATTGTATTCTGTTCCCTGAGTTCTACTTTTTAAAAAATCTCAAAAAATTAAGGTTTATATTCAAAGTTTTCTTTGTACTTGAAAGCAGAATCAGTATATATGAATATTTTTAAACTTATAGTAACTCTTCTTAGTCATCCATTATAAAGAAGCCTTCAAAAGTAGTGACAGCTCGTACTGCCTTTTTTTATTTATTGAATATAAAGTTAGAGCCTACAGTAAATGCACTTAATGGCATTAATGCATGCATAGCAGTTTTTCAATGTGTCACATATAATTTTTGTGCAGTGCATGATATATGTAGCAACTGAAAATATAAACCACCTGTTGTTCAGATTTTCACTGTTGAGAGTACTGCATTGTTTAGCTTTTTCTACAGTGGGCTGTGTGTGTCAATATTGATTTCAGAAAAAGTAATAAAGGATCCTGTCAAAATAAAATTAAAACCTAAGGCAATTTACTTTGCTGAAGGGGGTCAGCTTTAATAACCATCACCATCTTACCAGAACCGCTGTGAAATTTCATTAACACTGTACTCCACTCGCATATCAGCTAGGTTTACAATTACTACTTGATTATATGTCTGTATAGATCGTTAGGCACAAGTCTCCTTTTTGTGCCCTGTATCGTTTGGTACATGGGGTTTCTTTTCAATTCAGTGGAAACTCTATTCAAAGAAAGAAAATGATAATAAAGAAAAGGTTGGTGCTGTTACTGTTCCTCAACTCTGTACAAAATGACTCAACACATTGCAATTTCAGGACTTTTGGCATTTTCACCTTTAAGTTTGTTATCTACTTGAGATCACTACAGGTTGACTATATATGTGAATGTAAAGGAAAAATATGCAAGAGTTTGGGAAGCTCAGAAAGAACATGTAACTGCCTTTATCCCTAGCTCTGAGATAAAGTATATTCTCAGATCCATCTATTATCTATCAATAAATGTTGACCCTTCCAATCCACTAGAAAGCAAAACCGAACAGACAAAAAGACTACAATAGCACTGAAATGGTAAGAAATAGAAATATGTAAACCCTCTCATTCAGTAGGTTGCTTCTATGTAACTCTTTTCAACTACAGGCTACAATATCCTTATATTAAATTTTGAGTAAAATCATTTTATAAGTTTTATGCTTCAGCAAATAATATTGTCTTGCATGGTATCCAGAACAGAGCAACTCCAACAAAGGAGGCTTCTCAGTAACAAATAATGGTGTGTGTGTGTATTTGAAAGACAAGCTATAAATTATCTTGTAAAGATGTGATCCGTAGCTCCCTGGGCCACACCAACACTACAAGATAAATTTAAAAGTAAGGGTAGACATTAGTCAATTACCTAGGCCAGTCACCCACAGGCTTTGGATACAGCCCAAAATTGAGGCAGGTGGACAATGTGTAGGCAATGTCTGACCAGGTGGGCAATGTGTGAGAAGACCATGTTGACAAATAGGTAATTTCTAGCTAATCATGTAACATTAAGCCCAATGTCTAGTGTCCATTAGACCTCACAAAATCTCTGAGGAGCAATTTTTCTCATTTATCCTATCAAATCATTCAGTTATCTGTCAAGGCCCAGTCCTAGTTAAATTTTTCTGCTTCAATTGGAGGTCAGTTACACACAGTTGAATAATCTTCCTTTTGTCCTAGAACCTTTAGTCTATATCTGCTCTGTAACTGCTATCAGTGCTACCTAGAGGTTATCTTAGCATTTTGATTAGAAGATTTAGATTTGAAGTAAAATACTACTTCTTTCAAACTTATGCCCTGTCTTCTATTAACTATAGGGAAGAAGTATTCTCTTAGGTTTCTTATCTATTTAAAAAGAGACAATGGTTTTTACATTATAGGAATTTTATAATGATTTGAACAGATAAGAGTTTTAAATAGAAAGAATAGAGTATCATATTATATAGTAAATACTAATATATGAGAAAAGTATTAACTATGTTCTCATATCTTATAGGACACATAGATCATTAGGACTATTTCATAGTCCTAATGGGTCACAAATCAGGGCTCAACTGATACCAAAAGATTGAGATTATTCCCTGCATATTCTCCGACTACAACACTTTTTGTTATTGGAACTCAACCACAAGAAAAAGTTTGGAAGGAATTCAAACACTTGGAAGCTAAAGACCAGCCTGCTCAAGAATGTTTGGATCAACCAGGAAATCAAAGACGAACTTAAACAATTCATAGAAACCAATGAGAATGAAGACACAATGGTCCAAAACCTATGGGATATAGCAAAAGTGGTCCTAATGGGGAATTACATAGCCATCCAAGCCTCATTCAAAAAAACTGAAAAATCATAAAAATTTTTAATTTTTTTAAATGAAAAATGCAGAATATACCAGCTCCCTTTATACTTTAAAGAACTGGAAAATCAACAACAAATTAAGCGAACCCCCCCCACACAAGAAGGGAAATAATCAAGATTAGAGCAGAGATCAATGAGATAGAAACTAGGGATACAGTAAAACGCATCAATGAAACAAGAAGCTGTTTTTTTTTCTTTTTAAGAATCAATAAGATCAATAAACCATTGGCCAAACTAACCCAAAAGAAAAGAGAGAGAATCCAAACTAATAAAATTATGAATGAAAATGGAAAGATCATGACTAACACCAAGGAAATAGAAACAATCATCAGAAATTATTATCAACAGTTATGCCAATAACTGTTAAGCAACCTAGATGAAATGGATTCCTAGAAACCTATAAACTTCCAAAACTGAGTCAGGAAGAAATTGACAACCTGAATAGAGCAATATCTAGTAACAATATTGAAGCAGTGATCAAAAACCTCTCAATAAACAAGAGCCCAGGACCTTACGTATTCCCTGGAGAATTCTACCAAACATTCAAAGAAGAAATAATACCTCTTCTCCTGAAGCTGTTTCAAAAAATAGAAACAGAAGGAAAACTTCCAGACTCTTTTTACAAAGCCAGCATTACCCTGACCCCTAAACCAAGCAAAGACCTCACCAAAAAAAAATTTCAGACCAATATCCCTCATGAATATGGATGCCAAGATTCTCAACAAGATCCTAGCTAATAGGATCCAACAGTACATTTAAAAGATTATCCACCATGACCAGGTGGTTTATCCATGGGATACAATGGTGTTTCAACATTGACAAATCAATCAATGTGGTAGAACAAATAAATAAGAGAAGAGAGAAGAACCACATGGTCCTCTCAATTGATGCAGAAAAAGCATCCATTCCTGATTAAAATGCTTCAAATTATAGGGATAGAGGGAACATTCCTCAACATCATAAAATCCATCTATTAAAAACCCACAGTGAATATAATTCTCAATGGGGAATCTCAACCTTCCCTTTGAGATCTGGAACACAAGGATGCCCACTCTCACCACTGTTGTTCAATACAGCACTAGAAGTACTAGAAGTCCTAGCACACAGCAATCAGACAACAAAAAGCAATAAAATGTATTCAAATTGGCAAAGAAGAAGTCCAAATTTTATTTGAAGTTAAACTTCCTTCCTTCACTTTTGGAAGCCTGTAGCCAGAAGAGAGTATTCGGTTTGTTAGCTTTTTTTTATTCTTTATTCCATTAGTACTTACATCACTTCTGGATAGTTGTACCACAAACACCTCCAGAATTTAAAACGAGAGAAGTAGGAATGTTATAGGCATGGGAAGTATATTTCTTGGCATGCACCTTCATGAGCTGGCTACAAAGATCCTTAGGCTAGACAGTTGTTGAAAAAAAAAAAAAAAAGGTTCCTGTTCTGTGTTTATTTTAATTGATTCTTCGGAGACCCACTTCAAGATAAATCATTCATTCATGATTCCTTTGATTCAGGAGAATTCATCACTTCTGGATACTCTTCATTTCTCACATAGCCCCTGGGTATTTGGGAATACTAGTGGATGCTTTTCAGCTGAATACTCCAAAATCTAAATGGGGTGCTAGGACAGAGCTTTAGAATGTCAACTTCCAACTCTCATTCCATATACAATGCACAGAAAAAGCAGCCTTGTCTCACCATTTGTAGAAATCAATCAATAATCAAATGAAATCTCTGTTTATTTGTCTGGTAGGATACTCCAGGTACAGTTTGTTTTCTCTAAAATTTTGAGGTAGGAGTTAGCATCCTTGTGGGGATAAGTATGAAAGATACAAAGGTGGTACTCACATCATACCAAAAATTATCTCAAAAAATCTATTTCCCTAATTGCCTACTGACTTCTTTAACTTTACCACTATATATTTTTGAGTGACTGAGTTCCATCATCTGATGGCACTCAGCACACATTTTCAAATATGGGACTGATTGATTCCTGATTTTTAAGACTCTGAAGACATTAAAAATAGTTCTCTTTTTAACATCTTGTTAACTTAGCCAGAGTTTTGTCAAAAATCCCTACAAACTATTATATATATATATATATATATATATATATATATATATATATATATTACAATTATATATAGCATACTGATTGGACAACATAAAAAACTATTGAATCCTCTAAGAACAATTGCTAAGGCTAGCCAAGCAATCTTTTTCTTGCCTTAGATCCAGGCCCCCCTCTAGCTTCCAACTAACTTTTAAAAAGAAAGGCAACATATATACATTTTTAGTACACTAGACTTTTTATGAAAGAAGAAGTAGAAGGGAATATCCAAAACAGATTATTCACTTGCAAGAAAGCACAGCTTGTTTATTTCAGCTAACCCGTACCAAGCCATTCTGCTAATACAGTGAGAACTCTCATTTATCTGAGCCTTTGTTTACTGCGTTCTTTGGAAACTTCTGCCATTCTGACTGGAGCAACCCCACTCATTCTTTGAGACTCAGGGAAAAAAATGTATTTTTCTAAGACAAACAAAAAAACCCTTTCTCTTTAACATGTATCCAATAACTTTTTCTGAATATTTACCTTAATCACATGTTACTCTTGTATTATAGTTGTTTAACTAATCTTTCCCTTACAGATTCTTGAGGTTGCAGGTGGATATATAATACCTATTTCTTCTCCCATTCCTTGTCACGTTGGCTAGCATGTCACAAATGTTTCTCGGGAAATGCGGATGTTTAAGTCATTTAATTTCTTGAAAATATGTATAACAATATTGTGTGATTTGCTACCTTTCCCTCTAAAATGTAATGATAATTTAATACAGCGAGATGAGTACTCAAAAATAACTTGGATATAATTAAGCTTGTTATATTTGAAATAGGATCTTTTGCCTTTCATTGGTCTTTTCAGTTCAACAGATGACCTCATGCTGACCACTCATGATGCTCACTCTGTCTTTAAAGTGTATTAGGAAAAAAAAAATTATCCACTGCTTTTGTTTTTACACTAAAGAAGTCAGTTTTTTTCCTAAAGTAGACTGACAATGGCTAAGGCACACTATCAATATTGGCAGTTCATTATGCTCTGGAGACCTTGAGTCAGCAGACAAATATTCCCAAATGCACTCATTCCTATTACAGAAGAAATAAGCTGTAGGGGACTCTTGATTGCAAATGGTTCTAGTTTACTAAAGAAAGACTATGGTCATTAATGAGCATGTTTTATTGAAAACAGCCATTATGTTGAATGAGACATTCTACTTAAGAAAGTTCAAGTCAGATGTTAGTGTTTGGTAAAAAGTTTTAAAAGTCAAATCAGAAGGCAAATCTAGAAAAAATAATCCATTTCTGCTTATGATTTATAAAACCATATATTTCTGAAAGACCACAAAAATTTAGGTTACTATTTGCCCTCACATTGCTTCTGAAACAATCCTATAGTCCACAGATTCTTTATATCAGATTCAACTCCTTCAATAAAGTAGTCTTTATTATATCCCTGCCATATGAAAAACAAATTTGCAATGCACTGTAGAGACAGTAAGGTGAAGTATAAAATAAATCTTTCCTATTAAGAAATACTGAGATGAAAAAATACGGGAATACACAAAATAATTAAAGAAAAATGAAACAGATGATTAAGAGCTAAATAAATGGAAAAGTTATAGGTATAAAGAGATTCAACATGAGGTGGAGTAGTAAAAGAAGAATTCAATATTTGAAGGCAAGCTTCACTAGAAACTGAAAGAATAATTTAAATAAAAGAATAGGGAAGGATTAGAGATACCTTGTACATAACCACAAAATAATATTTTAATTATCTAATGTCTGGAGTGCATTTTCAGAGGAAAATTAACTTGCCACTAGAAGAGTGGAATATAATATAGGTAACTAGTAGAATTTTAACTCTTGGCAATGTAAAAGCTGTTTATACTAACTTTGTTGTTAAAAAAAAAAATCCCATTTGATCGAAATATCATAGAAAACTTCCATGGTTTTTATTACCAGAATTCTAGCATGGTCAACTTGCTTGTCATACCAACAAGCTCTCCTAAGGAAAACCGTCCCTCTCACAGCCTTTCTGCAGAATTCAGCCTTAAGCAGCTAGACTCGGAAAATCCACTGAGTCTTTATCTCTCTTCTACTTTCTCCCTAATTACCATTCATGTCAGAAGTTGGGCATCTGATTCAAAGGCAGCTAATACAAATTTAAGACTTGGATTACTATAAAAAGCTAAAACTGAGGTTTTGGTTGTACTGCAACCATAATGTTTCTTCTCTTGAACGACGTAAGAATTGGTCAGTATAAATAACGTATTAAACAGAGAGAACTAGGGAATGTAGTTGAGTTGAATCACTGCAGAGCATCTGATTGAATCACCATGTATTTCTGCTGTTGCTAGGTCCTCTGGATCTGACTTAGGTTGTTAATGCTTCCTGTTCCACAATGAGATCTTCCCATATGAAGGTTTCCGTACATGTCATTCCATAAAGTTGTACTTTCTTTACTTCCCTTTGTAGAAGTATATCCTGACCCCTTAACTTAAGCTAGCTTTATGATGCTTGTTCATTACATTCAAAGATTTTACAAAAGCATGCTCTAGAGGCCCTTTATATGTAGTTTTCTCTCTGCCTGAAATATTACTCTCCTAATCTTAGCTTCAGTTAACAAAGATATATATATATTTAAGGGTTTGTTCAGATGTACATTTTTGGTGAAGCTTTTCTAACCACTCCAAAGATGCTTAACATGCCTTCTTATAGACTTCAGTTCACTTGAGGTCAGGTCCATTGTATTGCATTTATCACTCTATTCTGGAGTCCAATAAATAGCTTTATCTACCAAACAGTAAGATTTGAAACTAAGTACACTATTGGATTTACTTGTATAGCTCTGGAACTTATAGAACAGTGTCTGGCTCATTATAAACTCAAATATTACCCGGTGGATAAAATGGCAATGCCTTTAAGCATTTAAATGTTTGAAAGCTAAGAAGTATCAAGACATGACAAATATTTTTTATGACTCTAGAGGAAAGAATTACTTACTTTGATGTAGAGGAGTTTGACAATGAAAAGAATTAATATCAACATAAATAAAAATTAACATAATTCATATCAGGGAGGTTCTAAGTTAAAGTGGGGGGGTTATATGAATGTTGAAATAACTAGAATAAACTCAGTGATACAGTTAATGTAGACATAATATATGATGAAGGTTATTTTGAGTTTTATTTTGAAAAAGTTATTTTCAGTTGTGTTAATTTAGTGCCAAGTTATTACTACAAATTTACATTCTGTTTGAATTTATAAAAGTATCAACTGGATTTGTAATAAGAAAAGGGTAAGAAATTCACTAGATTCTCAGATGATATATTTTTTTCCCATTTCTAAATGGTTCTCAAAATAGCATATTTCTGAATTACAATCTTAAACTATTCCATCTATAAGAATTTTATGAAAATATCAATGGGATTTAAGTGATTTCTGTGGCTAACATATCTATTTTATATAGTGAAATAAACTGTTTTAACGTTTTAGTAAAAAATGTATTTAATGCCAAATGTATTCTTTATATAGAGAATTTTGTGGGGCTTTTTTTCTCCCTAAAGTTTAGGAAACCAAAGCTCTGAAGAGTGAAATTAACATGTGACCAAAATTCCTTAACTGTTCAGCCTCTACAAACACTCTCCAAAGCCTTCTTCATCGAACCCTGTCTCATATTTCATTGCAATGCTTGCCAATCAGTTACAGTCTTTGGCCCCATGTCACTTTCATCCCATTGGATGACTGTCATGGGAGCTGCCCAATGGTGCGCTGCTAATGAGGCAGCTTAAAGAGCAGCTGGGGAAGTGCAATTGCTGGATTAGGGTCAAGGCCAAGAAAGAAAATGGATGAGAGAGATAGAGTCTGAATGACTGCCAATAAGCAGGGGTTCTATTATCCTGCTCAAACAGGACATTCATTACCATCTATTGTAACATAATTTGGGTTCAGTCAAGCTGTCTCTCCCTCTCTTTGGATTTACAATTCATAAACCACAAATGGTCCAAAGGGTGCTTTGTCCCTTGTGACCACGTAACCCTGGGTGAGGGGGAAGCATGGCAGAAATGAATGAGCTATAAAATCCCTAGTGTGAGCGCCATCAGGGCTGACACCTTGTTCCCTGAAGCTGTGACATAAGTTGTAGGCACAATGCCTAAAGGGTTTTGCATGTCTTTGGGGCCAGTTTGCTCATTAAGCAAAGATAAAATAAAAAGTCCTTGTTCATCCTTTGCAAATATCAAATCCTAATGCTAACAGCCAATATCTCCATGCTAATTTCCTCTAGTCACTAGTAAGTTTAAGGCACAGTAACAGAAGAGCCTTGTTTTTCCATAAGGATGCAAACCCTTATTTTTTTTTTTACCAAGTTCTTTTAAGTCTCAGAGAATCATCTATTCTATTTTTCAGTAGTTTTGTGTTGTTTCTACCTATGAAAAATGACATGTATAAAATTGTCTCATTATGTTTTTTTTCTTTAACCACGAAGCTTCCTTGAAAAAGGACAAATGTCCCTCTCCTTCTTCCTCTTCCCCTCTTCTTGTGCCCCTACCGATCTTTTTCAATTGTACTGTATATTACTATTTGGATTCCATTCTAAAGCCCACCTGCCATCTGAACTAATGGGACCGTAGCGTTATTATCTATGTGCTGTACTCAGTTAGGAAGGCAAATAAGCTTGGTGAAAAGAGAACACCTACAATAATTCAGAGCAAATTAACCAAGGCACAGTGAAAATAATTAATCACTGTAGTAAAGTAAAGAAAACATATGCATCACCTTTGTTCTAGCCTGATTGATAATGGAATGCCGGTTACCTCAGGCTGTGTGGCAGGTAGACCTCACAGAACATCCTCTACTCCAACCAAAAGGTCAGTCCCATAAGTCAGAGAGAAAGTACTGACAGTACAACTGCAGTCCTTATAGATCTTTTTAATATGGCTCTAACATAGGTCACTCGAGTCTTGTTCTTGCATTTCTGGATGTGTAGGATTCAATCCACGTTCCTTTCTTTCCTCAGGGGTAAAGGTTTCATCTTCTACAGATGACTCTTTCATAAGGCATTGCCTGTGTACATTGGCCATCATTCATCTTCTAATTACTTCCTCATATGCTTTATAGAAAGACTGTCTTATTTTAAAGTTTAGGTGTTTTAATTTTAAAACACCTAAATTAATTTTACCAACATAGGTATTCAAACTGCCCACACAAACCAGAGTAAATGATCTGTTAGCAAAATCTGCCAGTGATTCTTCCAAGGTATCACCCTATAAATGTATTTACAAACTTCAAAATACACATGGTTTTATTTAATTCTCAGAAACAGAATTGTCTCTTATTGGATTCGGGCCATTTAATATTATGTTTTAATGTCTTATCATAATAACAACTCTGATACCTAACTGTAAAATGCCACATTCTGATCAAAAATATCTGTAAATTCTTAATAGAGTCATCTTTACTGAAGGCATAAAGCACTAAACACTGATTTTGAATGTAAGTGTGTAAATGTGTTAATGTTCCTTGTAGCTTAAGATAATTAATTATAGTTATTTTCTCTTACTAAAGATGATGAGATTTATTTGTAGATCAGTGACCTAATAAGATATATATTTTTGATGCTAATACAACCTAGATGAATGGATGCCATAGATTTTTTGAGGTTGTGGATGCTAGGTATTCAAATCTATGAAATGTAATCTTAGGACATAGGGAATGATACACATGGCCAGGAGCAATAATTGGCTTATATTTGACAAACAGTATGTGTCAGATTATAAAGATTGTTTACTGAGGTAAAGTTTCCATTCTCAATTTGTTTATGAAACAAATTCCCACCCTGACTTGTTTAATTGTTCCTTTAACAAGAAGACTATGAATTAAAGGTTGGCAACATGGCATTCCCAGGAAATACTTGCCTCAAGTAATTAAATAGAAATTGAAATAAATGGAAGGGACAGAGAAAGGGAGACAAGGAGAGGGAGGGAGAAAGAGTGGAAAGAAGAAGGGGAGAGAGAAAGCTTTTTATAGTTGCCGTCAGTAAATTCTAAAGGAATCTGCCATTGGAAGTTTATTTTGTTTGGGGTGAGATGATTCGTTAAAAAAAAAAAAAAAGGATGAAAAGTTAAAGGCAGAAATTGTATCTAGTCTTAATTACTCAGTGTAATGAGGACAGTGAGAAGATTCTGGTTCTCTGGAGGAAGCTTAAGGGAAAGGGCACATTTGCCAATGATGAGGGTTATATAATCTTTCCTGGAGGAAAAGTTAAAAGATGGACTTGGGTAAGAGTAAGGTTGAATTTTTAAATGGGTTTTCTTCACAGAATCTTTAAAATTGTCAATACAATTACAAAAACCACAATATGCTTAGTTAACTTTTAAACTTTGAGTAAAGGGGCTGAATTCAGCAATGGGCAAAAACAAAATCAGCTTCTAGATGAGAAGACAAATGGGTTATAGCCATAGTTCTTGTTGCAGTGACACGCCTGTCGACCTCACACACCCTTTAAATGTCACCAAGACCGTTAATACTTGGTCAGCTGTGGCTCATGGGTTTGTTGAATACCATTATATTTTGGTAATAGTAAGGGCTCACATTTATTTAGTTTTTAGTTTGAGAGAGGTAGTGTACTCAGGGTTTTAATCCTCACTACATACCTTTTCTGTAAGGAAAGTATTTTCCCCTTTTCTCCCCAAAGAGAAAATGAATGCTTAGAGAGAGTTTAAGTAATTTGCTTTAAATCACCCACTTATTAAATTGTAAAGTTGAAATGCAAATCCAGGCACTCTGGCTCCACAGCCTATGCTCTTAACTGCTGAACTAGACTAGTAGGAAACGAAATGTTAATGGGTTCTCCTCAGTATTGCATTTCTCCCAGAGAATGTCTTTAATTCCAAGAGAGAATTGGTCTTTTGGAATGAATCCCTAAGGGATAAAGAACAAATACAATTTTTTTTTCTGATTTATTTTTTTATTTTATTTTTTTTTAAATTTTTTATTTTTTATAAACATATATTTTTATCCCCAGGGGTACAGGTCTGTGAATCACCAGGTTTACACACTTCACAGCACTCACCAAAGCACATACCCTCCCCAATGTCCATAATCCCACCCCCTTCTCCCAAACCCCCTCCCCACAGCAACCCTCAGTTTGTTTTGTGAGATTAAGAGTCACTTATGGTTTGTCTCCCTCCCAAATCCATCTTGTTTCATTGATTCTTCTTCTACCCACTTAAGCCCCCATGTTGCATCACCACTTCCTCATATCAGGGAGATCATATGATAGTTGTCTTTCTCTGCTTGACTTATTTCACTAAGCATGATACGCTCTAGTTCCATCCATGTTGTCGCAAATGGCAAGATTTCATTTCTTTTGATGGCTACATAGTAATCCATTGTGTATATATACCACATCTTCTTGATCCATTCATCTGTTGATTGACATCTAGGTTCTTTCCATAGTTTGGCTATTGTGGACATTGCTGCTATAAACATTCGGGTGCATGTGCCCATTTGGATCACTACGTTTGTATCTTTAGGGTAAATACCCAATAGTGCAATTGCTGGGTCATAGGGCAGTTCTATTTTCAACATTTTGAGGAACCTCCATGCTGTTTTCCAGAGTGGCTGCACCAGCTTGCATTCCCACCAACAGTGTAGGAGGGTTCCCCTTTCTCCGCATCCTCGCCAGCATCTGTCATTTCCTGACTTGTTGATTTTAGCCATTCTGACTGGTGTGAGGTGATATCTCATTGTGGTTTTGATTTGTATTTCCCTGATGCCGAGTGATATGGTGCACTTTTTCATGTGTCTGTTGGCCATCTGGATGTCTTCTTTGCAGAAATGTCTGTTCATGTCCTCTGCCCATTTCTTGATTGGATTATTTGGTCTTTGGGTGTTGAGTTTGCTAAGTTCTTTATAGATTGTGGACACTAGTCCTTTATCTGATATGTTGTTTGCAAATATCTTCTCCCATTCTCTCAGTTGTCTTTTGATTTTGTTAACTGTTTCCTTTGCTGTGCAAAAGCTTTTGATCTTGATGAAATCCCAATAGTTCATTTTGCCCTTGCTTCTCTTGCCTTTGGCATTGTTCCTAGGAAGATGTTGCTGCGGCTGAGGTTGAAGAGGTTGCTGCCTGTGTTCTCCTCAAGGATTTTGATGGATTCCTTTCGCACATTGAGGTCCTTAAGAACAAATAGAAATTTTAAAGTAAAAAGAATGATGACCCACAAATAGAAGCATGTTTTAACACTATAATTCTTTCATTAAATATGTTTACCCACTTAGCTTCTAGGAGAGTAAAGTACTAGTCTATGGACTTCTGGAAAATGTTTATGTACTAATTTAGCATATGTATAAACATATCTAATATCCCATTTTACAATCGCTCCCTTCACTTATTTCTAGTAGTCAAAGAATAAATACATAGACAAAATATTTTCCTTAACAGGGTAGAATCACATAGAACTTAATGGTAAGGTTTTCCAACTTCTGAATGGCTATTTATCAAACACCTTCTCATTTGAAACTTACTATAAGTAGATACATCTATGAATCAAATATTTTTTCTTAGATTTTAGTTTAATGTTATAGTTTAGTTGATGCTTAATAGTCTGGGAAAGTGTGGATATAAACATACATATGTTTATCCCTGCCACCTCCACACCCATGCATAAGACAATCTTTTTTTGTTGTTGTAGGTAAAAGCCAAAGTTTGTTTTCTAAAAACAGCTATATGAGTAGGAATAGCTATTATCCCCAGCAGCTTAAAAAATGTGGCTTTTAATTGTCAGAGAAGAAAAAAAAATCGTTATTTTAATAAGTATTTTCTCCCTTAGCTTATTAAAATATATTCCTGAAGATTTCCAGAACCCATTTCATATCTGCAAGCCTCCAAAACACTCATGAATGGTGACATTAGTGGCACTGGTAATCGGAGCTGAAGTAAAGGATGTAAATGAGAAGTGCTTCGTAAATCAGCCTGGATATTGTTCTGTTGCTTTTATCTGTCCACTGTGGGTTGGGTTCATTGCTACAGGAGCTCATCCTGGCTGATAAAAACCACAATCAAATTGCAGACCAAGACAAATGGCTCTCAAAGGAATGCTGACAAAAATGGGAATCATAGAAACTTCCATATATATCTGCTTCCCCAACTCCATAATCTATAGTCACATCCATAATGGCATGTACGTTTTTATTGGGGTAAATGCTTTGTCTATACTGCAGTTCAGTGTTCTAAAATAACTTCCACTAGACAATTTAATGCTAACACCCTCTGATTGGCTTGATCCCCCTACAATCCACTTGGTCTTACGTTTTTGGCTATAATGGCCTATATTTTCCCTGCTCCTTCTTGGCAAGTTAATCAGGGGCAAGAATGTGGAAAGATTATCAGAATCATGAACTGAAAAGCATCTTGAAATATCAGTTGGAAAAAATATATAAAATAAAAGTTTTCCAAAAGAGCCTCCCATGTTAGAAAGCCCATTTTATTTTTTTTCATTTCATTTTATTTCTTTATAGTGTTCCAGAATTTATTTGTTTTATGTACCACACCCAATAGTCCATTTTGCTTTTGAGCTTACTAAACCAATGTAAGCTTTTGTTGTTTCATTTCATTTTAAAGCAATAGTGTGAACATTTTTCTTGGGGATTAATCTTTTTTTTTAGGATATATATATATATATATATATATGGAGGATATATATGTGTGTTTTATCAATTTTGCTGTGTCAACAATAGATTTTAACTTGGGGAAAAGGAATTTAAAATGTTTCTGAGTTCATGTATAATAACACTTTGTTTTTATATATTTCTTGGGGAGATATATATATATATTAGGGGAATATATATATATAGGGGAAATGTATATATATAGGGTAAACATATTTATAAATATATTGGGGAACTATGTATATATTTCTTGGAGATTAATCTTTTTTGTAGGATATATAAAAAAGATATAACATATATAGGTTACATGTGTGTGTGTGTTACCAATTTTGGTCTGTCAACAGTAAATTTTAACTTGGGGAAAAGTAATTAAAAATGTTGTTTCTGAGTTCATGTATAATAACACTTTGTTTTTGCATACTATATCTTGATACAATAACTTGCTTATATTTATCTACAATTCTTTGGATGTTGAGAAAGATTAAAATAGACAGTCCTGAAGGAAAAGTTACTATGTCCATATTTTTTATATTAGCCTAATATATTAGAAAAATTGCCTGGTGATTTCAGATCTAGCTGTCTGAATCTAGAGCTGTGCTCTTCCTCACCATGCTAAATTGACACAGAACCTGCAAGTCTGGTTGGCAGAGGCATTTCATTCAAATCAGATCCAGAAAAGAGTAAAAAGAGCAATTACATTTGTTATTTTCCTTAATGCTTACAGAAACTAGCCAATAAATTCAAACCTATCAGTCTTGTAACTTCATGTACTAACAAAGCAAATTATTGTTTCCTTCAAAATTCAGTTAGACCAAAATGAAATTCCAAGCAAAACAAAACAAAAACTGAGGCTTTATTAGTCTTTAGATTAAATTTATAATTTCCATAGCTGTTTTGGATCTTAGCCATTGCTGGAAAGATTTTATTAATGCAAAATGGAGGAATTACTCTGAACCAATCTATTAAAAAATTTGAACACCATTTGCATCATTAGCATTAAATACAAATATAGTAATAAGATATGAAGATATGGTAAACACATCAATCTCTAAAATAGAAGGTATGAAGGGAGGAATTTGAAAAATGAAGGAACTTTCATATTATAAAGCAGAAAATGTAGGTACAGGCTAATCAAGTTGGAATCTGTATTTATTAAGCTGAGTCTTCCCAAAATATGACAGGTGAACTCAAGAATGGTATCCATGATGTAATTATAGTAATTTGGGTCAAAGGGAGATAGAGCTTAGATAGGAATAGGACACCATGCTAGTCTTGCTTGTCTCTTTAGGCTGTTTTGTTTTATTTATTGTGTTTTGTAAAATTTTTGGAATGTAGAACAGGACACGTAATTATACATTACCCGAGCTAATTCTAATCAAATCTTGGGAACTAACTTCTGTGACTTTAGTAGAAACACCATTATGTTCTAGGAGTCAGGTCTCTTAGCTTTCCATTGGAGATGAGTGCTAAAATCAAATCAAATTATGCATTGAATCCCTGCTTTTACCATCCTGCTCTTGCAGCACTGCCAAGAAAACATCTCTACTTTTCCTTATTTGCCTCTTAACAATTATTGTTTACATTGTTAAGATTTGTATGGTAATTCATAAGGTGCTTTTACATGCAGTTCTCTAAGCAACACTCAGAAACACAGTATGGTGAAGCTATCTGTTCCCTCCACTTTTTAGATGAATCTTAATTTTCTCACTTGTTAACATTTGTTGTTCTCTCACTAGTTTCTAAGAATGTGGATTCAATGTGTCAAATAACTGACATACCTACTCCAGAATTCCAAGTCTCATGCAGACATACAAAGCAGAAAATGAGAAAAAAAAAAAAAAAAGAGGCAGTTTTTAGGAACAGATTGAAACATAGAAAAAGATAGTAAATACATAGATAATTTAACACTGGAATGCTTTAATAACACAAAATTATTTATCTTTGATTTCTTCCATTTTCTCAATGCACATACCTCATGAGGTAACTTTTCCTGTGTATTATCCTTCCAAATGCCTTCCAAATGCCTATCCTTCCAAATGGCATATCCTTCCAAAGGCCAAATATTCTTTTAGGCCATTCCCACAATTACAACTCATATTAAAATCTGAACACTATTACAACTCTATTATTTATCTGTTCTTAAATTGCAATGTAGCTCTCTTAACTAAAGAACAGAGTTCAATCTCCTAAAAAAAGAAATTTAAGCATATGTAAAAAAATCTCAGGCTTTGGTTTGGTAAGGCTCTAGAAACAATGGTACAGGAAGTTGAGCTAATTATGTGCATCTCTTTCTTCTTCCACGTTCGGTCATATCTCTGACAGCTTGTTATCGGTCATAGCAGGAATATTTACACCAAGGAAATTGGCAAATTCCACAAATCAGGTTTTCTTTTACCAGAGAGATTATCCTTAAAATATTTATCTGCATACCACAGGTTCTATTCCAAATTCCACTATCACTGTTTATTATGTACATTTGATAATACCTATATCTGTTCTAAGCATAGCCTCTTCAATTATCCTGTGATGAACTTCTTTCCCATTTTGAGCAGGTGAAATATCATGACTCTTGATAGGATGGCAATATTTTGGGGGGTGGATTTTCTTTTTCAATAGTTATTTTGAGAAACAGGAAATAAATAAATAAATAAATGAATAAAATGCAATAACTATCCTTCCAGGCCAGAATACAATACCATCTCCTTCCAATGACTTATTATTAAAAACATAATAAAGCGGCTGGTTCACAGCAAAATCGAGAGGAAAGTACAGAGATTTATTCTATACTTCCTACCCCCACACATGCAGAACCTCTGCTTTTATCAACATCCCCTATCAGAGTGGTACATTTGCTACAACTTCAGCCCTTCACTGACACTTCATACCCACTCAAGAACCATAATGTACTTTAAGGTTCAATCTTTTTTTTTTTTTTTTCAATCTTGATGTTGTACATTCTAATGGTTTGGACAGTGTATAATGATAAGTATCTATCATTGTAGTGTCATATAGAGTAGTTTCACTGCCCTAAAATTCCTCTGCTTTACCTATTCATCTCTCTACTCCCAGCCCTGGCTGCCATAGATCATTTCACCATGTCCAGTTTGCCTTTCCAGCAGGTCATACATTTGATGCAGATTTTCAGGTATTTTTTCCACTTTGTAATATTCATTTAAGGTTCCTCCATGCTTTTTTTCATGACTTCGTAGCTCATATCTTTCTAGCACTAAATAATATTCTATGTTCTAGATGGGCCAGTTTATCCATTCTCCTACTGCAGGACACAAGCCTTATTTTTCAAAACTAAAAAATAATTCCACTCTTCTCTGTATTCTCCTAAGGTCTATACATTCTTTATAACATTTTTTCTTTATAACATCTTGTTCATATTTATTTGATATTTCCTCCTTTAATGTGTGGGAAATGAAAGGGGCACAGTAAATAAATGTTAAGTAAACTGATAAATAACTGAACATTTTACTGCTCTCTGGTTTCCACAATTCTTCCATTTTTTTCCCCATTAAATCTGATAACTTTTATCAGAGAGTTACTGAAAAGGTCTTTGAAAAAGAAAAATCTGTCCCACTTATTGTCACTTCATGATCGAATATGAGTAAACTAAATGATGAATGGGTCACAGGCCTGCTTTTAATGACACTTAAGATGGCAATAAATTGAGGACAAAATGTTAAAATTGCTTTGAGTTTCAGGTATTTTTCTAAAGAAATCATGTAAACCAATGTGGTTTTTATAACGAGTATCCTTAAAGGTCAGTGGGAGAGAAAACAGCACTTGGAAAAACTTGTTCTGTAGAAGTGCTTACTTAAACGTTACTTTATAGGAGATGGGAAATGCATTTGCATGATAAAATTGCCTTATTAACAGCCTACTGGGCCACACTTTCTTGGTATGAAAACATAGGTAAGGATTCCCAACACTAATTTTGCTTTGTTTGCCACTAGGATACATGTAGACAACTTCAGAATTTAATGAAAACTGCTGGTCCCCCCAAAACTTGAATATTTTCATTCATATTTGAGAAACTACCTGAGGCAGCTCAAATTCAGTAGTTCCAAAATTACAAAATAAATAACCTTATTTACTTTTTTCATGAATAAAGATTTTTGTAACTTCCAATGACCTCATTTCTTTAAAAAAAAAAAAAAGAAGAAAAAATTTTTTGAGTCAGCCAACTGACTCACTGGACAGAAGAGCAGGTGTCACTGACTTTCCATTTGGAAGCAGCTGGCTCTTTTTCTTAAAATGAACTTGGTTAGCTCCAGCGTTCAGGAGTGTGACAAAAGCACAGTGGTCAAGTCTTTTTGAGAGCCCTCCTCTGTGCTGTTCCATGACCACATAGAACCCTTAACCTTTGGAAGCCATGTACATGACAGTCCTTGCTGACAAAGGAAATGAACTAAGTTGAATCAGCACAAAACTACTTACAAAACTGGAAAAAATATTCAAATGTATATGCATCTCTAATAGTGTTCTATAATACCATTTTTGCATAGAAAGAACAGTAGTGTTAAAATTTAAGATTTTCCATAATTAAAATTAATAGACTAAAAAACAAACAAACAAACAAAAACAAAACAAAACAAAAAACTCTTGTGCATTGCTTTTATGTGAAGAACAGACTTTTAAATTTGGGCCAAGAGTGCTGATATTTGGTTGATATAATTATAGAGGGAAAAAACAATTTTTTTTCTAGAGGCTTGCCTTTTTTTTTTTCCTTTTTAACTGAAAAGAACAGTCCTTAGTACCATTCCAGATTATAAGCATCAGCAGATGTTGGCTCCATGTGGTAGAAAACCACCCCGGGTAAAGATCAGTCTCCAACAACAACACAGAGCAGAAAGGAATCTGTAGAACTGCACACAGAGAGAATAGCAGAGATGATTCCCATTTTCTTTTCTGTTCCGTAGTTCAACACTGATAATTTCAAATGGGCTATTTAGCTCAACTGTAAATACATCTAAGAAATTACATATACGTATATGTTTTCTATATAATAGGAAGTAACACTACATAAAATAAGCAAGTGTCAATACTTTTAATAGACTATGTCAATACTATATAATTATTATAACAATGTTGAAATCACTAGTAGTAACAGCTAAATTTTCTTGATGAACTTTATGTCAAACATTATCTGATACATATTTATTCCTTTGTCTTACTTACTTTTAGAACCCCTGCACCAGAAATAGATAACATTCCTCCTCAATTATATAACTGAGGAAACCAGAGTTCAGAGAGACTTAGTACTTTTCTCAGAATCTTAGGTTTAGTAAATAAGTGTCATCAGCACTTAAACCCAAGACTTTTTGCCACCAAATCTTTATTTCTTGGCTACTACACTAAATTAAATGTGGTAAAATACCAAAGTGTTTAAAAATTAAAATACAGTAAGATTTGTAAAAATTATAAACCTACCAACATATTTGTGTAATATGGACATTCACTTTCATTTTATATTCAGACATTTGAATATAATTTAGATCAGCATTTTCCAAAGTGTGCTCCATTAGATAAAATTATGCAGATTAATAAATATTACATGAAAACCTTATAACTTACTTAAATGATCAGAGGCTAGACAAGTGTAAGTAGAGCTACCTTACTAGAGAATTCAGTTTTCAGATCGTAATATGTGTTTTGATTTCCCAGAAAGGGGAAGGAAACAAATGTTTGCCAATTGTTATTGCCCATTTATCAGGTTTAAGATATATGAATTACTTCACTTAATTCCCAGACTCTTGTTTCTTGTTCATTATAATTATTTAACAGGGGCACCTGGGTGGCTCAATGGGTTAAAGCCTCTGCCTTCAGCTTGGCTCATTATCTCAGGGTCCTGGGATCGAGTCTCATATCAGGCTCTCTCCTCCATGGGGAGCCTGCTTCCTCCTCCTCTCTCTCTCTCTGCCTGCCTCTCTGCCTACCTGTGATCTCTGTCAAATAAATAAATTTTAAAAAAATCTTTAAAAAAATTATTTAACAGATGAGGAAGCTGAAGCTTGTAAATGTCAAGTAAGAGATCCATGGTCCCCAAACCAGATTGGAGCCACAGAACTTGACTATCTTAACTACCAAGATATGCTATATTGTTGTCTTTTATATTAAGAGCCCTTTAAAATTTTTCTTACTTAGAATACACTTGGGCTCACAAATTAAGGCATAGTTAAAACATAGTTTTGTGACTACTGATACACTCTGTATAATTTTCTTAGTATCCGCTCCCTCTTGCTATGATTTAATGAGCTCCTAGAAAAAGAAACAGTGAGTACAGAAATGATGGATATAAGAAGAGTCCCTGAGACATAGACACTCTATAGATATTCAATAATTATGAATTAATATTTTCTGTAAATTGATTGAATTTAACTCTTCTTGGTTGCCGAATCTATATAGTGTTATTGCTAATCCTTAGTCAACCTTTAATGTTGGAAGTAAAAGCAGGTAAGAGTAAAAGGAAATCATGGTTCTATCATACCTAGAATCTTGAGAATAAAAATATATTTAACCGAACACCAGTAATTAGACAATATGTAGTCAGGAACTGGGTGACAGAATATAAAATATATATTATAATTCCCACCAATAATTATTTCAAAATAAATCCTTATGGTCAAAATAAATAACTTACACTTATGGTCATGATAAATAAATGCATATTTATAATAAAAATGTGAGATTAAAAAGAGGTGATGTTAAACACAGGATTAAGGACAACATAGGCTGGAATTCTACCTTTGACTTTTACCTCTTTGGCCAAGTAATCACACAGTATTGAACCTCACTTTTCTAATTTCCAAATGTTCCTATTATCTTTCTTATAGAATGTTGCAAAAATTGAGATAAACCACCCAGAGTAGTGTCTGGAACATAACAGTCACCAAATAAATAGTAAAAAGGGTACTTTTACCCCAGCTGACTTTAAATCAATTAAGATTGCTGATTTTTTAAGAACCCATTTACTTATAAGGGAACTGGACCTATGCAAGTAGCCTGGTCATAATATGCTATACTGAGTTTACTTCTGAATCTATCCACTTCAAAGAGGTTCATTTTTCATTTTTAAAATGCGCTGATGGTAGAAAAAAAAAGGATGCATTTTGAGATAATGCTATGATACCCCAACCATTCATCAGGATAACTCACCAACTTCTTAAACAATCTTAAAATTGACCTCAGAAGATTCCTTCATCTAGATATAATCTTAAGCATGTTGAGACATTAGATTGTCATATATTGAACTAAAGAGACTAGCAATCTGCATAAACTAGATAAATGCTGAAATAAATCTGCTGCTATTTTTAATAGAGGATAGGACTTTTTGAAAGATCATTGCTGAATGTTGTACTTTGCAAGATTGAGATTGCCTGAAGAGATTCACTCTTCTAACCAGGATCAATACTAAAAGGGATTTACTAGTCAGCTCAGTGTATAAATCTATGATTAAAGCTGGTTCTAGAGAATGTAGTATTAATACTGGAAAGTTTCCTTTTCTTGTTCACAGGAAGGAATGAAATACATTCATTTAGAAGACAATAGAGAAAGCAATTGTTTTGTCTTACCATGATTATCAGTGTTATTCAGTCATGTAATTATTCATTGATTCATTTCTCAAATATGATGTACAGATACTTTGCTACCTATAAGGTTATATTACATAGATCCTTCTCTTGGGGAGCTTACAACTTATCAAAGAAAGTTAATTATGAACCTAAAAAAATTAATTTCTATGTTGAAATAGGCAAGTGTCATAAGTATATTAAGATATGTCTTAGAGAGAATATACACCTGCTTTGGAAATCATAAAAGGTTTTATAGAAGTTTTGTGCACTAGATTTGGAACTTCAAAAAATGGATAAATCTGTATAAAGTAGAAACTGAATATTTTTAACTTTTTATAATAGATTTTAAGCTTTTAAAATAGAATAAGAGAGAATTATTAGGTATAGACAGTAAATCATTTAACTAGACGTTTCTAACAAAGCGTAATTTGAATGTCACATACAAGATTGGAATGTATTTCCCAAACATTTCAATCAGTTCCAAGTTAATTTTGAGAAATGATTTGATCCTTCCACCCTGCAAAGAAACATTTATGTGTCTTCTGTCAAAGAGAAACAGTACACTCAAGAGATTACAACATTGTAGGTGTTTTATGCTGAAATTTAGCTCTCCTGCATATTCAGTATGAATGGATAAAATTCCAACAACTTTTATGTGACATCTGATTACAGTATGAAACAATTATTTGAAATAATATAGTCAGTATTTATATATTTAGAAAATATAATATTCTCCCCAGCACTGGAGTTTTTCACTTCTCTATGATGGGTAAACTGGGTCTTAGCAGGATGTTCTTGCTGATTTTCTGTGGTAGGAGCCTGTTCCCTTGATTTTGAAGTGTCTTTGCCCCAGGCAGAAATGAACCCCTCTTGCCAAAGGAAGAGGCTAAGGAAGCTGTTCTTGATTGCTCTATGTGGTTTTTGTTCTTTGAAGGCTTTCTGGGCCACTTTAAAGGAGAATGAAAATGCAGCTTCCCAGTCTCCAGCTCACTCAGACTGTAACTGAGCATTTCTATCTCACACACACCACCCCCATTTCAAGTATTGCAGTTTCCTGTGGTATGCACCCCTGATACACCTCCCCGGTTTGGGAGTAGTGGTGTCACTGCAGTTCTGCTACTCGCTGTGTCTCTGCACAGAGAAGTTGCCAGAACATGCCATGGTTCCCAGGTTATGGCAACCCTGAGTTGAGAGTCCACTCCTGTGTTCAGTGATTGTAGCTGCTTCTCCACTCCAATGCCTGGGAACTCTGCCACACTTGGGCACCCCAGGTCTTTCTGTGACCTCAGGGATCCTGAGACCACACTGGCCCACCTAGGATTCTGCTCCACGTTATCACCTGAGCACATTTCAGGAAGGGATATCCCTAACCAGAGCAGACTTCTAAAAGATCTGAGTTTATGCTCTGCTGCTGTATCATGTTCCAGTGCCAGCTTATGGAGGCTTCTTTCCTCTGCAGTTCATCTTCCAATATATAGACTTGGATTCACTTCTCCACACCTCCTACCTTGATGAAAGTGGTTGCTTTTCGATTTGTAGAGTTGCAGTTATTCTTTTCTTAAAATAAAGTTCTAATTTCTAGAGTTTGCTAGTGTTCAGAATGATTTGATAGCTATAGCTAAATTCCAATAATGAGAGAAAGCTAAGGTATCATTCTCCCCACCAAAATACACTTAAAATATAGTGTATTCCTCTGTTCTGTTCATCTATAGGTTTATTTTCCTTCTTTTTTTCTTTTTTTTTTTACAGTTACATCTTATTCTTTCATTGTATTTAATTTTATTTTTATACACATGTAAGTTTCCCCTTCTTACACAAAGGATCCAGTGTATTCTTCTGTTCTGTACACCTGTCCAATTAAATCTATATATAGATAGACAGATAGATTAGATTTTTTTCTTTTCTTTTTTTGGGGGGAGCATCTCTGGTATCTTTTGATTTGCTTAGTGTATATACCTCTGGGGGCATCATTGCCATTTAGTATTTTGTTCCCTCATTCATCTGTTCTTTTCTGGACAGAAGGACAAGATGGAAAAACTCAACTTAGAAAAGAGAACAAGAGACAGTACTAACTTCCAGGTACCTAAACTGTATGGATATAGTAAGTAAGATGTCAGAACAAGAGTTCAGAATAATGATTATGAAGATAGTAGTTGGGCTTGAAAAAACCATAGAAGACACAAGAGAATCCCTTTCTTGAAAAATAAAAGAACTAAAATCTAATTAAATAAAAATAAAAAAAGTCTATTAATGAAATACAATAAAAAATGGAGATTCTAACTGCTAGGATAAATGAGGCAGAAGACAGAATTAGTGAGATAGAAGATAAAATGATGGAGAATAAAGAAGCTGAGAAAAAAAGAGATAAACAACTATTGGACCAAGAGGGGAGAATTTGAGAGATAAGTGATACCATAATGTAAAACAATATTAAAATAATTGGGATCTTGTGAGATTAAGAGTCACTTATGGTTTGTCTCCCTCCCAATTCCATCTTGTTTCATTGATTCTTCTCCTACACACTTAAGCCCCCATGTTGCATCACCACTTCCTCATATCAGGGAGATCATATGATAGTTGTCTTTCTCTGCTTGACTTATTTCGCTAAGCATGATACGCTCTAGTTCCATCCATGTTGTCGCAAATGGCAAGATTTCATTTCTTTTGATGGCTGCATAGTATTCCATTGTGTATATATACCACATCTTCTTGATCCATTCATCTGTTGATTGACATCTAGGTTCTTTCCATAGTTTGGCTATTGTGGACATTGCTGCTATAAACATTCGGGTGCACGTGCCCATTTGGATCACTACGTTTGTATCTTTAGGGTAAATACCCAATAGTGCAATTGCTGGGTCATAGGGCAGTTCTATTTTCAACATTTTGAGGAACCTCCATGCTGTTTTCCAGAGTGGCTGCACCAGCTTGCATTCCCACCAACAGTGTAGGAGGGTTCCCCTTTCTCCGCATCCTCGCCAGCATCTGTCATTTCCTGACTTGTTGATTTTAGCCATTCTGACTGGTGTGAGGTGATATCTCATTGTGGTTTTGATTTGTATTTCCCTGATGCCCAGTGATATGGAGCACTTTTTCATGTGTCTGTTGGCCATCTGAATGTCTTCTTTGCAGAAATGTCTGTTCATGTCCTCTGCCCATTTCTTGATTGGATTATTTGGTCTTTGGGTGTTGAGTTTGCTAAGTTCTTTATAGATTGTGGACACTAGTCCTTTATCTGATATGTCGTTTGCAAATATCTTCTCCCATTCTGTCAGTTGTCTTTTGATTTTGTTAACTGTTTCCTTTGCTGTGCAAAAGCTTTTGATCTTGATGAAATCCCAATAGTTCATTTTTGCCCTTGCTTCCCTTGCCTTTTGCGTTGTTCCTAGGAAGATGTTGCTGCAGCTGAGGTTGAAGAGGTTGCTGCCTGTGTTCTCCTCAAGGATTTTGATGGATTCCTTTCGCACATTGAGGTCCTTCATCCATTCTGAGGGTTGCTAGGGGGAGGGGGTTTGGGAGAAGGGGGTGGGATTATGGACATTGGGGAGGGTATGTGCTTTGGTGAGTGCTGTGAAATGTGTAAACCTGGTGATTCACAGACCTGTACCCCTGGGGATAAAAATATATGTTTATATAAAAAAAATGAAAATTAAAAAAAAATTAAAAAATAAATTATTGGGATCTAAGAAGAAGTGGAAGGAGGGAGGCAGGAGGTATATTGAAACAAATTATAGGAGAGAACATTCTTATTCTGGGGAAGGAAACGGGAATTCAAGTCCAGGAGGTACAGAGAACTCCCCCTCAAAATCGATAAAAATAGGTCAAAACCCTGACATGTAAAGTGAAATTGCAAATCTCAGATACAAAGAGAGAATTCTGAAAGCCACTCAAGGCAAGAGATCCATGGTCTATAAGGGTAGAATCATTAGACTGGCACCAAACCTATCCATGAAGACCTGGCAGACAAGAAAGAACTGGCATAATATATTCAGGGCACTAAATGAGAAAAACATGCAGCCAAGAATATTTAAACTAGTAAGGCTGTCATTCAAAATAGAAGGATAAAAAGCTTCCAGGATAAATAGAAACTTAAAGAATTTGTGATCACCAAACCAACCCTGCAAGAAATATTTAATGGAATCTTTTAAGTAAAGAGAGAGCCCAAAAATAACATAGACCAGAAAGGAATGGAGACAATATACAGAAACAGTGATTTTACAGGCAGTACAATGACACTAAATCCATATATTGCAATAAATACGTAGTTATTCAGGGCCATTCAGCCCATTTACATTCGATCAAAAGACACAGGGTATCAGGTTGGATAAAAAAGTAAGACCCATTGATACGCTGTCTGCAAGAGACTCATTTTAGACCCAAAGACACCTCCAGATTTAGACCTAAAGACACCCTAAGACATTCTCCAGTGAGAGAGTGGAAAGCCATTTACCATGCTAATGGAAGCCAAAAGAAAGCTGAAGTGGAAGTACTTATATCAGACAAATTAGATTTTAAGCCAAAGATTATAATAAGAGATGAGGAAGGACACTATGTCATAATTAAAGGGTCTATCTAACAAGAAGATGTAACAATTGTAAATACTTATGCCTCTAAGATGGGAGCAGCCAAGTACATAAGACAATTAATAACAAATCAAAGAAACAAAAGAAAAATCAAAGAAACACATCAACAATAAAACAATAATAATAGGGGACTTTAACATCACCTCACTGAAATGGACAGATCATCTAACCAAAAGATCAACAAGGAAATAAGGGTTTAAGTGACACACTGGACCAGATGGACTTCACAGATATATGTAGAACATTCCATTCCAAAGCAGCAGAATACCATTCTTCTCTAGTGCACATGGAACATTCTCCAGAATAGATCACATCATGGGTCACAAAGCAGGTCTCAACTGGTACCAAAAGATTGGAATCATTCCCTGCATATTTTCAGACTACAGCATTTTGAAGCCAGAGCTCATTCACAAGAAGAAAGTTGAAAAGCATTCAAATACATGGAGGCTAAAGAGCATCCTACTAAAGAATGAATTAGTGAACCAAGAAATTAAAGAAGTATTTAAAAAAGTAATGGAAACAAAGAAAAATAAAAAAACAACTGTTCAAAATTTTGGGGATGCAGCAAAGACTGTCCTGGGAGGGAAGTATATAGCAATATAAGCTTTTCTCAAAAAAACAAAGATCTCAATACACAACCCAACCTTACAAATAAAGGAGCTGAAAAAAGAACAGCAGATAAAACCTAAACCCAGCAGGAGAAGAGAACTAATAGAGATCGGAGCAGAAATCAATGAAGAAAAAAAGAACAGAACAGATCAATGAAATTAGGAGTTGGTACTTTAAAAGACTAAGATTGTTAACCCCCTGGCCAGACTTTCAAAAAGAACTAAATAAAATCATGAATTAAAGAGGAAAGATCACAACTAACACCACACACACAAACAATTACAAGAACACATTATGAACAACTATATGCCAACAAATTAGGCGGTTTGGAAGAAATAGATACATTCCCAGAGATATATAAACTACCAAAACTGAACAAGGACAAAATATAAAACCTGAACAGACCCATAGCCCGTAAGGAAATTGAAGCAGTAATCAAAAATCACCCAACAAAGTAGAATCCAGGGCTGGATGGCTTCCCAGAGGAATTCTACTAAACATTTAAATAAGAATACCCATTCTTCTGAAACTACTCAAAAAAAAAAAAAAATAGAAATGGAAAGAAAAGTTCCAGATTCATTTTATGAGGTCAGTATACCTTTATCCCAAAACCAGACAAAGATGCCACCAAAAAGGAAAATTACAGACCAATATCCTTGATGAACATGGATACAAAAAAGCTCACCAAAATATTAGCCAATAGGCTCCAACAGTAAATTAAAAGGATTATTCACCAGGATCAAGTGGAATTTATTCCTCGGCTTCAATGTTGGTTCAACATCCACAAATCAATCAATGTGATAGAATTCATTAATAAAAGAAAGAACAAGAATCATATAATACTCTCAATGAATACAGAAGAGGCATTTGACAAAGTACAGTATCCTTTCTTGGTTAAAACTCTTCACAGTGTAGACATAGAAGTTACATACCTCAATATCATAAAAATCATCTATGAAAAACCCATAGCAAATATCATTCTCAATGGGGTAAAACAGAGCTTTTCCCCGAAGGTCAGGAACATGGCAGGGCTGCCCACTATCACCACTGCTATTCAGCATAGTACTAGAGGTCCTAGCCTCAGCAATCAGACAACAAAAAGAAATTAAAGGCATCTAAATCAGCAAAGAGGAAGTCAAACTCTCACTCTTTGCAGCTGATAAAATACTTTTTGTGGAAAACCCAAAAGAGTCTACTCCAAAATTACTAGATCTAATACAGGAATTCAGTAAAGTGGCAAGATAAAAAACCAGTGCACAGAAATCAGTTGCATTTCTATACACCAACAACAACACAGAAGAAAGAGAGATTAAGGAGGCAATCCCATTTACAATTGCACTAAAATCCATAATATAACTAGGAATAAACCTAACTAAAGTGGCAAAGGATCTGTACTCTGAAAACTATAGGGCACTCATGAGAGAAATTGAGGAAGACACAAAAAAATGAAAAATGTTCCATGCTCATGGATTGGAAGAACAAATATTGTTAAAATGTAATCCTTATCAAAATAATACCAGCATTTTTCACAGAACTAGAAAAAACAATCCTCAATTTTATGTGGAACCAGAAAAAACCCCAAATAGCCAAAGGAATGTTGAAAAGGAAAACCAAACCTCATGGCATCACAATTCCTGACCTTGAGTTCTATTACAAAGCTGTAATCATCAAGACAGCTTAGTACTGACACAAAAACAGATACATAGATCAATGGAATAGAATAGAGAGCCCAGAAATGAACCCTTTACTCTATGGTCAACTGATCTTTGACAAAGCAGAAAAGAATATGCAATGGTAAAAAAGAGAGTCTCTTCAATAAATTGTATTGGGAAAATTGGATAGCCACATGCAGAAGAATGAAACTGGAACATTTCCTCATACCACACACAAAAATAAACTCAAAATGAATGAAAGAGCTAAAATTAAGACAGAGATCCATTAAAATCCTAAGGAAGAATGCAGGAAGCAACCTCTTCAGCTTCAGCCACAGCAACTTCTTCTTAGACACATCCCAAAGCAAGGGAAACAGAGTCAAAACTGAAGTACTGGGACTTCGTCAATATAAAAAGCTTTTGCACAGCAAAGGAAACAGTCAACAAAACCAAAAGAAAACCAACAGAATGGAGAAGATATCTGTAAATGTCTTATCAGTTAAAGAGCTAGTATCCAAAATCTGTAAAGAACTTATCAAACTCAGCACCCAAAGAACAAATAATCTAGTCAAGAAATGGCATAAGACACCAACAGACAGTTCTCCAAAGATGACATCCAATGGCCAACAGACACATGATAATATGTTCAACATCACTCGGCATCAGTGAAATACAAATCAAAGCCACAATGAGATACCACACCATATCAGTCAGAATGGTTATAATTAATGTCAGGAAATGACAGATGTTGGCAACAATGTGGAGAAAGGGGAATCTCTTAAATTTTTGGTGAGACTGCAAGCTGGTATAGCCAGTCTGAAAATATGGTATAGCTGATCTGCTTTCAGCATGGACATTCCTCAAAAAGTTGAAAATAGAGTTACCCAATGACCTGGCAATAGCACTTCTGGGTATTTACCCCAAAGATACAAATGTAGTGATCGAAGTGCATCCCAATGATTATAGCAACAACATCCACAGTAGCCAAACTATGGAAAGGTCTCAGCTGTCCATTGACAGATGCACAGATAAAGAAGATGTGGCACATATATTAAATGGAATATTATATAGTCATCAAAAATGAAATCTTGCCATTTGCAATGACATGGGTGGAACTAGAGGGTATTATTTTAAGCAAAATAAGTCAATCAGAAAGATAATTATAGGAAATCACTTTTTTTGTGGAATTTAAGAAATAAAACAGGATCATAGCGTAAAAGAGGAAAAAAATAAAACAAGACAAAATCAGAGAAGAACGCAAACCAAAAGAGACTCTTAATCATAGGAAACAAACTGAGGATTGATAGAGGGGAGGGGTGAGAGGGATAAGGTATCTGGATGATGGACATTAAAGGAGGGTATGCAATGTTATGAGAACTGAATTTTATGTAAGCCTGATAAATCACTGAATTCCACCTCTCAAACTAATAATACACTATATGTATTTAATTGAACTTAAATTAAAAAAGAAACAATTGAAAATTTGTATTAATGAATTTAAAACATTTCCCATTTGTAAATGGTATCTATGTTGAAAACTTTCAGAATTACTTCCACTTTGGTATTTTAACATTTGCTTTGTATTCTGGAAAACTTACTTCTGGAGGATTTTAGCAAGTTTGACAGTCAGCCCCCAAGGATTATATGGTCAAATATGTTTGGATTAAAACAAAGTTAAGCACACTTCCTTGTTGAAGGTATTAGTTCTTAATGTCTTACATATTTTAAAGAGCAGTGTGAATTTCCCACATGGTTCCTAGAATACAATATTTTTTTCACAAACTATAGGATAATGCACTCTTCTAAAAACAATCTTAGTGAATAATTCACCCATTTTTAGTGCTAAGTCTTAAAATTAGATTTACTCAACTCAAGATGAAAGCAAAGGATATTAGAAATATTCATTTGAAGTTCAATTTGATTGAAAACAAACAAACAAACAAACAAACAAACAAAAAACAACATGGATTGAAGGCCTAGGAAAAACATTATGCTTCATATCACAGATGCATCAGAGCATAGCATGGAAAAAAAATTAAGGTCTGGAGTCAAACTTTGGGTGTATCTTCCAGGCCAGTTACTTACAATCAAATCATTTATTCTTTTTGTGTCTTAGTTTCCTAATCACTAAGGGAAATGATGATGTAATAGAGTTTATATCACATAGTGTTAAGACAACTAAACACCTGAATAAATGTGAAGTTTTTTAAATAACTTAGCCACATAGTAATATATATGAACTTGCTAATGTAATAGTCACCATTTTATAATAAAAACATTACCTTTAGATTATAAACTCATAATTTATTAAACATTCCTATACATTCTTACAGATTGTAATCATAGTTTAAGTATTTGCAAGCTGTTCTTTGAGAAAGTTATTTAATTTATCTGAGCTTTGTTTTTTTCTTCATCTATGATGTGTGTGTGTGTGTGTGTGTGTGTGTGTGTGTGTTGGGGGTGGGTGGTGATAATGACTTACTCATGCTGATTACCTCTGATTTTCCTACTCAATTCCCTTTAAAACAGAAGCATTTCTCCCCATAAAAGTAAAAGTTTGTTCTTCCTTAATATACTCAGCCTTCAGTAAAATTTATGCCTGTCTTGTCAGATGAATATATAATATTATTTCATATTACTCAGAATCAAGATCTTATGGCCCAACAGAATGACAAATATTTTCGGAACTTTTCAGTGTATGTTTAATAAGACCAATTAAATAAAAAATTTGACCACCAAACAAACCATTTTTTTTTTAGGAAAGCTTTATTGAACTATAATTGTCATATAAGTCACCCTTTTAAATGTATAATTTGGTGGGGGCACCTGGGTGGCTCAGTGGGTTAAACAGCTGCCTTCGGCTCAGGTCGTGGTCCCAGCGTCCTGGGATCGAGTCCCACATCAGGCTCCTTGCTCAGCGGGGAGCCTGCTTCTCCCTCTGTCTCTGCCTGCCATTCTGTCTGTCTGTGCTCACTCTTTCTCTCTCTCTCTCTCTCTCTGATAAATAAAAAATTTTAAAAAATGTATAATTTCTTGGTTTTTGTTATGCTCACAGAGTTGTTCAACAACCAACATTATCTAATATAAGGGCACTTCATCCTTCTAAAAAGAAACCCTATTCCTATCATCAGTTACTATTTGTTCTACTCCATCTCATTTCATAGAAACCACTTTTTGTCCCATAGATTTAACTATCATGGACATTTCATATAAATACAATTATACAATATGTAGTCTTTTGTGACTGACACCTTTCCACTTAATACACTTTCAAGATTCAAACATGTTGTAGCATATATATACTTCACTCCGTTTTATTGTCCGATATTCCATGGTATGTATATACCACATTATATTTGTAATTTGATCAGCATTTGTGTTGTTTTTATTTCATAGCTATGAAAAATGCTACTGTGAACACTTATTCACAGATTTTTGTGTTGATGCACATTTTCAGTTTTCTTAAGTATATATCTAGAAGTTAAATTACTGGGTCATAGGGTAACTATCTTTAACATTTTGAGTAAATGCTCAAGTATTTTCCAATAAGGCTGTACCATTTTACGATTTTATCAGCAACATATGAAATTTCCAATGTCCACATTTTCTAACACTTGTATCTATCTTTAGTCATTCTGGTGGGCTTGAAGTATTTATCTAATTGTAGTTTGAGACTATTCAGATAGAACTGAAAATAAAAATTTTTTGGAGGAGGTTATCAAATAATGCAGCTATAATATAGAATGAGAAAACAAAGGAATTAAAAGACTTATCAATTACTAGCAATTAACATATTGTTTTTTCTGATGAATAATCTAGAATGTGTTAAAGTTCTGAGAAGGGTGGTGGCAGAGTAGGAGAGACAGAGTAGGCATGCCTCATCCCATGAATACAACTAGGTAACTATCAGATCATTCTAAATACCCCAGAAATTGACCTGAAGATTGGCAGAACAAACTCCACAATAAGAAGTAGAGAAAATGTGACAAAAAAGAAGGTAAGAAGTCCAAAGACATGTTTGGGAGGGAAATGGATCGTGGTCACTGTGGTGGTGAGAGAACCATGGTCACTGAGAAGGGCAAGAGATAGACTAGAACTCAGGGGAACTCCCATCACAATTGGCTTGCAGAGCAAGAGGGGCCCAATTTCATGACTTCCAACACCCGGTGGGGCTTAAAGCCTGGACCATTAAAGGTCAGAAGACTTGGCTGTGGTAGAGATTTGAGGGCATTGTGTTGTTCTTTGAGAAAAGACAGGACAAATAGCCCATGTTCACCCAGCATGGAAACCGTGATCTGAAGAGAGTCAGCATCAACAAAGAGACCACTCTGGGAACAAAGGAACTGGAAGGAACTGTTTCCCTTCCCTACCCTTTAGCATAAACACAAGCCTACCTGTAGGAAATGCCCAGCATCTATATTTACCACAGACTTGTTTACACCGAGCCCCACCCTCCCACTCTCTGATGGAGTGCCCCATCCCAGCCACACTTTCCTCAGTACCAGCATAGAAGGCCACTCCCCCAGATGACCAGCCCAAATGCCTGCTCTGTCTCCAGATGTGGGAGTTTTGCAATGCCTCAGTTCTTGCAACAGTCGCAACAGGTCTCATTTGATAGGCAAATCAGAACACACCTAGGTAACCAGCACCATGTTCAGGCCAGAGACCAAATACTGTCCACAATAGATAAAGAGAAAAGGTGAATGGCCAAAGGATAAAGTGACCAGGACAAAACAGCAGATCATGTGCAGCACAACTTGGAGATACTCCCAGAGTGCCAACCCCTTGGGACCAGGGAATACCACATGGCAGGGCACTTCAGGACTTCTTCTCATAAGGCTGTTACCCTGAAAAATAGGAGATTTGGAAGACTTTCCTCACAAAGAAACAGGCACAGAGATCTAGACAAAATGAGACAAAGGAATAAGTCCCAAATTAAATAGGACAAGGTCATCGCTAGAGATCTAAGTGAAACAGGTATAAGCAAGGTAGTAAGTATGGGTAGAAAATGTGTAGTAATGATAACAAGAATACTCACTGGACTTGAGAAAAAAAAGGAATAATAGAGATAAAGGGCACAATAAATGAAATGAGAAATACACCTGATGGAATGAACACCAAGATGGAAGAAGCAAAAGAAGGAATTAGTGACCAGGAAGACAGAGTGATGGAAAGTAAACAAACTAAACAAAAGAGAGAAAAAAGAATTAAGCAAAAATAGAGAATAGCCTTAGGGAACTCAGTGATTCCATCAAATGTAGTAACATTCTTCTTCCGGAACTCCTTTAATATGAGAAAGATAGGAAGCCAGAAAATTCATCAAAGAAATAGCTGAAGATGTCTCTAATCTAGGAAAGGAAACATATCCAGATTCAGGAGGCCCAGAGAACTCCCATCAAAATCAACAAAGGCAAATTCACACCAAGACATAGTGTGACTAAATTGGCAAAATATAGTGATAAAGAAAAAATTTTATTTATTTAATTTTTGACAGCATATATATATATATATATATATATATATATATATATAATTTTAAAGTCATATACTTTTATTTTTAATTTAAATTCAATTAGCCAACTTACACTAACATCATTAGTTTCAGAAGTAGTGTTCAATAATTCATTAGTTGTGTATGACACCCAGTGATCATCATATCATATGCCCTCCTTACCGTCCATCACGCAATTACCCCATCCTTCCACCCATCTCCTCTCCAGCAACCCTCACTTTGTTTCCTATAGGTAAGAGTCTCTCAGCCATCAGAAGGTTTGACTACCTATCATTTACATTAATGTGGATGGGAGGGTATTATGCTGAGTGAATAAAGTCAATCAGAGCAAGACAGTTATCATATGGTTTCACCCATATGTGGAATATAAGAAAAAGGGCCGAGGACTGTTAGGGAATGGAGGGAAAAATAAATAGGAAGTCATCAGAGAGGAAGAAAACTTTTAAAGCAGCAAGACAAAAGATGACAGTAACTTACAAGGAAAAACTGCTAAGGCTGGCAGGTTTTTCAGCAGAAATTCTTCAAGCTGGAAGATAGTGGCATGATATAGTCAAAGTGCTGAATGGGAAAAATCTGAGGCCAAGAATACTCTATCCACCAAGGCTAACATTCTGAATAGAAACAGTGATGGAGTTTCCCAGACAAACAAAAACTAAAGGAGTTCATGACCACTAAACTAGCTGTACAAGAAATATTGAAGAGGAATCTGAGTGAAAAGGAGACACCAAAAGTGACAGTACGAAGGTAGGAAACACAAAAGCAGTAAAAAAAAAAAAAAAAAAAAAAAAAAAAAGAATATTTCTGTAAAAAATAAATCAAGCAGGGGCACCTGGGTGGTTCAGTTGGTAAAGCATCTGACTGTTGATTTCAGCTCAGGTCATCAGGCTCTCTGTTCAGCAGGGAGTATCTGTCTCCCTCTTACTCTCCCTCTGTTATCTCTCACCACCTCTCGAAAATGAATAAAACCTTTGAAAAAAATAAGTCAAGAAACTCATAAGATAAAAGGATATAAAATATAATAATGTATATCTAAAATGTGGGGAAGAGAGGCATAAGAATGGGTTCAAACTTAGATGACCATCAATTTAACATAGATTTCTAATTGCAGAAGAATTTGTATACAAACCAAACGGTAACTATATATCAAAAGTAACTAATATGTAAAGAATCCAGAGAAAGAAATCCAAATATAACACTAAAGAAAATCAGCAAACCATTAAAGAGAAAGGGTCAGACAAATTCTTCAGAAACAACCACAAAACAAATAGAATGACAATAAATACATGACTACCAATAATTACTTTGATTGTTAGTGGACTAAATGCTCTGATCAAAAGATATAGGGTGAGAGAATGGATTAAAAAAAAAAAAGCAAAACAAAATGAAAAAAGTCTATATGCCACTCACATGAAATTCATTTTAAACCTAAACATATCTGAAAGATTGAAAGTGAGAGGATGGAGAAATATATACAAATAGATATCAGGAGAAAACCATAATAGCAATTTACAGAAAATAGCAATTACAGAAAAAAATAGATTTTAAAACAAAGACTGTAACAAGATACAAATATATCTTTGTATAAAAATAATATATTATTATTATATAATAATAAAGGGGACAATCCAATAAGACATAACAAAACTGTAAATATTCATGCACCCAACATAGAAGCACTCAAATTCATAGAACACTTTATAACAAACATAAAGGAACTAATTGATAATAACACATTAATAGTAGGATACATTAACACTTTCCACTTACATCAGTGGACAGATTATCTAAATAAAATATAAACAAGGAAACAATGGTTTGAATGATACACTGGACCAGATAGGTTTAACCGATATATTCAGAACATTCCATATTAAAAGAGTAGAATACATATTCTTTTCAATTGCACATGGGACATTCTCCAGAATAGATCACATATTAGGCCACAAAGAGCCTCAACAAATTCAAGAAGACTGAAGTCATAGCATGCTTATTTTCTGACCACAATGCTATGAAACTATAAGTAAACCATAAGAAAAAATCTGGAGAGACTACAAATATATGTTGGCTAAATAACATGCTACTAAACAACCAATGGGTCAAAGAAATTAAAGAGAAAATGAAAAAAAAAAGGAAAATAATGAAAACAGGAACACAGCACTTCAAAATCTTTGGGACACAGTAGAAGCAATTCTTAGAGGAAAGTTTATAGTGATACAGGCCTACCTCAAAAATCTAGGAAAATACTAAATAATGTAACTTTCTATATAAAGGAACAGAAAGAAAGAACACAGCCCAAAGTTAGAAGAAAGGCAATAAAGATCATAGTGGAAATCACTGAAATAAAAATTAAAAAATAAAAGTCAATGAAAACAAGAACTGTTTCATTGCAAAGATAAAATTGGTAAATCTTTAGCCAGGATCATCAAGGAAAAGAGAAAACCCAAATAAAATCAGAAATGAAAAACAACTGACACCACAAAAATACAAAGAATTGTAGGAAACTACCAGAAAATTTTTGTCAACAAATTGTGGAGTCTAGAAAAAATAAATTCCCAGAAACATAATCTTCTAAGACTAAATCAGAAATTGAATGGGTAATTAAAAAAAGAAAAAAACAAAAACCTCCCCCAAAAAACAAAAATCCAGGACCAGATGGGTTCACGGGTAAATGCTACCAAACATTTAAAGAGTTAATACCTATCCTTCTCACACTACTCCAAAACAAAATAAAATAAAGCAAAAACAAAACAAAAACAAATTAAAACAAACCCCAAAACCAAAACTCAAACACAAAAACAAAACCAGAGGAGAAAAAAAATTCTTCAGATTCATTCTATGGGGCTAGATATTACCCTGATACCAAAAGCAGACGGAGGCTGTACAAAAGAATTACAGGCCTATACCCTTGATAAATATCGATGCAAAAATCTTCAACAAAATGCTGTCAAACTGCATTCAACAAGACATTAAAAGGATCATTCACCATGGTCAAATGGGATTTATTTCCAGGAGGTAAGGTTGGTTCAATATCCACAAATCAATGTGATATAGCACATTAACAAAATGAAGGATAACAAACATATGATAATTTCAAAAGATGCAAAAAAGCACTTGACAAAATTCAACATCCATTCATGATAAAAACGGTTAACAAAGTGGGTTTACAGGGAACATATCTCAACATAGTAAAGGCTATATGTGAAAACCCTACAATTAATATTATACTCAATAGTGACAGCTGAAAAACCTGTCCTCTATGATCAAGAAGGTAAAATTGTCCACTCAACACTTTTGTTCAAGGTTACTAGAAGTACTAGCTGCAGCAATCAAACATGAAAGATGCAAGTTGGTAGAAAAGAAGACTGTCAATATTTACCGGTGGCATATTACTATATATAGAAAACCCTAAAAAATACTCCCCCACAAAGCTATTACAATAAGTGAACTTATAGAATTATGTTGCTTTTCTATACACTAACAAGGTATCAGAAAGAAAAATTAACAATCGCATCAAGAAGAATAAAATACACAAGAAATTTAACTAAGGATGTGAAAGATTTATACTCTGCAAACTATAAGATATTGCTGAAAGAAATTGAAGAGGTTACAAACAAATGGAAAGTGTATTTGATGAAGCACTTTTAACCACTATGTCAGCACTTGGTAGGTGATATAGAGTTTTATTTATCCTTATTTGTATTAGTTTCCTATGGCTGCTCAAAGCAATTATCAAACTTTGGGGCTTAAAACACAATTTATTCTCTTACAGTTCTGATGCCCAGAGTCTAATAGTTTCACTGGATGGAAATCAAGGTGTCAGCAGGGCTTAATAACCCCCCGGCCCCCTCCTTGCCTTATCCCGTATCTGGTGGTCACCAGCATACTTTGCACTGTGGCTACATCACTACCATCTTTGCATTTGCAGCCAAATATAACTATTTACTATAGAGTAGTAATTCGGATATACTATTTGTACTTAGAGATAAAAATTGTGTGTTTTAAACTTTGCCTAAACTGTAGTGATAAATCGTTTCATATTTCTGTGACCTGGTTTTCTTAGTCTCAACAAACTTCCTACTACATTTAATGTAAATTATTGTCTTTGGAAATTACTATAAGACCTTCATGGAAGAGTGAAACAAAATTATAATAATTACAGTATTTCAAGAAACCTTTATTGTGTACATACTCTGTATCAAAATCAGTGCTCATGACATTAAAGATGACTAGTGAGTTCGTGTTCAATGGAGTGAGAAACATGGAAACAGGTATGCAAGCTATAATGTAATGAGGAACATCTGGGTGAAGCTGAAAGAGGCTCACATAAGTTTAACAACATGTTTGATACCAGGCCTGACACTTTGTAGAAAAACAAATATATTGGGCAAATGAATGGATAATGCTCACAAGAAGACTTTTCTAATTTTCTTAAAGGGGTATAATTTTACTTTACTGTTAAGTTCATGATAGAATTCCCAGGAAAGGGAAAAACACTGGCAAAGTCAAAAAAAAAATAGTTTGTTGATTCAAATTGAAGAAGATATAATTAGGGTACCTTCATATGCTTAAAATATTCAGAACCCAGAAGAGTTTTTGTTTGTGGTTTATTGCTATTAGTATTCACTCAATTAGATTTAAATTAAGAACTCTAAAAAAAAACCAATTTACTCATTTTAAACAAAAATAAACCCATTACATATTAACATAAATTTGTGTAAGAAGGAATATTCTCTCAAACAAAATAACTTAGTAGGAAGACTAAATCTCTTTATAGCATAAGATGGTTAACTCCTCCTGTCTGCTTCAGCATTTCATCTGCTGAGTTTCTTGTTGAAGAATATGAAGATCCATACAGATACTAAATTCCAGGTGTCTGTGGAAGTTTTTGGTAGTACACAAAAATATGCAAGTGAGAATTTCTTAAAGATTAATTCCCAGGGAATACTTTGGTATCTCAGATGGTTGAGTCTGCCTTCAGCTGGGGTCATGATTGGGTCCTGGGATTGAGCCCCACATCACATTCCCAGCTCAGCATGGAGTCTGCTTCTCTCTCTCCCTCTCCCCCTCCTCCTGTTCCTTCTCTCTGCACTCCCCCCATCTGTCTTGAATGAATAAAATCTTTACCCAAAAAAAAAAAAAAAAAAAAAAAAAAAATTAATTGCCAGGCTAGTGGCTAGTTAAGCTTGCAAATTAAAGAATGTACTTTTCTTCCAGGCAAACCTTATACTTTGCTATTCAGCAAAATGCATTCTGTTTTTCCCATTTCATAATGTAGAATCTTTGATTCTTTTTTATAAGAAATATTAATAAGGGTTGAGACTTAGTAAAAATTTTAGTACTTCACCAAGAATTTTAAGAGAATTGGCTTCTTTTTTCCCCCTATAAGTGTGTGTGTGGCTGTGAAGAATACAGTAACTATTAGTATAGTTTAGACCCACTGAAATGGTTTTGGAGATCCCCTAGGATTACTGAACCAATGGTTTAGCACATGAGTTCATTCAACTTGAATTATCGAATTTTAACAGTACCATTAAAGAGAACATTAAAACATCTCTCTTATGTAAAGAGTCCCTCCGTGGCTACTTTTTCTATCAAGACACAAGTACCTGTGTCTTCTCAGCCCCCCAAACTGATGTTAAAGTAAGCTCTTTACTCAGAGGAGCCCCCTTACAACCCATTTTAGGCAGTGAACTCTATCTTCCACATACTACTAAGTTGATGAATTCTTGAATGTATGGGGAAAATTAACAAAATGTCAAATTAGAATTGAAAAATTAGCTGCTAGAGAAGGAAACTGACAAAATGATGAAATATTGATAAATCTAAAAACAGGATAGAGTAAATTCTAGAAAATATAGAACTTTAAAAGTATAGCTAGTAGTCTACCAGGTTTAGTACTAGTTAATAACTTTGGAGGATTTTTTTTTAAAGATTTTATTTATTTACCTGACAGAGATCACAAGTCGGCAGAGAGAGAAGAGGAAGCAGGCTTCCCGCTGAGCAGAGAGCCTAATGCAGGGGCTCGATCCCAGAACCCTGGGATCATGACCTGAGCCGAAGACGAGGCTTTAACCCACTGAGCCACCCAGGTGTCCCTTTGGAGAATTATTTTAACAGAAAAATCTTTTTTCTTTTTTTGACTTTTAAATAAGTATATTTATATCAGCCCCAAACTAGAAACACCCCAAAGATCAACTGATGAATTAATAAACATATTTTGTATATTCATACAATGTAATAGAAGTATAGACCAACTCTACAACATGCAAACATACTCCTAAGCAAAAGAAACGAGGTTTAAAAAAATACATAATATGCATTTATAGAGTTTTAGAACAAGAAAACTAATCTGTAGTTAAAGAAGTCAGATCTGTGTTTGAGAATAAAAATTAAAAAAATTTTAAAGGAAAATTAGAACAGTATTTGGGTGACAGAAACATTCTACACCACATGGTACAACTCTGGATACCTTGACAAAAGTACTAGATGTTATTAATTGCTCTAAAAATAATTTTATTCAATATCTTTGAAATTAAAGGAAATAGTCTAAGAGAAATTCATTACAATAAACTCATTGTAAATAACTGAAGCATATTTGAAATTTCATCTTTCAATCTATTCGTTCCCTACATAGCCTGTAACTCTAGGAAATTTCTTTTTGAACTCTGAATACTTCACTGTCAATGCTATTTCACTTCTCTGAGAAAGTTTTGAGAAAGAAAATATTTTCAAAAGTTAGTGTTTTGCTTGGTATGGATTTAAACATATAGAGCACAGAATTGAACATTGGCAGAAGGAAATTAGACTATTTCTTAGCTCTTTATTATATGGAGTTGTTTCAGTACTTTCAAATGAATTATAGATAATATTAAAATGTAAATTACAAAAACATGTTTATAAAGTATTATAAATATTATAAACAGTCATTTAAAATACCTTTGTGCTTTCTCAAATCAATTTAATGAAAAATAGCTGAAAAATGATGTTAGATTAAGAATCTGAGAGATGTAAAAACAGGCCAATGAAATTAACTACCACTAAAAGTCACAATTAGAGACCAGATTGAATTTCATAACTCTTGAAACTGAGATCTAAGTGCAAATTATCAAACAACAAATACTGTTTCCATTTGGTTTAGATCTCAATGGTCTCTTTTATACTATCTTAATTGAATCTACCTTCTGAGTTATCACTGGATTTTTATGTATCCTCCTTCAATTTCTACAAGGAAAACTTATTAAATTGCCCAGTCCTTGTCAATGTAATTTAAATTAAAGGTGAACTGTTAAGCATTACTAAGATTTAGGATGTTAATATAAATCATGTTGAAATCTCCAATTTAATGTCCTTATAATAGCTCAAATATGAAAAATATAATTAAATTAGTATATTCCAGTTTAAAAAGTATACATTTCACAATTACTTAATATTGTGGGACCAGTACCATAAACAGGATCAGTTAGTAAGATTATGACTATAGGAAGGGTGAAACTCTAAAAAGACCATTTTTTAATATTTTTTAAAGATTTTACTTATTTATTAGACAGAGAGAGATGACAAGTAGGCAGAAAGGCAGGCAGAGAGAGAGGAAGAAACAGGCTCCCCACTGAGCAGAGAGTCCAATGTGGGCCTGGATCCCAGGACCCTGAGATTAGGACCTGGGCCAAAGGCAGAGGCTTAACCCCCAGGCACCCCAGTTTTTTAATATTTTTGATAGAGAATGTTCTAAGTATGGTACACCAGAAGAGAAAGGTTAATTGCTAAATGTACCCCTGAACATTTCTTGTATTAATTTACATTTCTATAGATCTCCTCCCTGTGCAATTTAATTGGCTGAAAGTTTCCTACAAATATTCTTTAAAACAGCACTTTTACCACCTTCATCTCTTATGATGTTTAGTCAAAAATGACATGACATTTTCTATTGTAATATAGATTCAATCTTTTGTATGCTGAGGATTAATAGAATCAGGTATTCCCGTAGTTGAAAGTTTCTGTTTCCTAAGTCAAGATTAAAATTTAGCCTCACATAACCTATCCCTAAGGAAAACATGCTTAAAGTTTCTTTTCAGAAGATATGGAAGCCAAGGCTCAGTTTTACTTTAACTAGGTCAGTAGTGATGTGTAAAGTACACAGTTACAAGTGTCTCAACAGCAGAAAACTCATTCAACAGTCTTCTACACAATTTTCCACACACAGCAATTTGTAGAGTATTGGTAACAACACTCAAGGTGACTTTTCCTGAAGATAGTTTTGGATTATGAGAAGTGGTGTAAGGAATCTTATCAAGAATGTTAAAACTTGAGGTATTTAATTCCTTGAATCACATTAGAAAAAGCAGATGCAAATGTTGCACTGTGGCAGTTACCTTTTCGCCCCTCCCTCTCTGTGACTAAAATGTCATAGTATGGTCTATTCTTTGTCTCTTGAGCACAATTATTATCTATAGTTTTATGACAGTATGTTCTGCAGCCAGCAAGAATCCAAAGAAGTGCATTTTGAGGTGAGTTTAAAGTACTTCAGTATTCAGAATCCTAAAATTAAGAACCAGATATGTTTTTATTCTAAAACACTATTGTTAACGACATTTAGAGCTTAAAATGTACTGGCCATTTTAAAATGGAAAGTTCTGCAAGATAAAGCCTATTTAATTCCTAACATAGTTAATTAAAGAAATAAAATTATGATTACCTTCTTAAAAAATTACAAAAAAAAAAGAGACTTAGAGTTTAAACTCCGTGTACAAGTTCTCATAAGAAAATACACTAGTGTCTATGAATTTACACTGAACCAGTCCATTTTGTAATGGATCAATAGGAATTCAATGGTTAGGCTCTACCATAAAGTGATAAAGTGATAATTCCCGTGCTAGTGTTAAACAAGTTACAGTAATCATCTAATAGATGATAAAGCTATAGTTATGGATTGGGATATATTAATAGAAGATATTTATGCTGTGCCAATCATGTTGTTACTGGTAAGAATGTACTGCTAAGCAAAATAGGATTTTAGTATTTATAGAATTTACTATCCAGAGAAATTCTTAATATGGCATAATATGTATAAGAAGAATTAGAAACAAGCTACCTGTGGATTAGTGGAAGAGGCAAGTTTCTATGTTGTCTGGTTTGCTAGTTTCCTGGAACCATGTACGTTTGTATGCATGGTTGTTATTGATCACTAACTGCCTAAGTTTCAGTGAATTCCCTGGGAATACAGGACCAATTTTCCAATTCATGCATAATGAGGACCAATTTATTCTTCACTTTGCAATTACATCTTCAAGTCATTTCCTGATAATGTTTGTCTACAACAAAAATGAAGTTGAAGGTCAATCAATAAAATGGTTTACTTTTTTGACACTGATGAAAAAGAATTTAAAATATTGTTTGCAAGAGTTTGAGAATTCTTAATGTTTTTGTAAATCATAATTATCCATGTCATCCTCATTTCTCTTGCCACTATTAAAGTTTTGGATCAAGACAGGTATTCCCTTATCCAAGATAAAAGGTAGTGTCTAATTGTGTGATAATCAGTAAATCCAAAGATTAGGATCTAATTTCAATCTGTATAAAATATTTGGGGGAAAAAAAAAAGAAGAGTGCCAAAGAATGTCAGTTAATATAAACAAACCAATCTCGAATCACCATACAATACTGTGTATTATATTCATTCAGCAAAACTCTGGTGATAGAGACTAATAGGTGTTTAGTAGGTACCCAGCAATCTGGGAGCAGGGAGAGGACTCTATTCACTTAAGAGATTAATGTTATGATCATGATATAAAAGTTGAAATACCAAATAAGACACAGGTGTTACATAGTTTCTATGACTTTTGCTCATAGTGTCTTACTTAGATGGATAGTGTTTAGCACTGTGTTGGTGATAAATATAGTTCATATACTTCTCTGTATTTAACTTGCAATTTCTTCTGTAATAGCTATAATTTTGAATACTTTGAGTGCTATTCAACTGACAAGGGGATTGTGAGTGGAAGCATGCACTTTTCTGAAATGATGCCAGATTTTTTTTTTTTAACCTTTACAGTTTTCAAGTATTTAGGAGCACATAGTGTTTATAAACCTACTGAAGTAAGTTAAATACCTTAATTGCTCCTGAAAACACTCCTGATCTGAAGCACCAACCATGTCTGTTACTATTCTTCCCACCATGGTTTCCTAAGTAAAAATAAAAACTTTTACAAATTCTCATTCTCTCTCTCTCTCTTTTTTTAAGTAGGCTCCATGCCCTGCATGGATACTAACACAGAGTTTGAACTCACAACACTGAGATCAAGATCGGAGCTGAGATCAAGAGTCAGACACTTAAGCAATTGAGCCACCCTGGCATCCCCAAACTTCTACAAATTCTTAAGGATCAAAATATGACACCATTTTGAGAAGAGTCTGAAGGCAATATAGTCTGAAAATTTTAAAACACAACATTATAGAAGAGCAAAGGTCAAAGATGCCAAACAAAGGAAGACCCTGAACTTAACCTCCTCCATGAACACACCAAATCTACACTTATAAATAGCACAATTCCTCTTGAAGAAGGACAGAAGGTTGACTGAACAAACTCTGCACAGCCAAGGATAAAGAAAAAGACAGGAGAAATGGAGACACAGAAACCATGGGAACCCTACCCCTGATGCTGCAAAACTGGAGTGGGGAGGGGTAATATTGAGGCACTGGGAGTAGACTCATTTACTCTGAGGCACAGGGAAAAGCGCGCGCGCGTACACACACACACACACGCACACACACACACGATTTAAAGGGGAAACTAAAACTTCAAAGAAATAGCCTTGAAGCATCTGCCAAACTACAAGGAAGCTGCAGAAATGTTCTTGAGAATAGGAAGAGACTGGCAAGTGCCACACTTTGCATTTCTCCTCCAGTTTGGTAGCACAGATGAGAACAGAGTATGGTCACCCATTCTTTTCCCCATTCAGCCATTCCCCCCGCCCCAAGACAGGCTCTACCACCCATGTTCACTCAAGCTCCAGAGGTCCCATTGAGAATGACAGTATAAGGAACATATAGTCAATGATATCATAATGGCAGAATCTGTTACATGAATGTTTTTCTTTTTAGAGAATCTTTAAAGAAGCTAAAGTAAGGGAACAACATACATCTCAGTGGATGTTCATTTATATCAACAATAATATGGTACTTATGTAGCTATTCCACTTTTAACATATCTAAACTGTTATTACATATACGTTTAACTGTATAAAAAGGTAACATTCAGTAAAATTACAGCTAAAGGACACTCCGGGACTAGAAGGCATTTTTTAGTTCTTCCTTTTCCACACCCTACAATCAAACAAGTCCTATCTATCCTACTTCCAAGTGAGTTCTTTTAATCCATCTACTTTTCTGTACTTCTGTTGCAAACCCCCAGACTAAGCCATCCTCACCATACACATTAGGCATTTGCTAAGTATTTCTTAGATTAATAAATCAGTGAACAAACTACTTAGAGCCTTTAAATAATGTTTAAAAAGCAGGAAAAGTGATAATCAACATGGTAAAGAACACTCAAGGAAAAACCAAAAATGTCAATAATTCTTCGATTTTTTAAACACCCTAAGAAAAATTGGAATAGCAATCATGATAACAGCTGACAAAGTTCAGGTATTTACATTCTATTTTGATTCTAAAAATAAAGAAATTAACATTAGAAAGATATTACCATTCACGTATTGCACATGAGTAAAGTAAGGTCCCAAAGTGCTTTATAAATTGCCCAAAATCAAAAAGCCAGTAAGTGGTAAAGTCAGTCCTTAAACCCAGGTGTTGTTATGCCAGTACTTCTTTCATGAACTCTGTGTGTGTGTGTGTGTGTGTGTGTGTGTGTGTAAAATTTTTAATGATCAGGAGGCCTTCTCTAAAAACAATAAGGCCCACCAATGTGTGTAGATAAATCTTATGTCAAACAGCATATGAATTTTTACATTTATAGGTTTTTTCCTGTTTAATAAACTTCTTCACTCATTAACACTCTAAATGAAACTTATTTTCTAACAAAATATTAAACATCTTGCTTAATTATATGTATATATATGTATATATATACTTGACTTCCAATTATGAGTTTTAATATCATTTCTTATATTTTACTCTGAATATGCACCATACTAATTCCAAAATTACAGAATAAATGTGTTTCAAAACTTTGTTTTGTAGCAGTTTGTTACAATATGATCAAAAATGTACAATCAAATTCCATAAACCGTATAGAAGTGCAAGCAGGAATGTTGAAATTGCCTTTGTATATAAATATAAAATACATTTATGTGCATATCTTATGGGTTTTTCTGGAAAAGACTTAAAATATTGTTTTCATAATTTGAGTCTGTTCATAGTTAATCTTACTATAAAATTATATGTAGGTCATTAAGAACTACACACCCTGAATAACATCAGTATATTTCCCTATGTTATACTTACTTACTTCACAGGTTTAAAGGTCTCTGGGGAACTTCATTGGCAGTTTTTCTATGAAAGATTTCTCTGGGCTGTTCTATTCTGGGCAATAAAATAATTTCAGATACAAATTAGTCATGCAAAGCTGAGGTGGTGATGGGACCATACAAAAGACAATAGACTACAGCTTTTTGAAGTGTGTTTGCAGTTTCTGAATGCAATAAAATCAATAATCATTTTCCCTCATTTAATCACAGCTCCAAGATTCACTATTCTGACTCTTTAAACAAAAATGTTAATGAAGTTGAATTAGTTTCTTTAAGAGTAAATCCATGACTTCCCCCAACTCAATTTTTATCCTTTATCAGTGAGTCATCGGCTTGCCAGCCAGTGGTTAAAAGCAAAGGAGGAGGTTAAAAACAAAAGGTACTTCTTGAAAATCTCTGTCTACTCTTCATGCAAGAGTGACTTTGCTTTTGCCAATAAATAAAATCAATTCTTTACCTTGTGTGCCACCAGTGTGAATGGAGTTACTGCATTCATTTAGTATATCAAATTCTTATCACAGGAGTACTGGACTAAATGCTTTTGTTCCAGAGAAAACAAGAAATGAAACCACAGCCAGTACTGAAGTTCAAACTTTTTAAAACCTAAATCTAGCCCTAGTGAAGCTGATAAGACTATTTGTTTCTTGTATTTCTTGACTTAATTATTGATACTTAAGTCCTTTTGGATACTTTGAATGTTTAGCTACTCCTGCAGATAAGGTGAGTCAAACCTCACTGAGCATCTTTTTTCCCAAAAAATCCATGGTATAGAGGTACTTATTAGTACCTTAACAATCATGTTATATCAACTCAATGCTTCATCAAGTGGAAATAAATTAAAAAAAAAACCATTCCTCCTTTCTTTTGTGTTTCAAGCATATTAGGCTATTCAAATTAACATTAATATGACTTATTTCATCTAATGGACTTGTTTTAAATAAAAGACTAGATCAAAAGTAACCTATTTCATTCGATTCTTTGCACATAGGTTCATGTTGTCATTCATAAATGAACTGAGAGTTTAGTTCTAAAAAGACCTGCCCCAGAGGACCCTCACCAGTATTTTCTGAATGGCTTCACTTCATTTAGGTCCTTAGTAGCCTTCCCATAAACAAAAATCTAGTCATAATAGATGGAGCAGATATAGGAATTCACCGGAAAGTTCAGGAAGGATAGAAACTGAGAAGAGAACATCACTGGAAATCTGGGTAACCTTGCTTTACATACTTATTAGTTTATATGCCAAATGGGGTCTTGTTGTTTTTCTCTATTTTTTTTTTCCTTTTCTAAATGCAGCTTAAACTTACCCATAATTCCTCCTAAAATGTGTTCTTAACATTTAAGTTTTTATCATCTTAAAGTTCAGCTACCGTATGTAAACAAATTTGTGTTCTGTTAAGAAACTTCCAGAAATGATAATCTGTTTCAGTCAAAAAACACTGGATCCTCCAAGGGTGACCAAGTAATGAAGGAAAGAAGGGAGAGAGTGGAGGGGAGGAAGGAGAAGAGGAAGGAAGAAGAAAAAGAATATGCCGTCCATTAGCTCTCATCCAATTGGCTTGGCCATTTTGTGAACTTGGGATATCAAGAATGTTTATTAGAAACTTCAGTCCAGATAAGTATCAATACTCCATATGGCACTGTAAAATGTGTTATAGAAGATGTAAAATATGAATCTATCCAATAAGATTCTTAGTTTAACAAGGACATAGGTATTACATATAAAAAGTAGAATTTACAACATTTATGACAGGGTTTTCAGTATTCCATTTTATATTAAGGAATGATTGGTCATTAACTTTAAATTTCCTTTTTAGAGAGAAAATGAAGCAAGTAATGGAAGAATTCTTGTTAAAATGTAAGATTGTAACTTATGATACCAATTTGTTTTGCTAAGTGGATTTTGACATGATACAGACACTGACTTTCTCTAAAATTCCAAGTCCATTACCTTCTCGAGAGGTATGATACCTACCAAAATGTAATGAATGCTAAAAATGTAAATATATAATATATAGATTAACATGGAAATATTAAGTGTATAAATGTGGCCTCCAAAATGATTCAACTCCCCTCAAATACCCATAATAAGCAAATATGTTAAAGGATAGTAACTATAGCAAATATGTTAAAATATCAAGTAAGGTTTAGTAGCAAAGTATTTTTTAAATCTTTCATAAGGATCAATAATTTGGCACCAAGCTTATTGTAACTAATAAAGGCAGATACACTCTAATTTAGACTATTTACAAAATTACAAATATGTTAGTTACTTAAGGGAAGCATGACTATTCCCAGGCCCAGGGTACTAAGAAATTACTCCCTTGCAATCTCAAAAGACAATATATAGTTAATATAATGAATATCCTTAAAAAAGATCTTCATAGTGACTACAGTAAGACAAGACATGGGGCTGCTGCTTTCATCATACCTCAGTGTAAGCTGATACATTATACCAAAGTGCAACTTATTAAAAGCAATCATATTCTGGGGGAACACAGAGGAGTAAAGATCCGAGAATAAAGGATTAGGATCCATTCCTACAGCTATGTGATGGTCAGAACAAATCCAAGTATATGTTGAATTAAAGAACTGACTGCGGGGCACCTGGGTGGCTCAGTTGGTTAAGCGGCTGCCTTCAGCTCAGGTCGTGATCCCAGAGTCCTGGGATCGAGCCCCACATCAGGATCCCTGCTCAGCAGAGAGCCTGCTTCTCCCTCTTCCTCTGCCTGCTGCTCAGCCTCCTTGTGGTCTCTCTCTATCTCTCTAATAAAAAAAATTAAAAAATAAAAAATAAAAGAACTGACTGTATAACCCCTGACAATATGCTATAACTCAGTTACTACCTTTTACTCTTAAGTGTGATGCATAAGTTTGAGATTATATCCAATATTAATTGAGTAGGTATTTTATATTATTTGTCAGATTCGGGGTAATATGCTTTCACTGTCAGGTTAGGAAGGATTATGTTTTATATCTTTTATTGAAAGACCAGGAACCTGATCAGGATATATGCTTGAGAGATGACAAAGATGACTATAACTACTACTACACAGGGACTGGCCTGGCATTTAAAAAAAAAAAAAAAAGTTGATTTCTACTCTAAAGTAGCTCAACAATAACAAATTAATCAACTATTTACTTTTCCCAAGAAGAAATGCATTGCTTGGATTTTCCTCTAGTACCTTATTTAAATACAGATTTTTAATTTTTATTATTTACAATGATCTCATCTGAATTTTTTCAACATGAATATTCAAGTTATTTGTTTATTCATTCAACATTTACTAAAGGCAAATAATAAATAAGGATGTGTATTAGTCACAAAATAGGTTTATGTTACAATAAAAGACATAAATAAGACATAAGGTAATAATTTCCACTATGAAAATATCTAATTATAAGAGTGTAAATAAAAAGAGATGGTAATAGCTAACATTTATTGAGTGCCTGCCATGTGTCAGAAACTAGAAGTCTTTTACAGATACTGTCTTATACATCACTCCCTTTTTACAAATGTAGAAACCAAGGCATTGATACTTTAGCCAAAGATTCTGTTATTCCTTAGGGATCTTAGAAAAAGGTTCAAAAGCAGTAATGACATTAGAAATGACCCTGGTTCTGAGGATTTCTGAAGGTAAGGCAGAAGTAAATCTAGGCAGAGGAAATAACATGAGCAGAGTCCTGGAGGATGAATTTCTGTGATGTGTTTATCCAACAGAATAGTCCCATGCTGAAGGATCATGAGATAATTGACAGTAACAGAAACAAATCTAGCCTTGGTGAAAGATGAAAGGTCTTGCAAGTTAAAAAGATTTGGAATCTATCTTATAAGCAAATGGTAAAACAAAGAAAAACTAGAAAAAAAAAATCAAAGAACTTTAAGCTGGGATGTAGCATGATGAGATGAGACCCAAGGTATCAATATCTAAATAGTATGTATATTACTTTACATATTTTAAATTTTAAGTTCTAAAATACTTGCTCCCCAAAATAGTATATAAAATATGTTCATTGTTTACATAGCAGTTGTATATTTGACTACATATTTCACAAAAGTGGGTTAATTTTTTATACATGGTCTATAACTTTTTAACTTTCTCCTACTCACTTGGGAATGTATTTTAGAATTTTCAAAATGTCAGTGCTAAACATTTACTCTTCTGCTTTAAAATTGCTTCCTGGTATCGCTTACCATGAACCTCCCCATTCTTCATCTGAATGCTCTGTGACAATATACCCATTAAGAAATATTCCTACAGGAACACCTGGTTGGCTCACTCAGTGAAACAGCCGCCTTTGACTCAAGTCATGATCCCAGGCTCCTGGGATCCAGTCCTTGGGCTCCTTGCTGAGCGAGGAGCTTCTCTCTCCTACCTTGCTGCTTCTCTCTCCTACCCTTCCCCTCCCTGCTTGTGATTTCTCTCTAATAAATAAACAAAATCTTTAAAGAAAAAAGATTCCTTCAAATAATATCGCTGGGTCGAAAATTGAAAATATTAAGTATTGGTAGATATTGTTGATTTATACTCCAAAAATGAGTTTGAAATTCCCCTGTAAGCACTTTTCCTATTTCCATGGATCTCACCAACCAAATTATCTTTTAAGATTCTGACAAATCTGTAAGTGATAAAATGAGTCATATAATTTGTTTTCCCTACATTTGCCACCCTATACCATATAGAAATTTCAACCTTAATATCCTATCTCAGGATTGTAAAGCATCTACTTCTACATTTTATATTAGTTCATTCATAAATTTAGAACTTACAGAGACTGAGCCTATATCTGAAATATTTAAATTTAAAATATGATTTTGAGTCACTATGATACAAAATTGAATTAAAGCAATTTATTGAATTTTTTTGTTTGTCTCCAGCTTTGAAGTGCACAATTTTATGATATAACATTGATATATCCACAACCTGTATCTAGATCTAATTAAGTCTGTTTATTTCCATACTAGATATGAATTCATTTTAGTCATAGTTTGAGTGTATAATTTCTTATATAGTATAATAAATGACTTCTAAGATTTTATTAGCTAATTTACAGCAATTATTCAACCATGTAAGATAGAATTGTCATGTATTTCCATAATATCAAATTAATCAGAATTTTCAGCTAAAAATACAGTATATTTCACTTTTTGAGCCTTGTTTTGTATTCAGTGACAGTTTATAACTATTTTTATAGAGTTTGTCATTTCTTTTTAGGTGTTTTATGGTTTTATTGCTATTGTAGATAACTTTAAAGTTTGTTAGGAGTCAGTAATAAAACTGTCACATATCTTTGTAGACAATAGCTTTACCATGTTCAGTTCATTCTAAGAGTAGCTGATGGTATATATTGCTACATAAGCCCATAGTTAAAATTCTCACAAATTTGTAACTGCATTTAAAGTTTTAAAGTATCACCAGATAATGTTAAATACTGTTATTAAAATAAGATATCATAATGCACTTTTAAGAACTCAAACTCCTGAGACTTACTTTATATGAACTTTTCTCTTTATCATTTCATCCAACCTCCTACCTATGTCTCGTGCTGCAAACACCACAACCATCAGGCTTTACCCGCCCAGAGTAAAGACAATTTTTGATTGAAATGCTGCTTTTTATTGAAGTGCCAACTAATATCCTTTTACACTAGCAAATAAAAGATCTCTTCTTGACCAGTCACCAGAATTAAAGCTCCAGCATCAATTTTGAAATTTTTTTTTATTCCTTGTTCTTCCTAATGGTCCATTTATATCAAAAATATTTTTAAAGCAAATTGAAGCAGAGCTATGTGGAAGACTCATCAGTCAGTGAAAGATGGGTGCAGCCTCTGAGGAGGATGAGAAGATTACAATCCACAGAGTGTAATGAGAACGCAGTCGGCAATGTTCCTACCAATTCTCATTACAATCTTTGTCACTGCCACGGATTCACGGTGTATCATTTTCCATCCTTGTTATATTCTTTGTCAGAAAAATGAGACATCATTCATGCCATCTGCCTTTCTTCCTCGCACTCCTCCCCAACACTTTATTGTATTTTTCCACAGATTGCATTAGAGGAATAAATTTCATAGCTCATACAAAGTCCACAGGAGAGTCTTGATAAATACCAGAACACAGTCCTAACTCGTGAATCCACAGGCCATATAACGAATTGTAATACAAAATATCATAATTATAGATAAATGCATTGCTCCAAAATAAAAGTACATGTAAATGTATCCCTTGCATATAGGACCTACGTCAGCAAAATTTTCATAAGCCCAGGGGATGACGCAGTTGGCTGAGCTTCCAACTCTTGGTTTCAGCTCAAGTCATGATCTCAGGGTCATGGGATCAAGCCCATTTTGGGCTCTCTGCTCAGCACAGAGGACGCTGGAGATTTTCTCTCTCTCTCCTGCTTATGTGTGCTCCCCCATTCTCTCAAAAAATCTTTTTAAAAAAATTCATAAGCCACTTTAGTAACTTAGAATGAGAATATTGCAACTAGGTTTTATTTTTCTTTTCTTTTTTCAAATCAAGATTTGATCAGGAGAGCAGCAGAGGGCAGAGGGAGAGTGAGAGAGTGGATTAAGCAGACTCTGAACTGAGTGTGAGCCCAATGCAGGGCTTGATCTCACAACCCTGAGATCATGATCTGAGCTGAAACCAAGAGTCAGTCACTTAACCAATTGTGCCACCTAGGTACCCCAGAGAACATCTTACATTTTTTAAAAAATTAACCATGTCCTAAAGGAAAATTTTAAAAAATTTAATCAGCTCCTATGCTTCCATATCTCTTCCTTTCCCAATGGCCCACATATATAAGTGGGCTGATAAAGAAATGTGTTTTTAATCAAAGTAAAGGCCTGAAAATTCTGAGGAACTTAACAGTTTCCTCTAAGGTCTTCATATACGTTGAAAAACTTTTAGTGCTTTTCTCTAAATTTTTCAACAAAATAGAAATCCTTTCATACTGGTATATTTTGAGTTTGATCTAAAGTTTTTCTAAAGCAGGACTTTGAAAATACTGAGCTAACCACTTTATTGTACTTTCTAATACTTAATGAAAAAGTTGAGGTTGCTTTTTAAAAATTTAATGTGTTTAAACAAATAAACAGTAAAAAAATAGTTCAACCATTTCTTCTGCTTTCCACTATCTCCCACTGGCAACCACCAATCTGTTTTCTGTGTCTATTTTTTTAATATGTATATTTTTAGATTCCACATACAAAAGAGATCACATTCTATCTGTTTTTTCTACCTAACTTATTTCCTGAAGCAATCTTCAAAGTCCATTTAGGTTGCTAAAAGTGGCAAGATTTCATTTTCATGGCTGCATAATATTCCATTATATATAATTACATATGTGTGTTTATGTGTGTGCGCGTGATATCACCTTTATCCAGTCATCTATTGACAGATACTTAAGGTTGTCTCCATATTTTTGTGTGTAAATAATGCTGCAATAAACATAGTTCATGTATCTTTTCAAATTAGTGGTTTTTTTCCTTCAGGCATCCAGGAGTAGAATTGCCAAATTATATGGTAGTGCTTATTTGAGAAATCTCCATACTACATTCCTTACTGGCTCATACCAATTTACATTCCGACCAACAGGGCACAGGGTTCTCTTTGCTCTACATCCTTGTCAACATTTAATCTAGTATTTTGATAATATCACCTCATACCCATTAGAACAGCCGTATCATTTTGATTTTGGTTTGTATTTCCTTATCCTAGTGATGCTGAACTCCTTTTCATGTACCTGTTAGCTATCTGTTGCTCTTCTCTGGGAAAGTGCCCATTCAGATCCTCTGACCGCCTTTTAATCAGATTGTTTTGTTTACTATTGATCTGTAGGAATTCTTTATATTTTAAATATTAACTTTTACCAGATATATAATTCGTAAATATTTTCTCCCCTTCAGTAGGTTATTTTTTCATTTTGTTGATGATTTCCTTTGCTGTGCAGAAGTTTCAGTCTGATGTAGTTCCACTTATTTTTGTTCTGAACATTCTTGCTTTCAGTGTCAGATTAAAACAAAAACAAAAACAAAAACAAAACAGGTGCCTGGGTGGCTCAGTGAGTTGAGTATCCAAATCTTGATTTTGGCTCCTGTCATCATTTCAGGGTTCTGGGATCCAGCCCTGTGTTAAGATCTGCACTCAGTGGGATATCTGCTTGAGATTATCTCTTTCCCTCTCCCCCTCTCACCTGCATATGCTCTCTTGAAAATAAATCAACTAAAAAAAAAAAAAAATCAATAACAAGACCTCTATCAAAGAACTTAGTACCTGGATTTTCTTCTAAGGGTTTTATGGTTTTAGGTCTTATGCTCAAGTTTTTAATTGATTTAGAGTTAATATTTGTGTATGGTTTAAGATAGTGGTCCAGTTTCATTCTTTCGTATATGGCTGTCCAGTTTTCTCAATATTTATTAAAGAGAATGACCTTTTCCCATTGTGCAGTCTTGGTTTCCTCTTTGTAAATTATAAATAAATTCATTTATTTCTGGGCTCTCCATTATGTTCCATTGGTTGATGTATCTGCAGTATCATATGTTTTAACCACTATCTTTGTAAAGTCAGGGAACACAACAGCTCCAGCTTTGTTGGTCTTTCTCACAATGCTTTGGCTATTTGGGGCTTTTTATGGTTCTATACATATTTTAGGATTGTTTGTTATTTTTCTATGAAAGAATGTCATTGGAATTGTAGTAGAAATTGGATTGAGTCTGTTGATTACTTTGAGTAGAACAAACAATTTAACAATATTAATTCTTACAATCCTTGAGCATGGTATATTTATCCATGTATTTGTAACTTTAATTTCTTTCATCAACATGCTATAGATTTTAAAATACAAGTTTTTCTTTTTCTTCATTACATGTGCCCCAAGGCTTTGAATTCTTTTGACATGGTTATGAGATTTTAATTTTTCTTTCTGATAGTTATCAGCATATAAAAATACAGATTTTTATATATTGATTCTTCAACTTTATTGACTTTACCAATTGGGATTTTCTTTATATAATATTTCATCAGTAAATAATAACAGTCACATTTCTTTCCAATTCACTTTCTTGCCTAATTGTTCTGTCTAGGATTTCAAATACTTTGCTGAATAAAAGTGGTGAGAATTCATATATTTGTCTTATTCCTGATCTTAATGGAAAAGCTTTTCAACATTGAGTATGATATTAGCTGTGGGCTTGTCATATATGACATTTATTACATTGAGATACATTCCTTACATATCCACTTTATTGGGATTTATCAAAAATGGATGTTGAATTTTGTGGAATTTTTTTTGTACCTATTGAGATGATCATAGAAATATCTATTAAAGTAAGAATCATATTAAAATATCCTTATGGTTTCCCTTAGTACCCTCAACTATGAGGTCAAAGAGATCACTTTCAATCCAAATGTCTACAAAATGTATTTTGAGTCATCTTTATTTATTCAATTTCTTTAGAACTTAGGTCAGTTGCAGAGCTCTTCCAAATAGCTGAGTCAAACACAAAAAATTCCTGAATAATAATGGCCTGTGAGTCAGCAAGACAGCAGAACAGGAAACTCCAGCTTCATCCTCCACCCACAGACAAAACAGTTACATATGCAAAAGTCTCCCAAAAAACACTTGCTAAAATACTAGGACATTAAAAAGATTATACACCATGACCAAGTGCAATTTATCCTTGTAATGTAAGGATGGTTCAACATAGACAAAACTGTCATATACCACATTATCAGGTAAAATAAACTTTCCTTCATATTAAAGATTTTTTAAAAATATGGTCATCTTCAAACCATAAGAGACTTTTAATGTCACAAAACAAACTGAGGGGGGACAAGGGAAGGGGTGTAGGGAGAGGGTGGTGAGGTTATGGACATTGGGAGGGTATGTGCTATGGTGAGTGTTGTGAAGTGTGTAAACCTGGCGATTCACAGACCTGTACCCCTGGGGCAAATAATACATTATATGTTTATAAAAATAAAAAAAAAATTAAGTGGTCATCTTAATAGGAAAATGTATTTACAAAATTCAGCATCCTTTCATGAAGAAAAAAATCAAGTATGAAAAGAATGTACTTCAGCACAATAAAGGCCAATGAACAGGAAAATATTCTGTATAATATTGTTAAATCTGTGCTATAAAAATTCCTCTACAGATTCAGTGTTATGCCTGTCAATATTCCAATGGCATTTTTCACAGAAACTATAAAGCGTTCCTAAAATTCTTAAGGAAAAATGGAAAACCTCAAAAACCCAAAGCATCTTGACTAAGAACAAAGCTGGAAGTATCACACTTCTTGACTTCAAACTCTAATAAAAAGCTATAGTAATCAAAATAGGGAAGTACTCCATAAAAACAGATTTATAGACCGATGGAACAAAATACAGAACAAATGGAACAAATGGAACAAATAGACCAATGGAACAAAATGCATTCTTACATTTACAGTCAATGGCTCACAGGGTGCCAAGAACACACTATGGGGGAAAAGATGATCTCTTCAGTAAGCGCTGGGAAAACTAGATATCCACATACAGAAGAAAGTTGATCCTTTTCTCAAACCGTATACAAAATTCCACTCAAAGTGAGTTAAAGACAAATGTAAGACATGAAACAATAAAACTCGTAGAAAGAAAGGTAAAGGGAAAACCTTCTTGACTTTGGTCTTGGCAATATCCTTGAATGACATCAAATGCACAGGCAACAAAAATAAAATGAGATTGCATGAAAACTAAAATTTAACAGCAATAATACCCTAAAGCTTCTGCCAAGGAAAAGAAAACATCAACAGAATGAAAAAGCAAACTACAGAATAGAAAAAAATATCTGCAAACCATTTATCTTATAAGGAGTTAATACCTAAAATAAAAGAAACGGTTACAGCTTAAAAAATCTGACTTAAATATGGGCAAAGGAATTGCACAGGCACTTCTCAAAAGTAGACACATGAAGAGGTACAAAGATCTGTAATATCAATAAGATATTTAAAGTACCATTGCTTATTTATAGTCAACCCAACTTTGATATTGCACATAAACATATAATTTGGAACTGTGGAAATATACCACCCAAATCTCTTATAGCAAGAATCACCATTGGCCAACTGCCCCACTGCACCCACCACATCTTTTTTCCAATGCGTCACTTCCTCTAGGTCCCTCCTAGTCAATAATTAAATATGCTTGAGGACATTACTGTAGGCTTATCCCTGCAGTAAATGTGAATCCTATAGTGGTTCAAGGACTCCCCAGTATCCTTACCAAAACAGTATTTGGAATACTACCACAGTTAACACTTCCTAATAGTAGATGGTGGATAGGAAGGCCTGAAATATGAAGATTATCCTTGTGAAATTATCTTTCACAGGAGTTTCCTCCAACAAATCTTTCACACATCTAATGCTCTCTTGGCTTGGTTTCTTGGAGTGTTCAGAATGGTATAGATAATGTTAAACTGTTTTAGATCTTCAAAATAAAAGTTTTACCTTTTCTATTATGAAAAAACAACATTAGCAAATATTTTTTAGTTACATATTTTAGTTACTATGAAGCAGGTATAGCCCTAAGCACTCAAGATGTATTATCCTATACAATTCTCATAATAATTCTGAGATTATTACAAACTCCATTATAGAGACATGAGAATAATTGTAGGGCAGGTTATGTTTCTGGCAAAAAACAGAAGACATCCTTAAAATGGGCAATTGAAGAAAGTTTAATGGCTGGATAATATACAATGTGTTAGCCATTTGAAGAAAAGAACTCCCCCAACATACACACACACACACACACACACACACACACACACACACACACACAAGGTGGGACATCCTAGAGCTAAAGCCTGTAAAAGACTCATTAGCCCCAGCCCCGAGCATGTCAAGGGAGGGGGAAGCTTGTAATTGAGGGAATGAAGGAACTGCCACCATGTAATACGGGTTTTTTCTTATGTGGGAGAATACAAAGTTATCAAGGAGAGAAAATAGGAATAACTAAACAGAACTCTTGCTCTATCTCTCTCTGCTCTCCCACTTCCTGTTATGTACTCTGTTCGTTGACCCTAATCAGAAGCTGGAGTTCTAGAGAACCCATTTGATGCAGCCCATATAGAACAGCCTCCTAAGACATGGAGCAGGTGAAGAAGAATAAGAAACACCATCCAGAGGAGAGGAAAAAAAAAAAAAAGATGTTAAGGATAAGAAGTTAGTGATTTAAAGGAGCATTGCCAGTATGTCCCATAAGAGCATTAGAAACTGTGCTCAAATTTGTCTGACTCCAAAGGTTTGTTTTTATCATGTATTATTCAAGGTTCCTCAGAAAAACAGAACTGAGATTTTATTATATATATACAGACCTTTCTATTAATAGCTCAATCTCTATCAATAGCCCTTTCTCCATCAATAACTCTATATAGATGGAGATATAAAGAGATTAAGTATAATCTCTTTATATCTCATAAAGATATAAAGAGATGTTTTTAATAAGGTGTTGGCTAATACTTTTATGGAGGCTGAGTATTTCTATCATCCACTCTCTGTACACTGGGGATGCAGGGAAGTTGATAGTAGAGTTTGAGTGAGAACCTGGAAGGAGGAAGGCAGGAAGAGATCAATGTCTCAGCTCAGTAGACAAAGCTAATTGAACCTCCCTCTGACTTTTTGTTCCATGCAGGCTCTCAAGGATTAGATAATGCCTACCCACACTGGGGAAGGCCATCTGCTTTAGTCAATCCACCAATTCTCTTCCAGAAGCACCCTCACAGACACACTGAGAAATTATGTTTAAGCAGCTATCTGGACATCCTATTATGGCCCCCTGTCAAGGTGGCACATAAAATTAATGATCACAAAGCACTATGCAATTATACCTTCCTCAAAGGCAGTAGTGTTATGATTTAGTACTCCATTAATTTATGAAGAAATGAGCCAGCTCTTAAAAAGAAAAAAAAATATATCATTTTAATTTGGTCAATGTTGATGAAATTTTGGTTTCAAGAACAAATTCTAAGCCAGATATTTGTCATGATCTTTGGATAAAGATCACCCTTTATCCAATGAAGGGTGGATTGAAGACCCTTGAAGACCTTTTTCTGATATGGACTGCTGCAAGGCTGGTATGATGTTGTTATTTACTCACAAAACTGACCATCTTAATATATTTAGTTAGGATTGTTGATACTTAGCTGTCTTACCCCTTTTCACATATTCCATGTTCAAGAGTCATTCAGTAGCTTAAGCTGAGTAAGAGGAAAACAGGTAATAACACCTTGCTTTCAACTGATTGCAAAGAAGAGAATAGGTCAGGATTGACAAAGGATTGCAAAGGGATCAACTTAAGTCACAGGGAGTAAAGCATAGTGCTATAAACAGAAATCTCTGGCATCATCAACCACTGAAAATATTTTAGCAGTAGAAGGCCATCTCTAACAGGCAATGATGTGACTGAAATTGATCACTTAGGTAAGGGAAGCAATGTTGCAGCTAATATGACCCTCAGCGCTCACTTTAAGGTCTCAAAGTAAAAAGTACTAGGGGACCGCCTGGGTGGCTCAGTGGGTTAAGCTTCTGCCTTTGGCTCAGGTCATGATACCGGCTCAGGTCATGATCTCAGGGTCCTGGGATCGAGCCTCACATCAGGCTCTGCTCAGCAGAGAGCCTGCTTCCCCTACTCTCTCTGCTTGCCTCTCTACCTACTTGTGATCTCTGCCTGTCAAATAAATAAATAAAATCTTAAAAAAAAAAAAGTACTAGGAAGCTAGAGTTCAAATTTATTTCATAGTAAAATTAAATTTTCTTTCTTAATATGTCTTCTATTCTAATTTAAGCAGTTGAAATATTTAGTAAATGTTTTAAGATAAACAATTTAAATGGGAAATCTATATTCCATCAGAAATATGGAACCCAGGCATTTCCCAAATTCTCCAAAATTTCTCCAAATTTTCCTCTAGAATAAAATCAGGACTCTCTCTCAATTGACTTTTTAGTCTAAAAGATAAGGGTAATGCTGGCTTCATAAAAAGAGCCTGCAAATTTTCCTTCTGTTTATATCTTTTGAAAAAGCTTCAGGAGAATAGGTATTATTCTTTTAATGTTTGGTAGAATGAAGGCTCCATGCTCTTGGTTTTGGGGAGGTTTTTGATCACTGTTTCAATTTCGTTACTAGATATTCATCTATTCAGGTTGTCAACTTCTTTCTGATTCAGTTTTGGAAGTTTATAGGTTTCCAGGAATGCATCAATTTCATCTAGATTGTTTGACTTGTTGGCATATAACTGTTGATAATAGTTTCTGATGATTGTTCCTATTTCCCTGGTGTTAGTCATGATCTCTCCCTTTTCATTCATAATTTTATTAATTTGAGTCCTCTCTCTTTTCTTTTGGATTTGTTTGGCCAAAGGTCTATTGATCTTGTTGATTCTTTCAAAAAAAAAAAAAGTTTCTAGTTTCATTGATGTGTTCTTCTGTATCCCTAGTTTCTATCTCATTAATCTCTGCTCTAATCTTAATTATTTCCCTTCTTATGTGTGGGGTGGGGTTGGCTTAATTTGTTGTTGATTTTCCAGTTCTTAAGGTGTAAGGAGAGCTGGTGTATTCTGGATTTTTCAATTTTTTTGAGTGAGGCTTGGATGGCTATGTATTTCCCCCTTAGAACCACCTTTGCCATATCCCATAGGTTTTGGACTGATGTGTCTTCATTCTCATTGTTTTCTATGAATTTTTTAAGTTCTTCTTTGATTTCCCAGTTAATCTCAACATTCTTAAGCAGGGTGGTCTTTAGCTTCCAAGTGTTTGAATTCCTTCCAAACTTTTTCTTGTGATTGAGTTCTAGTTTCAAAGTATCGTGGTCTGAGAATATGCAGGGAATAATCTAAGTCTTCTGGTATCTGTTGAGCACTGATTTGTGACCCAGTATGTGGTCTATTTTGGAGAAAGTTCCATGTGCGCTCAAGAAGAATGAGTATTCCATAGTTTTGGGGTGGAATGTTCTGTATATATAGCTATGAGGTCCGTCTGGATCAATGTGTCACTCAATGCTTTTTTTTTTTTAATTGATTTTCTGCTTGGATGATCTATCTATTACTGAGAGTGGCATGTTAAGATCCCTTATTCTTAATGTATTCATATCAATATGACTCTTTATCTTGATTAACAGTTGTCTTAGGTAGTTGGCTGCTCCCGTATTGGGGACATAAATATTTGCAATTGTTAGATCTTCTTGGTGGATAGACCCTTTAAGAATGATATAGTGTCCTTCATTATCTCTGACTATTTATTAGATTTAAAATCTAATTTATCTGATATGAGAATCGCTACCCCAGCTTTCAAGATATGTCCCCAAAGACAAAGGAAAAAAAAAGAGAAAATAAACTTTTGGTACTTCATCATTATCAAAAGCTTCTGCACAGCAAAGGAAGCAGTCAACAAACCAAAGAGGTAACCCACAGAATGGGAGAAGATATTCGCAAATGACACTACAGACAAAGGGCTGATATCTAAGATCTATAAAGAACTCCTCAAACTTGATACACACAAAACAGATAATCACATCTAAAAATGGGCAGAAGACATGAACAGACACTTCTCCAAAGAAGACATACAAATGGCTAATAGACACATGAAAAAACGTTCATCATCATTAGCCATCAAAGAGATTCAAATCAAAATCACATTGAGATACCACCTTACACCAGTTAGAATGACCAAAATCAACAAGACAGTAAACAACAAGTGTCAGAGAGGATGTAGAGAAAGGGGAACCCTCTTACACTGTTGGTGGGAATGCAAATTGAGGCAGCTGCTTTGGAAAACAGTATGGAGATTCCTTAAGAAATTAAAAATAGAGCTACATAATGATCCTGCAATTGCACTACTGGGTATTTACTCCAATGAAACAGATGTAGTGAAAAGAAGGGCCATCTGTACCCTCAATGTTCATAGCAGCAATGGCCACAGTACCAAACTGTGGAAAGAACCAAGATGCCCTTCAACAGATGAATGGATAAAGAAGATATGGTCCATATATACAATGGAGTATTATGCCTCCATCAGAAAGGATGAATACCCAACTTTTGCATCAACATGGATGGGACTGGAAGAGAGTATGCTGAGTGAGATAAGACGAGCAGAGAGACTGAATTATCATATGGTTTCACTTACTTGTGAAGCATAAGGAATAACACAGAAGGCATTGGGAGTGGAGAAGAGAAGTGAGTTGGGGGAAATCTGACAGGAGAGAAACCATGAGAGATTGTGGACTCTGAAAAACAAACTGGGGGGTTGGAAGAGCCTGGTCGTGAGTATTACAGAGGGCATATATTGCATGGAGCACTGGGTGTGGTGCATAAACAATGAATTTTGGAACACTGAAAAGATGTAAAATAAAACAAAATTCAAAAAAAGAAAAAAGAAAAGAAAAAGAAAGAAATGAAACAAGTACACTGGAAAAAGACATATCTTGAGTCTGTGACACCATTATCATTGTAGAGAGGAGACTTGCAGGGGAGGACAAAATTGCACTATTTTTGAAAAGTAAATAAAACCAAGAGACTGGAACATAATTTTAAGTGAACTCACAGTCCCATTTATCTTTAGTTATAGGTTAAGCATGCACATATTACTCGGGAAAACACACATTGGTAGTGTAAGTTGAGTATTTAGGCTTAGATGTTAGTGAGTGAAGCTAAGCATTATTTCCCTAGACACATCTGTTTGCATTCAATTTCTTATGTAGGAACTTAGTTGCACATAGTTGAGACTGGGATTTAAATTCTGGTCTTTGACATTCCAGACACATTAGGTAGACTGTTGAGGCTCATGGTTCTAATAGCAGGGAAGAAGAATTAGACTTTGAGAAGAAGAATATAGAGGCCTGGGGAAAGTAAGCATGTGTGTGAATATAAACAGCTGAAACACATTAGAAAATTGGTGTTGGAAATTTTTCAGTAACTGCTAACCTTGACATGGAGCAAAGCTATGTCAGCAGGAGCCAAGGCATTAGTGCTAACAGAATAAGGTGACCCAGTAAGGACTCAGGGTCTTCAGCATGGCTCTCAGTATCATCACAGCCCCTGCAGTAGTCATGAGGAAGCTGCTCTATGGATACTCAAGGCACCACAGACTTGAGTGGAAGGATACATGCCCTTAAGGGTTGAACTGCCAAAGTTCCATCTTACCCACCTCCCAGAGAACTCCATTTTATCCCCTCTAGAGAGTAACAACAACAACAACAACAACAACAACAAAAGAAAAAATAAGTCACAAATATATATATATATAAATCCCCTGAAATTAAGAAAAATTGCAGAAAATAAAAACCAGAAGGTTGTAATGGAAGGAATTTTATAGTAAAAATGCAGAAGGAACCTCTAGAAGATACTCTTGTCCAAAGTCCATTTCTTTTTGACCCCTTCCTCAGTCATGTATATATCAGGATTAATATTACCTTGATGAATATAATGAACATTTAAGGCTTCATCCATTTACTTTATTTCATCATTCATTTTATTTCAGAGCAAGAGAAAGCACAAAGGGAAGGATGGGTAGGAACAAGAAGAAGCACTCCCAATACAGGGCTTGATCCAAGGTCCCGGGATCATGATCTAAGCCAAAGGCAGATCCTTAACAGACTGAACCACTCAGATGTTCCATTGCTCACTTTACCTAAACATGCTACTGCCTCATTTTTTTTTTTTTTACTTGCCACTTCATTTGTCCACCATAATTATCCTGACAATCCTGAATAGGGGTTTAAGAAGTCAGATTTTTCATAGTTCCAAGTACAAGCTTTGCAGACATGGACATGCAGATATCCTCTGAGTTATAAATTCCTCATTTAGTAATTCCAACATTAAATTTTACATCAAGGGTTCTAGAATTTGGAGTATTGATAATGCTGATATTCTATGTTCAGTGTCTCAATGGTTCAACCCCTAAAATGAAAGAAAAATTTCCCATTTCCATTTTCTGTCCTCATGGGTGTGTTTTTAGAACTAATGAGATAATATTTATAATCCTAGGGAGTAGATAGCTTTCTTTCTCAAGACATTAGTGTGCAATTTAGTGCTTATGAAGAAGCAATTTACTGAATGGCACACTAGTGGTATAAGAAATATTTCAAGGACTATTCTATTTTAAGTGAAAAATTGGTAGATTCTGTATAGCAGAATTTGACAATACTCATAGCTTAAAAAGTTTTAAGTGATTAAAAAAAAAAAAGCCTAATATATCTTCTCTGAAATACACTTCTTGAATTTATACTTTTCCATTTTCTCCTTTTTTAAAGACAAGTATTTTCTTGTATTTCATTTGTAACTTCTCCTTATCACCTTTATTTTTCCATAGATTTTTCTTTCATTACTATTAACTCATGAAAAAAGTTAAAGTTTATATATAACTTATTGTATTACTTTTTGCTTCTGTTCATCCATTTATCATTTCTCTCAAATGCCCAACCATTACAATAAGATGTAAACATACACTTAATCGTTTAAAAAATAAAAGTCAATGTGGGGGAAAAAGTAAATATTTTAAATACAGAAGCAGGACTCAAACTCAAATTTAAATCATCAATAGATAAAGATTTATTTATTTATTTTAGACACAGAGAGAGAACATGAGCAAATAGGGGGAGAAACGGGGGGAAAGAAATCCTCAAGTATTTCTCAGTGAGCATGAAAACGTTCATTTTCCTGTGTCAGATATCCTGAGACACTTAAGGTTTATATTGTGATTGTGTTGTTGCTGCCAATCTCCTTAAAACTGGTTTTATTTTAAAGTTACTTATGTATCTATGCAATTCGTTTTCAAACTATTTTCAGAAAAAAATAGCAAAGGAAAAAAATCTGGGTATTTTTATAAACTGACTTGTAACAAGGAAAAGAATTCTACTAGTCTAATTGAGGTAACAAGTTACCTTTTACAAAGGCTTTTACCATCGAATAGTTTTCATGCTTTATAAAATTCTCAAGTCATTTATTTATTTATTTATTAGATTTGAGAGAGAGAAAACACCTGTGAACAGGGGGAGGAGCAGTGAGGCAGGGATGGAGAGAATCCTCAAGCCGAATTCCCACTGAACACAGAGCCCAACGCAGGGGGCTTGATCCCAAGACCCAGAGATCATGACCTGAGCTGAAAGAATTGGCCACTCAACTGGCTGAGCCACCCAGATGCCCCTGAAGTATTTTTTAATGAATAATATATACCAGAAGAGTTACTGGAAGAGATGGTAACTAGCTATTATATGAAATTTGGGAGCAAGTAGCAAAAGGTTTCTGAATACCAGGAAATGAAAAATGGAAGGTATATAGTATTTCTAAAGAAACAGATTAATAATGCCAGGTTAATCCATTAATATGGTAAAAAAATGTTTCCTTTAAAGTAGGCATATGTACACAATTAAATGTAAAAGTTATCTAAATAGAGCAGTTGAGAGACTACCAAGTTATCTTGAACCATCACAAAAGCACTATAGATCTACCTTGAAGCTGGTTAAGTCTTTGGACCTGTAAACTTTATATGTATTTAATTAAACACACACACACACACACACACATATCCATCTTAGTCTATCACAGCTGGGATAAAAACTTAAGATTTCAAAGCTAATCTGGACAGAAAAAAAAACTGTTTCCTTTTTCTTCTGAGCCTAATATAATAAATAATAAACAAGGTACCTCTAAGATGTTAATGGCTTAAATTTTACCCTTAAAATATTTCCATATTGTCAAAAGTTTTAACAGTTTTTTTTTCAACTCATGTGTAAAATTTAATATCGTATTTGGGTAAAAAGGAAAAGTATTTTTGTTAGAGGAATATGGTTGTCACTACTGCCATTCACATAACTTCTGTTTTTCCTTCATTCTGGAGCCATGGTGAATTACTTTTTTCAGGAAGCTCCCACCGTGTATCTGAACGGGACTACGTAATTCTGGGCAATGAGTTATAAGCCACCTTCGGCCCAAAAGCTATAATGCTGAGGTGAGACACTTCAGAGCTTTCTTTTCCCTTTGCCATGTTCAAAGCAATGGTCAAGACAGTAGGTCTTGAGGCATGATGCTTCATGGGTGAGGATGAGGGACACCTGGGTGGCTCAGTCAGTTAAGCATCTACCTTCAGCTCAGGTCATGATCCAAAGGTCCTGAGATCCAGCCTCCACATCAGGCTCTCTGCTCAGCAGGAAATTTGCTTCTCCCTGCCCCTTTCCTCTGCTTGTGTTCATGTTTTCCTTCTCCCTGACTCCCTTTCTCCCTCTATCTTTCCTTTAAAAAAAAAAAAAAAAAAGAGGATGATGTCTGTCCCGGAGCAGAGCTCACAGGTGTCCCACAAAGGAATGGCAGCATGAATAAAAAAGTAAATCTTCAGTTTTAAGTTACTGTGTTGGAGTTTGTTATTGCAGCATAATCTAGACTATGGTGACTACCTAGGTTATCCTGTTAGGTAGAGGAGAATAATGATTTGGAAATCTCTGTGAAAGGTATAATTTTATACAACTCCATAACTCTAATCTAGAATAAGTTTTAAGATCACTTTTTTGTAAGTAAGTTACAGACTGATTTTGACTTATTCTTTGCATAATAAGACTGAAGAGTTGAATTCTGAATTTTTAGAATGTCAATACTAAGAAATGAAATATTAAAATTAGACATACCTCAGAAGGTCCACCAACATCTGAAAGCTTTATAGTGTTTGTTTGTTTGTGAAATTATCTCTTCAAAATATCGCTTCACCTGACCAGTGCTCTAACTCAAGAAAATGAAATTGCTCTAACTCAAGAAAATGAAATTACTGAATCAGAGGTCAAGTAGAGACTAGTTTAAGTCTGGAGGAAAGCCTTATTTTCCCCCTAGCATCCATGAATTCCTCCAAAAGCAGTGTTTAAGAAGTTTTTTTTTTTTTTTTAAGATTTTATTTATTTATTTGAGAGAGAGACAGAGAGAGCATGAGCGAGGAGAAGGTCAGAGAGCAAAGCAGAATCCCCATGGAGCTGGGAGCCTGATGCGGGACTCGGTCCCGGGACTCCGGGATCATGACCTGAGCCGAAGGCAGTCGTCCAACCAACTGAGCCACCCAGGCGTCCCAAGAAGTTTTATATGAATGGATGAATGCCTAAATTTTCTTTAGTCTCCCACTGTTTTCCTAAAATCACAAAATATTCGTTTTAACATATATTCTCCAACTCCAAATTGTGCTCCTGGGCTTCTTAGATTGAAATTAAACCCAGGCTTATGGTTTTTAAGCCAAATTAATATTATACATACAAATGTTTCAATACTTCATACATTCACTACTTCATCCACTATTTCATACATACAAGCAATGTCTCCATGTGTATAATGTCTGGATAATGTCTCCATGTGGATTTTTACATTGGTAATCTAAGAAGAGACTTACTTTTGAATGAATGTGAAACTTGTATGCCCATTTTTTGGCAGAGATGCCTAAAATCTTATTTTTCTTTTGAGATAACATCTATCAATGGAAAGACAAGTGCAGAGTTGTTAAGACCAAAGGCTCTGAACCCATTGCTTGGATTGGTGTTTCAGCTCTTCCAATAAATTAACTTCTAAAATGTCAGTTTTCCCATTCATAAAATGTATATAATGATAGCTCAATTTCATAAATTTCTTGAATCCTCATTCAATTTCATAATTTCCTTGAGAAGATGAAATAATATAAAGTGTTTTGTCTAGCATATATTAAGTGCTTAAAATTTAACTGGTAACTCTCCACCTGCTGTATTTAAACAGCAGAATTAGTTTATACATTTTTGGTAGACAGGCTTTGCTTCTTTTAGATTATAGTGTTCCAGCTTCAGGCATGCAGTCCTTTTCCCCACTACATTCAGTCTCTCTCTCTCCTCATCTATAGTTTTCCCCACCTCCATTCTGTAACCCCCACCCCACTTCTTTTTAATCTTTCAGGGTCAGAAAATTCCATCAATTTGTATTTTTATTTATTCATTTATTCTTGTAACCAACTTTCCTTCAACATGGCTTCGTAACATTTAATCATGAAAGAACAACAAAAAAGTTGTCTAGATATAAAAATATGAAAAAAATTAAAGGGTGCAAATCGACTATGATTTCTAAGGTTTTCTCTTTTTCCTTAATTTTGATTGAAAATAGTTACTGGCTCTTTCTTCATTAGAAGCTTCTTCATTTTTTTTAAACCTAAGTAATGATGAGATGAGCCCAAATAATACAATACAAAGGATAGATCGCTGTACAGGCCAAGTACTCTGTGCGGCGAAAAGGGATTCTGGGGCTTTACTGTAATTGACGCATGTATGAGAAAAGAAGGACTCCATTTTTCATGACTCCTAGTCTGCAAGATTTGTACATGAGTTTTAGAGGATAAGGACAATATCTATTTGATTTTTTCCAAACATTAAGAGAAAAACCTTAATAGTTCATTCAATAGGTAAATAACTGCTACTGGTGGTTGTATGCAGTTAACTAAATTATCTGATGATTTGAGCAGTAATTATAGTTATAGCTTAGATCTTTGTGACTTCTGCCAGTTGAGGCTCTGCATTTGCTCCCTGTAACTACAAACAATTCCATGATATGTGATCTTAAAGGTATAGTATATGTTGCCCTCTAGTGATTCATATGAACATTGGAAAAGTCAGACTTCCTGAGCTATTCAGAACCGTATGGCAACTTAAGTCATCACGCAGAATCTACACACTATTTTCTACTTGTGTAAGTCCATATTAGTTTCAGTTTTTACATTTTGCTACACAAGTCAAATTCGATACAATTCCCTGTTCTTTATAAGAACAGCAAAATAAAATAAATAAGAAAAACTTCTGTTACTTCTAACTATATTTTTGTCAAGTACTTTTAACTAGAGATGTCATTAACCTAAATTCATGATTAAAATTTTATCTGTCTTACTTTAGTATTTCCTAAAAATATGGCTAAGTAGAATTGAATATGACACAGAAAATGTCTAAAGTAATACATATTGATGATGTGTATGAACTACTTATGTAGGAAAATTACCTGGGATATTTAAAATGGAGACCTTTCTTTTTTTTTCTTTCCTAAAATACAGATTCTTTATTGACAAATCTGAATCAGAATATCTGAAAATGGTGCCAAAGAAGCTGCAATTTGATTTGATTTCAAAGTAATTTTTGACCATTTGAAACACGGCCCTGATCAGAGCCCTTTGGATTCTCTCCCAAGTAATTTTAAGTTTCCTTTTGTTGAATTAATTTTTCCTGTCTGCCACAGTTTCTCCTTTATGGTTACTAAGCAAAATAGTAACATTTTATCTTCTTTCATGATTTTTTTTCTTAAGCAACATGGTCTCTTTCATCTTAACCTGACATGAAGTAAAAATTTTGGCACAACTGTTAAAAACAATCTCTTCAGAGTAATTTGATTTGTAAAGAAATAGGAAGACCTCCTAATTTACAGTATATCACAGTTACTATTTTTTTTTACTTTTACAAATTTAAATAGTAAGCATGTTTCAATTTACCATTACTTAAAATATCTAGTACATTGTTTACAGTTATTTTCACACTGCTTTCCTTTAACTGATAGGACAGTGTCTTCAGATATTATCACTCTCCCTACTTATAGCAGAAGAATCAAGACAATAAGATTTAGGTTCTATTCACTTAGTTGCTGAGTCAAATCAAGAAGAAATAGAATTCAAATATTCTTCTTACTATACCAAAGTAAAGCAATATTTGAAAAGAAATGTTAAAATTGTGAATATTCCTTGAGTTGGCATGGAGGCAATGAGAGAGATTAAAAATTTCTATCCTGAAATATTTCACAATATTATTTCAGTATTTTTATTGTTAAATTGTTTTTAAAATACTGATAAAATTGCTTACCTGAGAAATCATTTGATTTGAGAAATCAAAAACTAGCTTGCCGGTTAAAATAAGGAACAAGACCTGTTAAATAGCTAATGCTAAGAACTTAACTAAAACCAGAGCGGGAATCAAATACTGTATTTTCAAGTTGTTAAACTAAAAAGAAATTATACTTCCCATGGTATTTTGTCCCTGTTTTTCCTCCATTTTAAAAACTTCTATTTTAGAATAGCTTCTCAAATCCTGTATCTTCAAACAGTAAAAAGAAAACATTTTAAAAGTGAATGTAAGATTTAACTTGAAATTTTCATCCTGTCCACAGGAACTTGTAAACTATTTTAAAAACTTTGGTGAATAATCTTGACATTTTCATCTCAAAAGGAAGCTCCATCTACTGGTGCCAAAACTAGCCATTTAGCTTATTCTAAAGCAATCCAGTGAGTTCCCTGAAATCCAAGTTATTTAACTGGTAACTTTTAAATCAATAAACTAAAGCTAAAGCTTTGTTTTCTTATAATTTGCTCATACAAAAAATCAATACAACTAGCAGAAGCTCATTACAGACACCAGCAAGACAGTTTGGTAAGCACTAAACTTTTTCCATTTCCCACCTCCACACTCCCTGCAAGGTTAGGTCCTGTTTATAGCTCTCTTTCACTCACATTGCAATGATTACTTATTTAGTACCTGCTAGCTATGAGAGAAGTTCCTATAACTCCACAGCAAATATCATGGTAATAATTCATATTGGCCTCATGTCCTCAAAAAGCTTTCAACTTAGAATGAGAAGTTCCAAATTAAAGAGGGGGTTGGTAGGAAGTGAGGGGTGGTGAAGAAAGAGGGGGGAGAGGAGGGAGGAAAGGAGCAGGGGTAGGGTGGGGGGAAAAAAAGATCCCCCCCCAAAAAAGAAGAAGAAAGGGAAAACTTCCAGATTCATTCTATGAGGTTAGCATCATTCTGATATCTAAACCTGATAAAGACTCCACTAAACAAAGAATACACCAACATCCTTGATGAACATAGATGCAGAAGTTCTCAAAATATTAGTAAACCTAACCCAATTATACATTAAAAAATAAATAAATAAACCCTTCACCATGATCAAGTGGGATTTATTTCTGGGCTGCAAGGGCAGTTCAATATTTGCCAGTCAGTGTAATACACCACAATAAAAGGATAAGAATCATATGACCTCTCCAATAGGCACAGAATAAGGATTTGACAAAGTACAACATCCAGTCATGGGGAAAAAAAAAAAAAAAAAGGCCCTCAACAAAGTAAGTTTAGAAAGAATGTACCTCAACCTAATAAAGCCATTCATGAAATCCCCACAGCTAATATTCTCCTCAATGGGGAAAAACCAAGAGCATTTCCTCTACAGCCAGGAACAAGACAAGGATGTCTACTTTCACCACTGTTAGTTAACATAGTACTGGAAGTCATAACCACAGCAATCAGACAACATAAGGAGTTAAACTACATCCAAACTGAATTCAAACTTCAGCTGTTTGCAGATGACACAATACCCTCTATATAGAACACCTGAAAGACTCTGCAACAAACTGATAAACACATTAAGTTGGAGGATACAAAAATCAATGTACAGAAATATGTCTCATCTCTATATACCAATAATGAATCAGCAGAAATTAAGGAATCAATCCCATATACAATTGCACTAAAAATAATAAGATACCTAGGAATAAACCTAACCAAAAAAGTGAAAGATCTGTACTTTGAGAACTATAAAACACTGAAGAAAATAAGACACAAAGAAGTAGAAAGACATTCCATGTTCATGGATTATATGAACAAATACTGTTAAAATGTCTATACTACCCAAGCCAATCTACATATTTAATTAAATCCCTACCAATACCACCAGCGTTTTTTCAAAGACCTAGAACAAACAACTCTAAAATTCGTATGGAACCATGAAGGACTCCAAATAGTCAAACTAATTCTGGAAAAGAGTGAGCAAAGCTGAAGGCATCACAACCCAGACTTCAAGTTATACTACCAAGATGTAGTAATCAAAGCAGTACAGTACTGGCACCAAAACAGATACATAGATCAACGGAACAAAATAGGAAATCAAGACATGAACTCACAACCATATGGTCAACTAATCTTTGACAAAACAGGAAAAATTCTCCAGTGGGAAAAAGACAGTCTCCTCGACAAATGGTATTAGAAAAACTGGATGGCAATATGAAAACTGAACCAGTTCCTATTACCATACATGATAAAAAATTCAAAATGGATTAAGACCTAAATGGGACACCTGAAGCCACAAAAATCCTAGAAAACACAGGCAGTCACCTCTTCGATATCAGCCATAGCAGTTCTTTCTAGAAATATCTCCTAAGGCAAGGAAATAAAGGCAAATATAAACTATTGGGACTTCACCAAGATAAAGATTCTGCACGGCAAAGGAAACAATCAACAAAACCAAAAAAACAACCTAAGGAATGGGAGAAGATATTTGCATTGACATGTCTGATAAAGGGTTAGTATTGAGAATATATGAAGAACTTAGAAAACTTAGTACCTAAAATAAACATGGGCAGAAGATATGAATAGATATTTTCCCAGAGAAGACACAGATGATCAATAGACACATTAAAAGATGCTCAGTATCACTGATCACCAGGGAAACACAAATATAACTAAAATGAGATATAACCTCACACCTGTCAGAATAGTTCAAACCAACAATACAAGAAACAGTATTGGCAAGGATGTGGAGAAAGGAGAATCTTCCTGCACTTGTTGGTGAGAATATAAACTGGTGGAGCCGCTCTGGAAAACAAGTATGGAGTTTTCCTTAAAAATGTGAAAATGGAACTACCCTACAACCCAACAATTGCACTACTAAGTATTTACCCAAAGAATACAAAACTAGGAATTCAAAGGGACACACATAATGCTACTATAAATGTTGGATTATCTACAATAGCCAAATTTTGAAAATAGCCCAAGTGTCTATCAACTGATGAACAGATAAAGAAGTGATGATATGGAATATTATTCAGCCATTAAAAAGGATGAAATCATGCCATTGCAATGATGTGAAAGAAGCTAGAGAATAAGGTGCTAAGTGAAGTAATCTGTGAGAGATAGACTAATACCATATGATTTCACTCATTTGTGGAATTTAAGAAAAAAACAAAATGAGCAAAGGGAAGATAGAGGCAAACCAAAACAGACTCTAAAATTATAGAGAACAGACTGAGGGCTTCCAGAGGGGAGGTGGAGTGGAGAGTAAGGGAAATAAGGGATGCGGATTAAGCAGTGCACTTGCGATGAGCACCAGGTGTTGTCAGGCAGTGCTGAATCACTATACGCTCCACCTGAAACTATTACATTGTATGTTAACTGGAATTTAAATAAGATTTTTACATTTTTTTAGAAGTTTAAAAACTGTGCTAGGAGAGAAGATCCTAAAAATTCTCATCACAAGGAAAAATAATTTATGTTTATAAGAGATGATGGATGTTAAGTAAAATTGTAGAATTTCACAGTATGTAAGTCCTGATGCTGTATACATTAAACTTCTCATTCACATGTAGCACTGCATATCAAAAGTGAAAAAAAGTTACTTTAATCAGAGTCATGCCCCCTTCTTGAGTTACCCTGCATCCAATAACTGTTAAACAAAGGTCTGTCCTTTGTGTCAATGTAGGTCAATTCTGAAGAAACATCCCAGATCCAGAGCTTTCCTGAGATGGGTTAAAGTTTGTTTTGGAAATGCATCTCAGTTCTACTCCACGTGCACAATTCTACTTTCTTCACCCCTCTAGTAGATGTTGATTCTGAGGGCACTTCTCAATAATCCTTCTGCATAGGAACCTCCATCTCAGAACATTTTGGAGGTGATCTGACCTTTCACAGTATCCAGCTAAAGTAGACTCCCTCTATTTGAATAACAAGGGCTTTTCAAAGTCAAGATTCTCAAAATTAAGCTCATTATCTGCCCCCCACCAATAGGACTACTTATGTTACCTTTGGGAATATTCTACACCATATATTCCAGTGTTAACCCTCCCCTTTACCCTTCTTGAAAAGAGTTTGCTTCATCCGCAGTCTCAAAGGAGTAAGCCAATATACTGCAGGAACTACCACCAAGTCAACCAGAAGTGGTCCTTTTATTCTATCAATCAGTCATTTATAACAGGACAAAAAAACAGATATCTAGTCCATCCTTTGGCTCCAGAGTAGTATTGGGTCACGATTTTATTTCATGCAAAACCCAAATCAAGCCGAATCTGATGCTATAAAATGGGAAAAAGAAAACATCATTAACCTTACTGAAGAAGCCACCTTGTGAAGGGAATAACAAGTTTGTAGAAGGAAACATAAATGGGAACTCATTCAGCTGAAGAAAGTGATAAAGGATAGACTTCATATCTAAGTACTTCCTAGTTCCCTTTATTCTAATTACCACTTTTTGAAACTTGCTTTTGTAAGATTTCTCTGAAACCTTTTGATAAGTGTTATATCCATCACCAGGCAAAACATAAAACATTGACTATGCTTAACACCAAAACATATCCTTTTATTTCAATCAGAAACCTGAAAGGGATTGAAGTCCTGTCCCCCAGAGCTGATTAGCAAAAACAAAACAAAACAAAACAAAAACAACAACGAAAAACCTTCTATTTTTTTTAAAGAGTTTATTTATTTATTTGACAGACAGAGATCACAAGTAGGCAAAGAGGCAGGCAGAGAGAGAGGAAGGGAAGCAGGCTCCCTGCTAAGCAGAGAGCCCAATGTGGGGCTTGATCCCAGGACTCTGGGATCATGACCTGAGCTGAAGGCAGATGCTTAACCCACTGAGCCACCCAGGCACCCCGAAAAACCTTCTATTTTTGTTGCCACTGTTCTTCCTCTCAACCTATTTCAATTACCTAAGTTCAGAATCTCCCTCTTCTTGTCTGTCAATATAGACAACTTATTCATGGTCTAGCCTCTAGTCTTGACCTTCTCTAAATGAATCTTTCATATTTATTTATGAGTGTTTTCACTAACATACTAATCTGACCATATGTTCTTATTAAAAGTCCTTCAATGAACCCACTTCCATATCTATAAAATCAAACGAACTGCTCTGATTGTGTGCTCCATCCTCTCTTCTATGGCCTTATCCTGCCTGTCCGACTCTATCCTCTAACATAAGCACTCCTGAATTTTTATGATCCACTTTAGCCTTCTCGTGGTTTCATAAACTTGCCACATGTTCTTAAGTTTCTTTTCTTACGCACATTCATCCCATTGTTTAGAACATTCTCTTTAAGTTTACCAGCTTAGAAGTCACTGTAACCAACCAGCTTATGAACTTCATCAGGACAAGATTCACGCTTACCTTAGTCACTGCCTCTTCTTCGCATAGCACAGTAGCATACATGTAGTAGGTCTATCTCCTGTTTTATGAATTAACTGAAGCCTTTATTCAGTTATGAACATTTAGACATGCTTTTTGCCTTTCAACACTTTGCACGTAATTCCATCATTGCACTTAATTTATTGTATGATAATTTTTATGTGTGTATAACTCTTTGCAAGAATGAATGTGTTGAGAGAATATTCCATAAATTTTTATGTTGTCAGAAGTTGTCCAGAAACTAACGAAGTTCTTGGTGTATTATACTTAGTAATATTTCCTATATGAATGAGCAAATGGTCCTAGGCTGCAGATCTAGACAAAGCTTTCAGGTTTTAGAAGGAAGGCAAAATCTCTGAGGGATAAAACCTAGCAATTCCTTCTTTAGAACAAGAGAAAAAATGTGCATGGACAGAGAATAAGAATTTCCCCTGAAACCAGATTGTAGAAGAAGGGAGGAACACAGCAAGCAGTGTTTACAGAAAGCAGTCTGTTGATTCAGGAGTCAGGAGTGAGAGGGGCTCCACATTATCAGCAGCTGTGCAATGCTTACTCAGGGGGGCTGGGAGTAAGAAGAAGTGACAAGAATATACTCTCACATACAACCCTATGCCATAGGAATAACTCCTGCCAGCTGATAGTAGAGCTCTGGTTCTTTCCTATCTCCGACATGCCCCAGACACCCACACACAAACATCTCCAAAAAACAGTCCCAAGAGGAAATGAAAGGCGAACAAAAACTTAAAAAGATGTGTCAAAAAAACTATCCAGAAACAGTTCAAAAAGAATGAGTAAAAGGAACAGGACAAGCAAGCAGTTGAAGGGGACTTGTGGTAAAATATTTAGAGATATTGGGGGAACTTCCAAAATTTTAATAATAAACAATGAGCTCTGGAAAATGTTTCAAAAATGAAAGATAAAGGCTCAGAGGAGGTATGAGGAGAAAAATGGAATGGGAGAACATGAGCTGGCAAGAAAAGTAGAGGAGGAAAAAAAAGGAAAGAAAAAAGCCCCCACAGAAATGCAAACTATATCAGATGCTCTTTTGACCTGTATCTTTCCTTCCTGCTGTAAGTCAGGTAGCATCAAACCCAGAATCAAGTGGTTAAGAAAATATCATTTAAAAATAGAAGTTTTCTAATGGCAACAAAAATGAACTATGTAAGAATAAAATTACAGGGCACCTGGGTGGCTCAGTGGGTTAGGCCTCTGCCTTCAACTCAGGTCATGATCCTGGGTTCCTGGGATCGAGCCCCGCATCGAGCTCTCTGCTTAGCGGGGTAGCCTGCTTCCCTCTCTCTCTCTGCCTGCCTCTTTGCCTGCTCATGATCTCTCTCTCTGTCGAATAAATGAATGAAGTCTAAAAAAAAAGAATAAATTTACAAAAGAGGTTATGACCTTTCCATAGAAAAGGAAATTTTGCAAGCTATAACTAAAAAGAGTTACAGTGCTTAGGAATAGAAGTCTCATTAACAAAGTAAATTTTCTGAAATGACAGACCTATATTATATAATTCAGATTAAAATAAAAATCGTTTTCCAAAGATTCCATCAACATTTATTCTCAAATAAGTATGCAAGATCAAAAGGCTAGGAGTAACCAAACCAGTAATAAATACTAAAAGGGATGTAAAAGGGATCTGACAAAATGTCTTGACTTGTTACACAGCTATTTTAGTGAGGACAGTATGGTATTGTCATGGAAACAATTAAGATGTTTTAACTTACACATATGGCTCTTACTAGATGCAAAACATAATAACCTTATGATGAAGGTACTGTATTTTATAAGTTAGATAACAGTTAGGATTATAAGGAAGTTAAGCAACGTGCTCAAGGTAACAAGTGGCAGATTCAGCTTTTTAACCCATGGTCCAGATTCTGAATTTTAAACTGCCTATTTTAACAACAACAAAAGAAAAAGAAAGAAAAAGCAAGAAAGAAAGAAAAAAGAAAGAAAGAAAGGAACAAAAAAGAAAGAAGGAAACGAACAGACCTATGCATAAGTGGAAATCACAGGAGGTAGACATATCATTGCAGGAACTAGGAAAAAATAGCTAGTAAATAACACTAACATAAAAATGATAAAGGAAATTAGATTTACATATATGAATTCCAGGTGGATACAAAGGTAAAGTTATACTATATAGAGGATATATTTTAACCTTAAGATGGGGATGGTTTTCTTCTATAAGGTACAAGAAAAACACAAACCATAATAAAAGATCAGTCAAATTCAATTATTAAAAATAATTTCTGCTTACCAAGACACCGCGAAACAAGTTACTAAACTGAAGTCATATGAAAACAAACAGATGTCACAAGAAAATAAATAAATAAAACTATAGAAACATAGGGGGGCATAGAAACTTCACAAAGTAAAGAAAATCAAAATGGCCAGACACTTCAAAATATAGAGGTCAAATGCCTTTTAAATAAGGAATTACATCACATACAGCAAACTAGCACATTTTAGAGATCTACCACTATCAAGCATGGTGAGCACATGCAGCAATAACACTTTGGTGGTGAGTCTCAATTATTAACACTTTTGGAAAGAATATGCCATCATGTGGTGAAGGAGGAAGTGCTGAGATTATAGCCCGGTAGTTTCACTTTAGAAATGCTGATTACTTGGAGCTATATTCCAGAATGTTCCAAGAAGTCTCCCCAAAGCCTTGTACAGATAAGTTTGACAAGTCCACTCCATGCATTTACCACATTTGTCTTGCCTTCCAAAGGTAAGCATAGTGTATGTTGATTCTGGGATCCTTGCTGCACTGTAATGGCACCGCTTGCTTTGGTAGCATAAAAAAATTTCCTAACATGTAATAGTTTTTTCCTTCACGAAAGCCAACTTATGTTCACCTTTCAACTTCAATCACAGACCACTCTTTATTTTACATTTTTTAATGTTGTGGCACACCAGAGATCTCTGGCCCCACCACTTTCCATTTAGTCACTTAATACACTTCTCTAGCCTCAAGATCATTGAAAACTAAAAATAATTTGGCGTCTAGTAGGAGGAATGTATAATGGTCTGCAGGGGACTCAGAGGTTGGTCTGTTAGTCTGGCTTCAATCTGTAATTCATAAGAAATTATTTTCTGAGCCCCATATGTAAAATGCTCATTATATAGAATTTACCAACGTGGATACATCTTAGCCCACATAAGTCAGAGCATAGAAAAGCAAGCTTTGACAAAGAAAATAAAAGTTTGATGTGGGATATAAAGGGGGAAAATAACGGGTTCAATGAGACTTTATTTGGTCCAATATAGGGGAATATGCCCTAAGAACATAACCTTTATTAATGTGACAAATGAGTTAAGTGAGAAGTTACGTGCTAGATGACCCATAGAAGAGAAAAAGTATCTGTAAGACCTGAATAACCAAATCCATAACATATTTGAGGGGGAAAATGAGAAAAGATTAGTATGGTGGAAGTGTGAAGAAATGAGGTTGAGATATGGGACTAGAGAGAGAGACCTAAATCATGCAAAGTTTGTGTGCCTCAGAAAGTTTATCAAACTGTATTTCAAAGGCAAGTGAAATTATTCAAGCATTTTTAATCATTGTTGCATCTTTGTTAAACAGGTTTAGCATACCATCATGGCTGCCCTATGGAGACCAGACTGATACTGACCAAAGGAAGAAGGAAGTGGTAGGAGGCCAATCCCACCATCAACCGGAAATGTAAATGAGATTTTGATGGGTCCAAGACATACTTAGGAGAGAAGTAGAACTTGTTGCTAACTGAATATAGTGCATGAAGAAAAAGGAGAAGTCCAGAATGGCTCTTAGATTCCTAGTTGCATAACTTAAGGGAGACTGGTATTATATACATGGAAGGAGGGGCGTAGTACAATTGAGATGCCTTAGATTAGACCTAGCATGAATCTGGCTGCAAATCTTCCGCCAGAATAATCATTATGCAGCTAGCATTTAGACAGCATTTCAATGTTCCACTCAAGGTGCTGTATCAGTACTAATGTAGTTATTTCTGTGAGAAATTAACATTACAAAATTAAGAAAGTAATGGTTAAAGTGAGGCACTAGAAGCCCTAGTAATCCACCTACTTTCTCACACCCAGAGAGTAGAGTCACTGAAATTGGACTCCAGGCAACCAGACTCCAGAACCAGGGCTTTTAAAGAGTACTACCCTCCTACAACAGTTACCTAGGTCAAACTTCATCCAGGGCAGTGTTAGAACAAAGACTACATATACTAAATATGTTGTTCCTTTATATTCTCACATCTTCCTTATGGACGAATACAGACATAGGGATAAGAATATGAACAGGCTTACATTAAAAAGGGACTCTAAAGAGACTACATGAGTTGAAAACACTGAGGCAGACTCAAATATACAATCACAAAAAGAGCAGCAAAGTGGACAGTATTGTGGGTCCCCTATCAAAGATTAAAAAAAAAAAAAAGTAATGAGCAAACTGTATTTTGCAGATCAGATTATAAAGTAAACAAATCGTGTTTCCAGGAAATCTCATCTCTGAATTAAAGTGATAATTTAAATTAGTTGCAGACTGGGATGCCCCAAAGTGCTGTTTTCTTCATTGTAAGGGGTATGTAGCCCAGTTCTTTCCTCAGGATTCTCAAGAGTAATAAAGAGATTCTCATACTCAGTTACTCATAATCTTGAGGGGGGTGGGAATAAAAACCCACTGTCTCCTTCTACAAGCCTATGAGACTTTATTGTTACAGTGCTCACCCAATGGACCTAGCCGAGTGCCCAGCATCACATAAACAATAAATGTTACTTTTGAATTGTCCTGAGGGAGTATAGTGTTGCTAATACATAGTCATACATAATACCTGAGCACTTATGAAATTTATATAAATGCATGTATCTGTACATTTATACATATACATACAGAATATTGATTAGTGGCCATGATGGTAAACAGAATCACTATGGCTGAGTTAAGCTAAATAAATAAATAAATAAATAAATAAATAAATAGTGATTTAGCTGAGTCACAGAATTACTGAAGCTTGGAGAACGGTCTTGAGGCAACCCTTCCAGAGATATAATCACATCTAAGGAACTGTGTTGTAAAGATACTGTCACCACTGCAGTTGCAATGGCCAAGTACCAAATTGCCCCAAATTCAACTTTTCTATAAAAGCTACCACTGCCAGCAAAGGGGTCACATCTGCACAAAGAACTTAGTCCCCTGCCCTCACCTCCCATCCAAAGAAGGAAGCCTCATCTAGATTGAGACTCAGTTATGTTTGTATCACTCCAATAATACAGGGGCTCCTGGGTGGCTCAATGGGTTAAGCAGCTGCCGTCAGCTCGGGTCATGATCCCAGGGTCCTGGAATCAAGCCCCACATCAGGCTCCCTGCTCAGTGGGGAGTCTGCTTCTCCAGCTCCCCCTGCCTGCTGCTCTGCCTACTTGTACTCTCTCTCTGTCAAATAAATAAATAAATAACATCTTAAAAAAAAAAATTTAAACTCCAATATTACAGGTTAGAGAGGTTAATCTTGTGATGTGGGAAATTCCCCAACTGTACAAAGAATGTTTTTAAAAATAAATAAATAAATAAACCAGCCAAGAATAGGCAGTTTGACGAGTGTCCACCAGATGCGTACAAATACATGAGTTCTGAAGATTAACTATTTCTTACATGTGAAGTGTTTAGAAGCATTCCTGGCACTAAGTATTATGAAAGTGTTTGCTATTCTTTCCTTCCTTCCCCTTTCTTTCTTTCCTTCTTTTTTCCCTTTTTTTTAGTTATACTCTAGGGGCCTGTTTAGCCAGAGCAGCTCCATCCGGTTAAACAGTGATTTTGTTGTTTATGCAGTAAAACTTAAACTGACCCTGCCCCCTCTCTCCCCCCACCCCTTCCCACGCCTCAGGGAACTTACTTAAATCAACTCCCGGAAACCAGTCCCAGATAACAAAGCCCAAACACAAGGTGGTTCAGGCCAGGTGGAGGTATCCAATCAGTGGAGGTGCATACTGTCTCCCTAGCTACCAAGGAGTAGGAGCCCCGCCCTTTGGGCGGCAATTCTGACCAAGGTGATATAGGCTAGTTCAAATGTCTACTATAGGGTAAATTGTAATTCAGTTGATTCAGTTGGTCACTTATGTGGGACCTAGCATGACTGTGCAGCTTTCTCTGTGTGTTACAATCTCATTGGCCACCTGTGCGTGGCCAGGCCCAACCACATAACCTTTGCCCTTAAAAGCTAGTCTGTAAGGTAGAGAGAGGTTGCCGCTTTGCAATAAGACGGCCTCGGCCTGTCGGTTTGATTCTCCATGCTTGGCACAAAATAAAGCTTTGCTTGACCTTCGCTTTGTATCAGTCTTGCTCCTTTGATTACGGACCCAACAGTACTAATAATGTAAATGAATGTTAATGTGGTTATTCAGTGTTAAAGGAGCATTATAATTCAGAAAAGGAGCATTATAATTCAGATGTTCTAACCTGTAGCATCTTCTATATTATCTTCAGCCTTATGTTTATTTTGACATTGGAATCTTTAAAAAATCATGGACCTCAAAATCCAACAATCAACCAGCAGTTTTCTTGAGACTATTAGAATCATAAAATCTTGCAGATAATAATTACTTTATACATATGCAAAGTGGTTGCCTTTGTAACCTCATCGATTAGATGCATAAGTTGGCTTTGGTGTCATGTGTTGTCATTGTGATTCCTGTCTTACACTACACACAGTGTGCTTCATGGTGATTGTTTGAATGGTCTTCATTGTTACCACAAAGAAATAGCATACTACAGAAAAGTCAGATGTTTAGAGAAATGTTCACCTGAGTGCTCACAGATAAGGACTCAACAGCATACTGCCTTGCTGGGTAGCAATGGCAAATTGAAAATTCATAGAGCTGGAAGGGACCTTCTCCAAATCTAACAAACTCTCTACTTTCCACAAATGAGGACACATAACATGAAAGTACAGATTTTGGACTAAATCCTAGACCCCTGGTTTTCATAATTGTGCTGTTCCATTCTTACTCCTTAGATTTTCATTATAAAATGGAGATTGCTCATACAAACTGTTTTTTCCCATAATTAAATATTCTTTGTTTATGCACATATTTATTTTTCAGAGCTTCACTGAAATCCTACCACACACCTGGAGATTGAAAGAAATGGAGTTTGCGGTTATTCTCAAGATCACGATCTAAATTAATTTAACACAGCTGAAGAAAAGCCATGCAAACCAAGTTTCAAACACTTTAAATACTGAGCAAGGTAAAACCTTTTATCAATTTTCTTTAAAAATACCAGTAGCTTTAATTTTCTACAAAGAAGAATGGCATATAAAATGCAGGTTATTAACTAGTATTATTAAACATTGTAACTATTTAGAGTAAGTACATTCTTTTTTTTTTTTAGATTTTATTTATTTATTTGACAGACAGAGATCACAAGTAGGCAGAGAGACAGACAGAAAGAGAGGGGGAAGGAGGCTCCCTGCTGAGCAGAGATCCTGATTCGGGGCTCGATCTCAGGACTCTAGGATCATGACCTGAGCTGAAGGCAAAGGCTTTAACCCACTGAGCCACCCAGGTGCCCCAAGAGTAAGTATATTCTTAAAACGTGTTTTGTACTCTAGGACATCTTGACGTTAAGACATTTTAACAGAAAACATTTTAGTCTTGCTTATACATTTCCCTATTTTGACGTTTTATAATATTCATATTGATTATGCTACTTCTTGCCTTCATTTAGCTAATGTGTTTGGTAGAGCCACACATACCTTAAGGGTTTATCTCAGTATAGCTTTTTATTTTGAATGACTAGTATCAATTAAACACACTGGTGGAAAGGAAAGGTTAAAAAATGTGTACATAAAAGTAAGATCATGTCCCTTCCCTTTAAGGTACAGATGTACCTGGAGTTGTTTATTTCTGAACTTTTATTTTAAAGTTTGAATTGGAGAAAGAATGGAAAATAAATTTTTTAAGTTAAAAATTTTACTTAATCAAAAATAAAATTTAAAAAAGACATAGCTCAGAAGGCACTGAAACAGACATTTTCAAAGATTGATAGCAAGAATATGCTTGTACCTACCTTTAAAATTGGACATCCTATGGGAAAATTTTAAGAAAATTAATTCCACATAAAGGAAGAATGGCCTATAAGAATATTTATTTTGTTAGGTACATATTAACTATATGTTAATCTGATTTCTTGTTTTTTCATTTTAATAAGAACATATTAATTTACAACAGTGTTAAAACCAGTAGGAATCCCTTTGCAGTTTTGGGATAAATTATTTATTTCTTATATTCCTTAACATACTAAGAATGATGGTATCAAATTGATGTTGTAGTTATAACTACTTAAGTATTTTTTGATGTCTGGTTATGTTATATGTGACAATTAGGCATTTTTAGTGTACATTAAAAATCTGCAATACTAAGCTAGCACAGAATAAGATTTATGGCTACCCATTTTCTGGTAGGGGGAAAAAGATTCAATGTGTGTTTGAATGAAAAAACCTATTTTTATTTATTCAAAAGAAAAGCCACGATAATATGATGGTGAGATCAAGGACACATTTATCAGTGTAAGTTCCAAAGTTAACTTCTATATTGCAAAAGTCAGTAGGCAATTTGTTGCTTCTTAATTTGATATCTATAGTGTTTAACCTGCTGAACTCTTCCTTCTTCCAAGCTCTTTTCTTTCTTGGATTCTATGAAATCCTCTCTGGTTTGTGTACACTCCCTCTTATTTCCTTCACAGACTTATTTTGAGATCATCTCTCTATCTTAAAATTTGATTCCCATATTTTCCTTCTTTGTTCTTAATTTTTACTTGTTTATTAATTTATTAATTTGTTTATTAACAAAAATTTTTATCTTTCTGTATACCAATACCAAAAATGTGCTAGAACCTTAGCATGAGATGGTTAATCAAAGAAGTAAGAACTAGCAGTTTTATAGTTTAGTCTCTTTGGGGGATACAGACATTAGGCATCATTAAACTGTGATATGGTTGGAAAGTATTGTGTCCTATGAGCATATAGCAGGGTTCCAACACAAGTAAGTGTATGTGGAGGGAGTGAGGGCTCAGTAATTACATGCCAGATAAAATAACATCTAAATGGAGGTCTGAAGGATGATTGGGCATTAATCAATTAAGGAAGGGAAAGAATAATATCCAGAAGAGAGGAAAGACTATGTAGGAATACCCAAAGGCTAAAGAGAACATAGTGTATTGGATTAACAAAGAAAATAAATATTTCAGAAAGGCTGAAGAGCCTCTTATTGTAGGTGTTGCTGGAGTGAAAATTAGCAAGATAGAAACAGGACACAAGAGGATCAGATGCGAGCAAAAGCTTTTAAGACATATGGAGGGATGTGGGTTTTATAAACAAATACAAATAAAAAACAGTGAGCATCCATTTTGCTCTTTTAAATCCAGGAGCCACAGAAAGATGAAGTTCATGAGTAGAACCCCCAGTGATAGATAATCCAACCTTGAACTCCTTCTAAAAATTCTCTTCAGTTCTAGATCCTTCTCTCCATTGTACTAAGAAACTCAACTGGAAATCCCACAAGAGTCTCTACATTGAATGTCTGAATGTGACTCCATCTTTCTCACACCACCATACCCTCTCTTCATTTGCTAAATTCCATGCCTCGAGAAACATCATTATTTTTCATTTACCAGATTCAGGAAAATGGAAGTGCTCAACTTCTGCTCTTCTCTTAATACTTCACAACTGAGTATGTAAGAAATGTATGTATCAAGAACAATTGCTTTAGGTAATAAAATAATTATTTTTCACAATGATTAAGACAATAGCCTCTAATTTGTGTCCATGTTTGGATTTGTTTGGATTTGTTCATTTGTTTTTCCTCCACCCTGCCTTAGGGCACCAGTCACACTGCCAGATAGTGATTCTCGAAGAAAGATAAATCCTGGGGTACCTGGGTGGTTCAGTGAGTTAACATGTGACTTCAGCTCAGGTAGGATCTCAGAACCCTGGAATAGAGCCCTGCATCAGGTTCCATGCTTAATGGAGAGTCTGTATCTCCCTCTTTCTCTGCCCCACCCCACTCATGCTCCATGCTCTCAAATAAATAAAATATTTAAATAAATAAATCCATGGGTCAGCACAGAATCATGTTTAAACAGGCTATTAATTCAGTTAGTTGGATTTCTAGAATTCAGCTTTAGAATTCTCTTACACTGCATGTTTGAAAACAAAAACTAGTCCCTTCTTTATAAAAGTGATTTAAGAAGGCAATGTATATACAGTTCTTATATTACCTGCAATGTGTTATTGTATCAACCCCATTTAAAAGACACTCCAACTACTTTGTTTCATCAGCTAAATCCAAAAATAGCATGCAAGGTACTTCATGATTTGAAACCTGTCTCCTCATACTCTATTTCCCACTCTGTGCTAAAGCAATCCAACTTGCTGATATTCTTGAAATGAACCATGCTTGTTCCCACCTCCATCTTTACACATAGTTCTCTAAGCTTGGTTTAGCATAGTCTGCTACCTTTCTCTTCCTGGCTGAGCCTCAGCCATCTTCTTTGATTCAAATTGTGTCACCATCAGTAGGCAGCTTACCATAAACCTATGTCATAGACCAAGTAGAATAGATAGGACTCAGTAGGATCCTATCACAGTATTTACCACATTAGGTTTTCTATTATGTGTTTGGTTTTCTATTATGTATGTGTGCTACCCAGTGGAGCTAGTGACCTATAACCTGTGTTTTATAAATTCTCATAAAGGAGGGGGAAGGGAAGAAAGGATAGACCACAGCTTTCATTGTGTTAGTAATTCATTATTTTAAGTTGCTTCTGTTGAACATCTGTCGTCTCCCTAATCCCAAATACTCCATCATAATTTAGTAATTCAAACTCCTATACAAAGTTTAGTTTAAGTAATCATATTGAGAAATTCTGTACATATGTAACTTATAGCCCATGTTGTCATTCTGGCCTACTATAATTCTGAATGAACATTGCTCTTACCTAAAGAGAAATATATATGCAATAATTAGGAGTATTTTTGTATGTACAATCTCACATACCCATAACATCACTCTCTCTCTCTCTCTCTCTCTCTCTCCCACCACCCCCCCACACACTCCAACGTGTAGAGAAGTAATCCCCTAAATTTCAGTTGAGCACTTACTATGTAAGGATCTTGTACTTTCCTTATCACTTCAGCTATCATAGTGTATGACTTGGTCTCAAACCAGCTGATAAAGAGACCATGTTCCTTCCCCATTCATCGTAGTCCATAAGAAATCCAGCATGTCTCTCTCATTTGTAGGGTTTACAGTCAGTCGTGGGAGAGATGCTAAAAGCTATTACACATTGAAAATTAAGTTACCTCAGTATTTTAAAGTACATTTTTGGTTTTCATATAGTTGAAGTTCTAGTAATGACTGCCTTCTCCACAGAGAGCACTTAGCACTTCCTCTGTTTCAATCAAGACTACATAATTGTGTAGTCCATTTAACTAAGCCAATGGTCTGTGCTTAAATGGATTCAACATATCTAGAATGAATTTTCAAAACCATCTTTTCTTCCTAGCTACTAAGTAGGTAAGTTATTCACACTTTAGCTCAGTGTTTAATATATCCCTTCCAACACAGAAGAAAATGGTTAGATTTTCCAATTATACATACTTACTTGTCTATTCTAGATTTCAGGCTTTATGAAGCTACATATTTGTTTTGTTGCTACTATATCCTCATTGTCTAACCATGATCTGCTCAGAAAGTCCTCAGTACATTTGACTTAGTGAGTGAGTTATGAGTAAACTCTTATTTACAGTTCATTATGGTATTTCTTTAATTCTTAGTTGAGGCATCTAATGGTGAGGTGAAAGAATAGAGGAAATTGTTCCCTTAATTTTGCCTAAGGGTAGGCAAGACTCAGGTCTTGCTAATCTTTCTCAGAACACCTCAACTAAGAGAAAAGTTTCCTTGCTCATAATTCAATCAACCAGCTCCACAAGAGCCATTTCCCACTTAAACCCAAACAAGAAGATAAGCAAACAAGACCAAACCATTTACATTACTTACAGGAAGGGAAGCAAATAAGATGTACTATCCCAAGGGTATATCTTGGAAATAGGTTTGGCGTAGTGTAGGAATTAATGCTCACTATCTCACAAGTTACTAACACCCCTGGTTCTTTGCACATTAAGGGATTTTTTATTATCTTTCTATTAGTGCCATTACCTGAAGAGTTTCAGTCATTATTGAATATCCACCAAGTAAAAATATAGTATTTAATGAAAAATTTCGATGCCCACAGTTTAAATACATGTTTACAATGTACTTTGGTATAATATAAAGCAATTTGTATTATTTGTTTTATGTTTGATGTATGGGTTTCTATAGACTTAGTTTTGGGGTCTAGAATTAAATAAAATAATTTTACTTATAATCAAGTTTGACATTGATGAAAATATTTGAGAATAAATTATATAAATCCCTTGGGAATGTATTTTAGTTCCACAATAACCCTTCTACTGGCAGGATCTTGAACTAGTGATAATTATTGAAATTGTAAGTAAAGTTATTGAATGCAGGAATGGAAATCAAGGAAAAGGACTTCTCTTCTGGTTCCCCAGCACTGCCATAGTCTCCAAGGCTTTTAGAGTCAACACTCATAAAAATAAGGGGGTAACTCTACATGAGCCCTTCTAATTCCGTAGGACTATAATTGCTTTCAAGTCAGTTCTTTTTTTTTTTTTTTAAGATTTTATTTATTTATTTGACAGACAGATCACAAGTAGGCAGAGAGGCAGGCAGAGAGAGAAAGGAGGAAGCAGGCTCCCTGCTGAGCAGAGAGCCCGATGCAGGGCTTGATCCCAGGACCCCGGGATCATGACCCGAGCCGAAGGCAGAGGCCTTAACCCACTGAGCCACCCAGGTGCCCCTCATGTCAGTTCTTTAATGACTATTTAGATGCAAATGAAATGAAGAGGTAAACAATAACAAATTATTTTCTTTTTTTTTTTTTTGACAGACAGAGATCACAAGCAGGCAGAGAGGCAGACAGAGGAGGTGGAGGAAGAAAGCTCCCTATTGAGCAGAGAGCCCAATGTGGGGCTTGATCCCACAACCCTGAGATCATGACCTGAGCCAAAGAAGAGGTTTAAACCACTGAGCTACCCAGGCACCCCACAAATTATTTTCTAATACAAATGAAAACATATATAGGAAAAGCCTATAAGTTTAATAATTGAAAAAATTTTATGTCATGTTAATATATTGTTTATAATGTAGCTAATCCCTAGAGACCAACTCTAAGTCTTGTACTTTGCAGAGACTGCTCAGTTTTACAGTTAGTCTGGATTCATTTGATCTTGCGCTTACCTTTCTTCTATTATTTTTTCCACATGGGCTACTTTATTGATAAATCAAAAGGAAAAGGATCAAATAGACAAAGCAACAAAGCAGTAAAGTGCTCACTTCAGGGTTGTAGCCAATCTAATTAATTTTTCATTTGGTTCTCATGTATTAGAGACCAATCAATTTGGGATTATGTTTACAGAGTTATAAAAGGAGAGGAGACCAGGCCCTCAATTTGTTGTCTAGTCTGTCCAAATTAGTCAGTTAAATGATCCCTGGGGATACCATAAAGAATATGAATAGGTTCTTGTAAATACCTTTTCTTTTAATTACAGATCAAATTGTCTCCAATTTCTGCAGACCTTGACTTTGGTAGAAGGACAAACTTCTGAAATCAAACAATGGGATTTTATTCTCAGATTTTTTTTTGCTTTTCTTCCACTGACACAGTTTCGTCTAAATGTCTTTAAGAAAGCCATTTAACATGTGGAGGTTTGGAGCACATGAATGGACAATGACTCAAGGAAAAAACTTCCCAGTCAGATAAGAAGAGGTATTAAGATTAATGGATTTTATTCCATAACAACTTGTCACTCTTAGGGATGTACATAATTACTCCAGAGAATAGAATATGTGAAAAAGTAGGAAGAGACACAATATTTCATGGAAATAAGGAACCTAGGAAAATGTCTTCGAAAACAAAGTTCCCACGACATTAGGGGAACAAAATTAAAATTCATGTGTTGATTAAAGTTTGGTGGTACACCTCTGCAAAACCTGAGGTACATCATATGCTCCAAAACCCATATTTTAAGACAAAATTGAACATACTGCTCCAGGAACTGATAGTTTAAGATCATTGACTTGAGAATATCTAGTAACCTTAAGATTCATCCCTCAATTCTAGTTCTGTCTTGCTATATATTGAATTGTCACCAAGTTGCTAAATTCCATCTTAACTATTCTCACTGACACTGCATCATTGCTCTCCTGGCCCACTGCAGTACATCCTAATTACTCGGGTAACTCCAAGCAGGACTATTGTAATTAACCGCCACCACCCGCCCCAACCTGGGGACTGTGTTAATACATCTTTTACACATCTGTTAAAGTTACTTTAAAAAATATATATATATATAAACCATACTTCTATCAATGTTGATATTTTTAGAACTCTGGGTTAAATTTACTGACTCTGAAAGTCTTTGGAAACTTTGTTTATTCCATTACACTTAAGGAATCAGAAAAGGTTATATATATATATAATCCCTTCACACCATAGCGGGCACCATAAATAACAGGACTCACCCAGAAATCCTTGCCCAAATAATGGGTCTCCGGCTGAGAAGAATGTTATAGCACCTTATTGGACTACTATGTGCCATTTATTTATATGTAAATAATATATATGTGTATATATATGTGTATATATGTGTGTATATATATGTGTGTGTGTGTATATATATATATAAATAAATGGCACATAGTAGTCCAATATATACATATATAGTCCACATATATATACATATATATGTGTGTGTGTGTTATGTTCTATTCATATATATGTATATGAATGATACTATTAGGAAGAAGAGAGGAAAATAAATATTTTTAATATGTCTTGTACAACACTTCAGGCTTTTGTAAAATAGCAAAAAACTACAGAATTCCTAACTCCTTACAGGATAAAGTATAATTTTAAAGTATTGTCATCTTAAAATCAGTCCATTGTACTAAAGACAAGAGTCTTCTCCCTTTTTTATATAAACTTCATCAATTGAGGAAATTTTTAGAAAATGAACTAATACTACAAGATTGTGTGATTTCACAGAAGGAAACGTGATTTCACTGAAGTTTCTTTATGACACTCTGGAATTTTTTTTCCCTCACTTTTGGAAAGATCAGCTGGGGTAGGATACTCTTTAACCCTATGCATACAATGACCTGAAATTCATGGCTCTCCTAAGATATAGTTTAAAAAAAAATCAATCAGAGTTGAGGCCTTTCACAGTCTCAAGAGAATTCCTGTTACGCAATTTTCTTTGGGAATTTATGGGTTATTTAGTACCTGATTAGGACACAAGTGAAAGAACTTGGTTTCTGTTTCTTTTAAGATTTTATTTATTTATTTGACAGAAATCACAAGTAGATGGAGAGGCAGGCAGAGAGAGAGAGAGAGGGAAGCAGGCTCCCTGCCGAGCAGAGAGCCCGATGCAGGACTCGATCCCAGGACCCTGAGATCATGACCTGAGCCGAAGGCAGCGGCTTAACCCACTGAGCCACCCAGGCACCCCTGGTTTCTGTTTCTTACCCTGAGATTTATTAGTTCAATGTGATTTAAATTGTGTGAGATGATTGTAGCTGATTTACATTCCAGATTTGGGGAGGTAGGTGGAGGATGGGTGAAATAGGTGATTGGGATTAAGGAGAGCACTTGTGAAAAGCACCTGGTGATGTATGGAAGCACCAAACCACTATACTGTATGCTTGGAACTAATATTACACTTTGTTTACGAACTGGAATTTTAAAACCTTAAAACAAACAAAAAAAAATACAAGATTTCAGTTATAATTATAAGTACTAGTTGTAGGTACTAAGGATGTAATGTATAACCTGATGCTTATAGAGGACATCTCGCTATGATTTATAGGAAAGGTGTTAAGGGAATAAATCCTCATTTCTCATCACAAGAAATTTTCTTTTTCATCTTATTGTATTGACAGGAGATTAAAGATGTTAGCTAAACCTATTGTACTAATTATTTCACAATAAATGTAAGTCAAATCATGCTGTACACCTTAATCTAATACAGCGATATATATCAGTTATTTTTCAATAAAACTGACAAAGTAGCTTTATTTATTTTTTTTAAGATTTTATTTATTTATTTGACAGATCACAAGTAGGCAGAGAAGCAGGCAGATAGAGGAGGAAGCAGGCTCCCTGGAGAGCAGAGAGCCCAATGCAGGGCTTGATTCCAGGACACTGGGATCATGACCTGAGCTGAAAGCAGAGGCTTTCACCCACTGAGCCACCCAGGCGCCCCTGACAAAGTAGTTTGAAAAAGTACATTTCAGTTTTAGCTGAGGTCGTACAACATTGAGTAAAATACAGTTAAACAGACTTCACATTTTTTTTTAAATCAGGCTTACTAGGTATAATTTACATGTAGTAAAACTCACCTTCCTTAAATTTCAATGAGCTTTGACAAATATACATTGTATTATAACTACCACAATAAAGATATAGAACATCTTCATCAACTTGCAAAGTCTTTTCACCATCATTTGCAATCAATCTCCCCAAAACTTCAGTTTGCAATTTTGATCTGCCTTCTATTTTTTTTATTTCTTTACCTTTTTTTTAGATTATAATTGGAAACATACCATATTTTACTGTTTGTGCCTGATTTAAGGATTTTGAGATTCATACATATCACCACATTTATTAGTTTGTAACTTTAAAATTTCATTTTATTTCTAAGAAGTATCTTATTCTAAGGGTATATTGCCCTCTGAAGACAGGGTCCAGTTTCAGATTACACCAGGGAAGGTCCTGAGAGGGTTACAAACCAAAAACTTTGTTTCTGTTTCATTGGTTTAATAAAATTTGGAGTAAACTACCCAATGTCTTGAAATATCTATTTTTTCTATCTATAATAAGAGACACAAATTTAAATGTTTATAATCCAAAAAAATTAATGTCCGTATATATAGAATAAGATCAAGAACTTTGTTCAGAGCTTCTTTGTTGGGTGTTTGCAAACATTAGGAATAGCAATGTTTGCAAGATGATTGCCACCATTTATTTTTCCTGTGGATCACTGTCAATAAGGAGAGAGCACAGTCTACTAATCAGGCTTGGAACCATGCAGTGAAGAGATAGCATGCCTGCATCTGGTCCCATTAGTTAAATGCAAATTGGAAGTTATTTTAAAACAAAATGTATTCCAAGTTAAAAAATACAATATATGTTCTGCCACATTTCTCAAAGCAATTCGACTATTAGTGCATGCTACCTAAACAATTTGTTGAATGTGAGAAAGTGTTTAAAAAGATACCTTTGAACAGGAAATTCCAGAATTACTTTATTTATACTTATATGCATTTAGAAGTTATATGCATTTAAAAGTTATAAAAAAAAGGAAAAACCTGAGGTTTGAATTTAGAAAATTCAGGTTTCAAACTTAGGTTTATCATGTGCTGATATACTGAAAGACTTGAGATAATTATGTAAAATCTCTAAACCTCATCTATGTCTCATCTATAAATATAAAAATACCTCCTCCCAGGAGTGTAACATGTATCAAATGAGAAAAAATTAAAAACACATCTGTTGTCAAAACTAGAGTCCTCATCATTATCAACATTTTATAGCACCTACCTCTAGCATTTTTGGATCATAATTTGAGTTCTATATGTCATTTAGGACAAGAACTTGAAAATACAAATTGTCAATAAATGAGACATCATTATCATTTCCAATATATTCAAAAATCTAGCTTCCCCTCCCATTCCAAATATTGGTCAACTGATGAACAGAAATGTTATATACAGGGTTCCAAGGTTGATTGTTTATGCACACCCAGTGCTCCCTGATAAACTGAATCTTGGAACACTGAAAAATACAAAATTAAATTTTAAAAAAGGAATAATTATAAAAAATATAAATATAAATATATAAAAATATAAATATAATAAAAAATAAAATCTAATAACTTCATTAGAAAATAATTACTTTTTAATAAAAAGATAAAACTACTTTCCAAAAAAAAAAAAAAAGATGTTATATACAACTCATAATAAAGCATTTCCATTCCTAGATGTAAATCCCAAAGAACCTCAAATAGCTACATGAGAGGGCATAAAAGAATGTTCTTAGCAGCATTATTTGTAATTGCAAAATTTAAAAACAGCTTTTATGGCCACCCAAAGAATGTGTAAATAACATGGGGAATAGTCACTCAATGGAATACTATATGGCATTGAAAATAAATCAACTAGAGTTGCATGAATAAAATGGATTACTCAAAAATATGTTAATGAATCAATAAAAAGATTACAAAGATATACCTATAATAAGATATATACTAAGATGTCAGTTATATAAATTTTTAAATCATTGCTTATCTAACAAATATTAAAAAATGTATGTAGAGTTGAGAGTACAATTGCCAGATATATAGAAGATGCCCAGTAGAATCTGAATATCGGATAAATGACACTGGTGTTTTTAGTAGAAGTAGGTCCCACTCAATATTTGGAAATATTAAAAGATTTTTGGTTGTTTTTCTATAATTCAAATTTTCCTGGTGGCTTGTATCTTTAATTTGCTAAACCTGGCAACGCAATGAAGGAAAAAGATGCAGAAGGGCACCAACTGTATTGATGATATTTCAGTTTTTAATTTGAGTGGTGGGTAAATGGGTATTTGTCACATTTTTCTTTATGCTGTTTCCAAAGTCTTAAATATTTCATAGTACGTTAAAATATTAATAGGCAAAAATGAATCCTGCTCCAGAAGAAAATCTCTAGTGAAAAGGTACATCTAAGAGCCAAGTCACACAGGGAATCAGGGAGGGTGACAAAAGGTAAAAATAATAAAAGCATGTAAAATTGAAATATTATGAAAATATGAAATATGATGAAAATAAGGGCAGTAAAGTGGTATAGTGCTATATTGTGTAATTGATATCTTTCATTTGAATGGCATTTTTTCCCCCCAAACAGGGGGTCCTGGGATCGAATACTTGATAACAGAATTCAACCTAGAAACAAAAACTTGAATCTTAGGTGTTTTCCAAGACTCAAATGATTTCAGTTATATTTCAATCAATGAAAATATATTTGGCCACTAGTAAGTACTATAATAAAGGAGATGTTAAATGTACAGCAAATGATGCAAAGAGTTGGCCATCACTTAATTATTTTAAGGCCAGAAGAAAACAAGTGAAGATGAAACAAAATGGTATGCATATTTTCTTCTCTAATCAAGATCAGAAAACCCTGGCTCTCAATCATGGGTAGGGGATCGCATTAAAATCACCTGGAAAGTTTTAAAAATATCAATGCCTAGGACTCACCTCAAGCAAATCTGATTTAACTAGTATGCATGCAGGAGGAACCAATCACTGGCAGTTGTTAAAGCTCCCTGGGTGATTCTAATACACATCAGGGGTGAGACCCATTGTTCTAAAACTTGAAAAGCCTATAAGCTGTGTGAGAGGTGGTGTAAAACAAAAATGCTTGCCCTGTGGATGTAAGGGCTGGCTCCTTAGAGAACCGATTCAAATATCATCTGAGTCCATTGACTTTATACCAAGGGCTTAATATAAGTGATAGGAAAACGGATATCCTGGAAGTACAATACCTCACGTAGTGCTAAATAAACAGATCTTCACTGAAGTAGTTGAGGTGTGTAAATACCCAAAAAGATAATGATACTTGTAGCTTACATAGTAAGCCTTGAGGACTATCTGTGAAATACTAAGAACCTTGGAAAAGGTCTAATTTTAAAATATGGAGAATGAACTCTTGCCTTTTACCTTAGAACGAAAATACTTCAATATCTCCTAGTAACCTCCTGCCTTCACCACAATGAGATGGATTTAAGACAGCCAGTTTTTATTTCTACTTGAGTAACATGAGCTTTGGTTTATGGCCCTTTCTTCCCTAGCCTATAATTAAACGACTAAATCCCATCCACAGCATTACCTACAGAACATGATTGGAGAAAGATTAGCCATTAAAGAGAGAGGGGATTGCTATTATGGCTTTGGAGACCTATAACCACCCACTCTCTTAGGAATCCTATTATGGCTGAGCATTTGTGTTATTGGTATTGCAACTCAGTTCACATATATCAAGCTGTAAACTCCCTTTACAGTCAATCCATATTTCTAGGTCTCTTCTAATAACTTATTTATTGGTGTGTTTCACTTTGGAAGAAGTTATGTGCTTCAAAATATCTTCATCCATTGCCAGAGACTATGGAATTTCCTTTTGTAGTACAATAAAGTATCTTATCCCTATTAACTAAAATCCAAACATCTGCTGTTCTACCTTTGGCTTTAGAGCTTCATAAAAACATAGGATGATTCATGTGATTTCAATCTACTTTCAGTTCAAAAAAGCAGGAATAACATAAGCAACTGTTTCCCTCTGGCAAATGCTGATCAGAATCCATTTCATAAATCAGGGCAAACAGATACCATGGACAGATGAATTTCACATATATTTCCTCCTATAATTGAGAACAATTACATCAATAAAGTCCCTCAATGTCTTTAAATTCAACTCCTTAGAAACAAAGGCCTGGCCCAAGTTAAGCAAGTGACCGACTACCCACGATCTTCCAACTGTAACGCTCGATTAGCCATAAACTGTATTTCTTTGAAAGAATAGCTTAAAATGTTCGCTGAGCCTTCATTTTCCTCCCCTCCATTATGTTTGCCTAAGTGCAGGATTTCTCCTTTTTCCATGTTTAAATTCATTTCATTGACAACAAACATTGCAAACTCTTCAATGATTCCTCTGTGCCAAATGAATTTCTGTCAAAAGGCTCGGATGAAATCTGTCTACTCCTGGTGACCGAATTGATCCAGCTGCAGCACAAGATGAAGCAGATCATTCATCTAAGTTTGGCGGTGCCAAAGCCTGCTCCCTCCTGCACATCCACAGTTGCCGAAAAAGGAGCAGATAACTTTATCTTATAAACAGAGCTTAGAGTAACTGAGTGTTTTCATTACCTGTGGACATCAGTGGCTTTGGGACATGATTAATCATGCTAGAATCACTTCATTATTTTAATGAGGTTTTTCTCTTTGCTCTATGATAAAAAGTACAGGAGAGAGGAATTTTTCCTCATTATTTCTGAAATTAAGGGAGAGTGAAGGAAGTGAAACAGAATCACACAGAAAACCTGCAAAAGGGAGCAGTTGTTCCCACTGCTACTGATCTCTCCTTCTGCATCAACAAAGACAAAGGGAAACGTGATGAGGAGAAGGCTTTGTGCATGTTTTAAACTCAAAGGCAACATGGCTGCTGGGCCCTTGGCATATGAAACAAAGTAATTTCATCTCAAAGTCTCCAGAAGTCTTCTTTACACTAGGTACTTGAGAGCATTCTTTTTTTTTTTTTTTCCTGAGAGGAAAAGAGAGAAGAATACATGTATCTATGCTAACTATAGGTAAAAATGAATGACCTCACTAATCAGATCTTTTTTCTTCTCCAAAAATCGGTACAGGATCACTGCTATGTTTAGAAAGTGGAAGAGTATAAGATATATTTTTGAGCATGTGAACATTTTACATAATATATGGTGAAATACAGAAATAGCTTCCATTTTATGAGAAAGCACTTCACCGAGATTAGTTCTGAACAGCGGACAGACCGAGGTTCCGAAGACTGGTCAGCATGGAACAGTTTGTTTTCCTTAACAGGTGATTCTCAAACTTTAGTGTGAATCAGAATCACTTGGATCATGCGTTGCCAAGTTCTGGTTCAGAAGCTCTGGTGTGAGGCCTGAGAATTTTCACTTCCAAGTTTCCTACCATTGTTAATGCAGCTGGTCCACACTTTGGGAACCACCATCTTAAAATCGCCATGGAGTACAGCAGTGTGTGTTATTTGGTAGAAGTAACCAAGACAAGTTTTTGCATCCTAAGGGGCCATAGGTCCTTCACTGTGAAGAGATTCCTCAAAGATACCAACTTTTAGTAGGTCCGAAATGTTAGACTGCTATTTTACGGTATTGTTTTCCATTATCCAGAACTAATCACTTGTCATTACACAGGTGAATGAAGCCATTGAGTGGACCTCTTTCAAGGACCTCTTGCTCTTGCATCCACCCTTACCATACTGACCATGTTAGAATGAAATGCATGTGTCCTACCATGTACCATGCCACTTGCGTGTTGCTGAAATGTAAGTTTTCATAGAAATCAAAAGCCTTGAATCTGGGCAAAATCTCAGATTTTTATGTCTTGCAGATTAAACTAAAAGACATATTACATATTAAGTAGTTCATCCAAATCAGTTCTCTTTACAATGACAGACACCAGAATCGAGAGAGTTAAAGTGCATTCCCAAGGTCACACAGTGACAGAGGCAAAGTTGAAGGCAAAATTAGAACCCAAGTGTCTGACTTTCTATCTAATGCTCTTTTTTATTCACACGTGCACACGCTCATCCCTAGATTCTTTTATTCATTAAGCTGTGGCTTTATACATATAAAATACATGCCAGGAGTGCTTGCTTCGGCAGCACATACACTAGAATATATGTCAGGCACTGTTAGGCACTGACCATACAAAAGAAGACCTGCTAAGCACTGTACCAAGAGAGGGTACCCGTTTAACCATCACAGCTACTTTAAGAAGTATTCCCATTCTTCACTGGTGTAAAAAACTATTGGTTGAACCCAAATACTCTGACCCCAAATCTAGTGATCTTAATATTGTATGATCCGTGCTGAAGAGAAAATCAAAACCTAAACAGACTTGAAAAAATAATTTCACTGAGATGGAATAAGAACCATAAAAAAGCTAGAAATGAAGGCAGGAGCAGCACACACTGCCTCTGAAAGTGTATTAGCAAAGCTAATGTTTCTTGGTCATGTACTATATCCCAGGAAATTAACATAATCAATCTGATTTGATCCTTTCAACCACCCTGTGCAGAAGGTACCATTATCCTTATAGTACAAATGGCAAAAATGGAAAACACAAATAGAAAGAAATGTGCCCAAAGTCTCAAAGCAGATGTATATTTTAAGGAGTACGTGTCCAGTTCCAAAGCCCACAGTTTCCCCATGTTCTTCACATGATGTATGTTACACAGAGGTCTCCTTCTCTTTCGTATCTTGAGGTGAACACAGCTCTCTGGTATGTGGATTGCTCTGCATTTTACTTACCTATTGTCTATAAACTCCTACTTCAGAGTGTGCTTCAGAGCCCACTGATAGTGCAAGCAGAAAAAGCGCCTGCATGATGATAGTACTGAAGGTTTTACCAGAAAATTTTGACTCTTCTTAGATACTTCAGTCCAGGAGATCTGGGGATGTATTTCTTTTCTTTTGACAATCGTATCATTATGAGCTTCATTCTTAAACAGAGCAGAATAGGCAGAGAGATAGAAAGCTCCCTCCTAGGAGAATCACAAACAAAATAGCATTCCAAGAGCAATATTCTCATAAAGAAATTCATTCACTCAGAAGATGAATAGAGTTGATAAGCTTGGTGTCCCTAAAGACTTTCTCAAACTTGTACTTTCAAAAAAATTAATAATACAAAGGAGAGTGCTTTAGAAAATGAGTGTACAGTAACTACATTCTGTTTTATTAGAGAAAGATAGGCTTCCCTCCCAGGGTAACAAGGTTTTTCACAGCTATCAGCCCTCCAGACTGATTAGATACAGTTAAACTCATCATGGCCATGCAGTGTCTGTTGATTCCTGGGCAGATCTGGGGACCCTGGAGGCCAGCTGCCCTGTGCACACGGAGAGCCTTATCCTGGGCAGCTGAATGGCGCCTGACGGCTGCCTGCTCCCGTGTCACTTCGCTATTCTGACAATGCCATGAGGGACGCTGAACTTTAAGAACCTCCAGAGACTAATAATGCAAGTGCTAATCGTTAGCATCTCCCAGAAATCTCGTAGTTCTCATCTCCTCCAGATTCTCTGGCTGATGTTTGTGTAATTGAAGAAAACGACACAGCCAAAGGGAGGCAATTTATCTTGTGAGCCTCCCTGTGGCAGAGCAACCTAGTTGGGCTGCATAACAAAAATCCAAGCAGAGGAAATAATTGATCATCGGGGGCCTGTGGGTGTGGTTTCTCCTCTTAAAATAGATCTGAACTGAAAGATAAGGGGGGGAAAAAGTAGTTTTCGGAGGAATTAAAAATCATTAGGCTTTCAAGTGATCTTGAAGAAATATCTTCCCACTGGAAAAAGCAACTTCAGCAGAGAGACATGCAGGAAAAGCTGCATTTATTATTCAAAGCCAATAAATACTAGAGAATGACATCTTAAGCTAAATAGGTCTATCTTGTGCTCACTGGCTTTGAATCACCAAGTTGAAAGGGTACTGAAAGGTTATTAGTCTAACATAACCGGTTAGATGCAGAGTATAAAATATAATACAAGCATCCTGACACCGTCTCAATATTGATTCCGCTATTCTTATGTGGCTTATGACAATAAACTTATAATACCATACTTTATAGAACAAAAGTCATGCAACTGCTGCACTGAAGGACACCTGCAAATGTACACACTGGTGCTCATTTAGAAAACTCGCTAGGAATACAGATACACATACACGTGGTCCAGGAATGTCTCTAGGTTTTGCAGTTTATCTCATAGCTCAGGAAGCACTACTAGATAAATAAAAACAGCAAGAAAAGACTGGAACTGACATCTAATTAGCGATTCACAGTTTCAACCTTATCTGGAAAGTTGTTAGAAATGCGGAACCCGGGGCACCTGGGTGGCTCAGTGGGTTGAGCCGCTGCCTTCGGCTCAGGTCATGATCTCAGGGTCCTGGGATCAAGTCCCACATCTGGCTCTCTGCTCAGCAGGGAGCCTGCTTCGTCCTCTCTCTGCCTGCCTCTCTGCCTACTTGTGATCTCTCTCTGTCAAATAAATAAATAAAATCTTAAAAAAAAAAAAAAAGAAAGAAAGAAAGAAAGAAATGCGGAACCCTGGCCCCACACCAGACCTACTGAATCAGAATCCGGACTTTAACTTAACCATGCACATCCTCTGGGGATCATGCTAATAATCGTCTACGGGTTAGCCTTCTAAAACCTCACTTTCATTTTTGTCAGCTGCACCAAAATATTTTTGGGCTTAAAGAAAAAAGGAATAAAGCATACGAGTGGAAATTAAGGGTATTTGGGCTATGAACTACCACAGTATGACACCATGACATTAGAAAATCCCTTTATGCATTTTAAGGGCTTAGTTTCGAGTTTTCTGATTGATTGATTGATTGATTGATCTCCCCCCAAGTTTCTTGTTGTCTTTTGTCTTTGCTCTCCACATCTGAACTGACGCTTGGCAATATCATCCCAACTCACGCCTTCTTGTATGAGGGGATATGATCTGTATCCCCTGGCTTGGGATAGAATCTCTTTATGGTTCTAAGTTCCCAGTGATGGAGTTACATTGGAGTTACACAACTCAATTTCCCAGTGATGCAGTTACACAAGCCACTTACTATGTAGGCAAATCTCCCTTCATCTGGTATGACTTCACCTTTCTTGTTGGTATTTCCTTCCACATTGTTGTATTGGGTCTGCTGCTGGATCAAGGACATCCCTTCAGGATGAGGCTACATCAGTGTGATTAAGGTAATCATGCTGGACTGATGAAACACAGAGGAAGCTAAACAAAAGTGTGCACTTAAATGGGCCTCTAAAAGCAAGTATGTTACCAAGACCATAAAAGTACTAAATATATTATCTCCATCTCCAATATATCTCGTTCAGAAAGAAAGATTGGAAACAGTAGGAAATATAAAAGCCCATTTTCTGCTAATTGGCGTTAACATCCTTACGCATATACAATCTTAAAAATATCAAATAAAAGCCCCAAAAGTTAAGGTACTAAAGAATTCATATACTGTCTTTCATGGTAGTTGTTTCCTCATGAATTTTTCAAAGAAAATAATAATAGGAAAACATTAATAACCCACAAAAAAATAATTATATACCATATCTCACTAATCTGTATTTCAGTGAGCTGAACAAATGAATACGGAAATGAGGTAGGGAAAGTGGCAGAATAATAGGGATGATCTCTAGAAGATGAGGGCTCTTTTGGGGAACCAGTTTTGTGGTCCCAGAAAAAAACAAATTTACTGGCAAAATTCACAAGAAATCAGAAGTTGGTGGATTTTTGCTTGTGTTTTTGTTTAATCTCAGTCTATTACAGTAAGCATTTGTCTGTATTCCTAGAATTTATTGTAGAATGTTCAAATCAATATTTTGTTTATTTATTTTTAATTGGGGTATAAGTAACATTGTAGCGGTTTCAGGTGTACAACAAAATGATTCACTGTACACATTCAGATCAACATCTGAAGTAAGCAAATGTATACTATGTGCTCTTATAGTCTTCACAGGCTTTAGAAATTGAAGATGAAACGCTGCAATTGCCAATTAAACAATTTCATGCTGAATTTTAGCTGTGAACACAGTGGAATCTGTATCTGGAGTTGTAACACTCTAAGTTTTAAGCATAAGATTAATTTAGAACACTCCCATTTACCAGAGATTTGGAAACATAACATGGGAACCTCTTAATCATTCTAAATGAGCTGGAGGATTTTGTTTTTGTTTTTGTTTTTGAGCCAATTTTAAATAATCCATTCAACTCATTTGTCAAAAAGTAAGAAATTCTTAGATTAAAAGAAAAAAAAAGTCAAAAAGTCCCTTGGCCTTCTCAAGTCTAATAGTGTCCTCTAGTTTAACTCTCAGTAGCTGGATCTCTTTCTGGGCTACTTCACCAATGAGGGAACAAACAACCTCAATATTTTATCTCTCTCTTGATCATGACCTCTTGTTTTTTCATTCTTTGCTCACTCTCCTTTCTACGACTTCTAGCTTCAACAAGACCTCAAGCTCTTAATTCACAGTTTCCCTGGCTCCTATGTACCTTGGAACCCCCATCAATCACCTCTTCCCCCCTGAATTCTTTCAGAGGATTGTCCAGTATCAAACTTCAACCACATATAAGGCATAGCACCTCCTTGATGGAGGCAATGAGTAAGTGTATCTCTTAGTGCCTGGAATTTAGTGAGATATCAATAATTGCTGTTTTTATTTTTCATTTTTTTTAACCTCCCTTATCTACATACTTACTCTTAATCCAGACTTGAAACAAAAATAACTAGAAAACTCATAAAATTAGTCCAGATTGAATCACTAAGCTATCCATGCTTGTCTCCACTTAGCCATATCCTCAGAATTCTTAGAAATTACTGGATTTCTCTCACATTGACTTCTCTCATATCTGACAGACATTCTATTTTGTTCATTCTTTTTTTAATTAATTAATGTATTTCAGAGAGAGAGAGCACAAGTGGAGGAGGGGGGAGAGGGAGAGAGAATCCTCAAGCAGACTCCCCACTCTCCATGGCACCCAACATTAACCTTGAGATCATGACCTGAGCCAAAATCAAGAGTCAGACAATCAACTGAGCCACCCACGAACCTCTATTTTTTGTTCATTCTCTAAACTCCCTACCTTCTTGTTCCCGTCTTCACAGTTTACCCTCTTCCATGTATTCCACATGAATTCGTTTGACTTCCTCCACAGTTTTTTGCTAAACACTCCTCTGTGTCTTTGGGAATCTTCCATCACGCTCATTGGCAAAGCTAATGCCTCTCACTCATGATTCTCTGGGACCCTCTTCTTTCCCTTATTCTCATTCTTATAACATCAACTTTTCCTTTGCATTGGTCTCAGCTCAGTTTTACCCTAAAAGGAATTATTATTCTCCTGCAACCTGCAAACAACTCAAATTTCCTTTTTATCTGTATCTCATACCTTGCCTGTCTATATAAATTTTTTGTGGATGTCATCGCCTCAAAGGAATTTTTTTTAAGTTGAAGCTAAACATCTGAATTCCTTAAAATTAGAGTGTATCTAGCAGCAATTAAGGAAATGATGGGACTCAACATACCTTGGACAAATCAACCTGCTAGGCAGAATAACAACGGCGTTATTTCTCTCAGCTGCCCTGTGAGAAAAACAAAACTACAAGGGCCCAGACAAAGAGGATACAGAGAAATCCAGGAACTAGGGGTCAAGATGAGCCTGGAAGTGCTAGTTCCCCAATTTTTTTGTTGGCTAATTTGTAAGAGGATTTAATTGAAAAATAAGATTTGAAAAATTAATAAGGAAGTCTCCCTTTATGAAATTTCTTCCTTATACTTTTGACTAGAGAAATTGAACTTAAATGGAAAGTCAATATGTAATTATATTTAATATTATATTTATATATAAAATACTTGAACTCTTCATATTAATTTCTGAAAATAAATATTAGACAGCCATCAGCTCATTATCAACAATCACAGACATGGTGCTAAGAGGATAAAATATTCTACTTATTTTTCTATTACATGTATATTCACGTATATATATTCATGAGTGTGCATATATATATATATATTTTAATTTTTTTTGAGAAAGAGAGACAGCATGCACACAGTTGGGGTAGGGGAAGATCAGTGAGAGAGGGAGAGAGAATCTTGGGCAGGTTCAGGTTCCACATCCATCCTGGAGCCCCATGCAGGGTTCAATCTCATGACCATGAGATCATGACCTAGGCTGAAATCAAGAGCAGATGCTTAACCAACTGAGCCACCCAGGCACCTCAATATATTTTCTTTAATATTGTATAAATGTTGTATAAAATAAAATTGGGCTTTTTCATTCCAAAAATTATTTTCATTGGTACAGTAAGATAATTCTTTTGGCTTATGTTGCTCATTAAGAGAAATATTAGAAAATCAAAATAAGAAGTTTAAAAATAAAAAAGCCATCTGTGAAAAAGCCTCTCTTTGTTTAGACTCCCTGTTTCTGACCAGTGATAACATATGTTAGGAAGCTTTCACATTATGTGACAACAGTTTACTCTGACACCTTATAAAACAAGTGATCTCTCCTATTTGGCTTAAGCAAAATATGGATAGAGAGCATATCCATCAGCCTTCTATTCCTGGAACAATATGTACAGTCCCTCACACACATTCCCTCCCATCATTCAGCACCATCCAAATCAGTGAACCTCTTCATTTTTGCTACATGCAGTAATTCTAATTTCAGGCACATACAACAGATAGAAAGTTACTTGCTATTCTGAAAGATAGTGCTGTCGGTGTTCAGGTCTTTATTCTTCATTCCAAGGAAGACCACAGAATTAGCTCTTACACATTCTTCAATATGAAAATTTCACAAAATTAAAGCAGGAACCCATACTCTTTGTCACACCTCCTTTTTCTTATCTATTTGTCATCCCTCAGAAGACTTCCAAACACAATACCTCTCCCATTTTGTCTATATAGATGTTATACCAAAATACTAATATATAGATTGTCTTTGAGGCAAATATGTAAATCCTTTACCTTTAAAAATAAAAATGTTAATTTTAAATAGGAATCATCGGGGTGCCTGGGTGGCTCAGTGGGTTAAAGCCTCTGGCTTTGGCTCAGGTCATGATCCCAGGGTCCTGGGATTGAGTCCCACATCGGGCTCTCTGCTCAGCAGGGAGCCTGCTTCCTCCTCTCTTTCTACCTGCCTTTCTGCCTACTTGTGCTCTCTGTCTGTCAAATAAATAAATAAAATCTTAAAAAAAAAAATAGGAACCACCCTAGTGAACCCACTGAAATGATTTCTCTTGTTCTTGGTGCCAATGCCCCATGCACATAAGTGAAATAGGGTTGTGGACTTTGAGACTGGACAGAATGGTATTCCTGCGTTAAGAAAAAACAGAGGACCCTTTTATTGCAAACATTTCCCATGTAAAAATAAAGTATTTTCCTCATTTTAGTGGGCTTCTAAGTGGATGAGCTGCTTAAAGCAGCAATACTGGCTGCACATATGTTAAAAAAGCTGCCAGATGATGGCTGTTCCAAGGATAACACAGGACACCCCCATAGTGTGTAGGAGCAGGGTAGGAGAGAGAGAGAGGGATTGATGCAGAACTGACAGTTCTGATAGGAGCAGATGGTGGTGAATACTCACAAAGCCTTTTAATACACACCACTCCTTCTTCCAAGCTATTGTATGGGGACTTCCTGCATGCCAGAGTTTTCAAAGCTAATTGCCTTTGTATCTGCTGCCATAACTGTGTTTGTCCAAGGGGAAAGCTGGGAGTAAAGGGACAGAAGACAATGTAGTGTGGACTTTCTGGTATTCTACTACTTATTTACTCAACTCTCTATTAATTATGTAATCTCACCATTCATAGATTTCAGAAGATGCAGACAGGAAAAGATCAGATGATTTGGGGGGTTAGAGAGGGGGAAAGAGAAAAGAAATAAGGGAGGGCAGGGGTTGGAACAGGCGATGTTTAACTTCATGGGAAATCAATAAAATGAAGCTCAGTGTTGATTTTTAAAAAGAGAGGGGTGGTCAGGGTGTATCCACAAAAAGTTCAGAGAGACTGGGGGCTTCTCCTGAATGAGGATAAGCACTCTTAGAGAGATGATCTTCCTGTAATATGTATTCTGTGGGAGAGACTTTGTTTCCATGCTTCATCTTAAAGCACTTGCTGCGCCTCATTTTTACCTCCCGAGCACTCACTGTGTGCTACTGAGAGCTATGAAGGATGGTAAAGACAGTGTATTAGTCAGGGTTCTCCAGAGGAACAGAACCAATAATATGTGTAGGTCAATAAATGCATGGAGATGAATTTTAAAGAACTTGGATCCTGTCATTTTGGAGGCTAGGAAATCCAAAATCTCCAGAGTAGCCCAACAGGCTGGAGATTCCGAGGATAGTTAATATTGCTGCCCAGGTACGAAGGCAGGCTGAAAGCAGAATTCTCTCTTTCCTATAGGGCATGTCTTTTCTTCTCTTAAGACCGTCACTAACTGGATGAGGTCCACCCTCCTTATGGAGGGTGATCTGCTATACTCAGCTTGCCAATTTAATTATTAATCTCATCTAAAAAATACACTAACATCTAGACTGGTGTTTGACTAATATCTAAGTGCCTTGCCCTAACCAAGTTAACACATAAAAACAATCTGCACACATACTCACTCTCCCATTTAACTTGAAAGGAAATGAACCTCCATAGAAAAATTTTTTTAAGGATCCCTATTTTTTCCATTTATCTGAAAATACCTGCCCTCTGTGAAAGAAAGTCTGTTCAAAATAAATTTTATGAACTCTGTTCCCAGGCATACTCTTTAAAGGCTGTTTTATTTTTAAAAACTGTGAAAGACCAAAAAAAAAAAAAAAACCCTCACCCTTTTTTTTCTCTTAATATCCAAGATTACTTTTCCCAACAAACTTCTCAGTTATAAAGAACGGACTTAAATGAAAGCAATTGGTTTTGCTCCTCCATAAACCTGGGGACTTTCCAAGATCTTGTTAGCCTGAGATTTAATATCTTAGTCCTAGTTATTTTAAAAAATCAGGATGATTGGTATAGTGGGTATGTGGAGGAAGTAGAAGAAAGAGACAAAAAGGAGGCAGGTGATTTTCTTGAATATTTCAGTCCATGAAACTGAAATTGTCATTGGGTATAATGCATTGAAATCTTCTTTTCTATTTTTGAGATTCTGAGTGAGAACGAAATACAACTATGTTCCTTTAACTAAAATGTATGAATAATAAATATAAAATTACAATTTATTTTCTACACAACACGTCATCTAGTTATGATTTCCTCTTTTGAACTCGCCAAACTTTCCTAAGCCATGCGAGGCAGCTACTGTTAGACCCATGCTTCAGAAGCGACAAATGGGATTTAGAGTGATTATGAAAATTGCTTTTGGCTCCTTAGCTGGTAAGTGACAAAAACAGGATTTAAACTATGCCCATCTCCTTCTAAATCTGAGGAATTTAGGGCAGGGCAGCTATATATTAAGCCTCAGGTATGTGCCTCAATTCATTTATCAAATGGAAATAAAGTAACACTTCTCAGAATTGTTTTGAGGATATGTAAGGGCATTCAGAAAACACAGTAAGCACAGTGGTTGTCATATGGGATATACTCAATCCTTGTTAGCCTTTAGAATCACTTATTAACAGCATTCACAACTCTAAGAGTGCTGTGAAAGGAGAAGCAGATGAGCACTTGGTCCCAGCACCTAGAAGAGATTGCTTCTTGCACTGCAGTCAGTGTAGTTCAACCACAGGGGCTCCTGACTGTGTAATATATAATATACCCAATCTTGGGTATATTGGAGTTGAGCAATGTCTCTGCTTATTATGACAATATAGAAGCAGCTGCCACTTTACTGTCAGTAGCCAAAATGTTAGCAGAGGTGAAACTTGCAGTCCTGGGGGGGAAAAAAAATGAAGCAATACCCAGCAGGGATGAGCACCTCAGGTATCTTGGGTTTAATAGCAAGGAAGATTATATGAACCCAAACTTCATAAAACTCCCTACCCCACCACACCCTAGAGATATAACGTCATCCATTTGTCTCTTTTACCAGAAGTTTAGGGATAGAAATCAAATGCAAAATTAAAATTTAGTTAAACTGTTGGTTAAGTCAACCAATCATATTAGACATATTAGACATTGTCCTCTGACAAACAATCTCATGAATCTTTTAATAATGTTTTAATGGAAGGTAGGTAGTATTCTCCCCTTGGCATATAGAGAAATTGAGAGATACAGAACTTAATTAGATTGTACTTAGACTTATAAATCAGCGAAAAACCCAGAAAGGAATCCAAGTGATGTTTTTATTCATATTGTGTAGTCAGAGAACCAAATGGCATCTCTTACAGTTCAGAAAGAACAATAAATCAACCCAAATCTCCTTTACAAACCCCAGATAGTATAAATTCAGTATTCCAAAATGAAAAAAGCACCTTAGATTAAAATATCAATATAACTGTCTTCTGAGGAATCAAATAAAATATTAAATCTAAAAGAAGTTTGTTTATACTGAAAGGCCCAGTGAAAAATATCAAAGTCTGTTTGTCTAAGCAATAAACCTATGAAAATCAAGTCGCCAGACATAAATGCTTGTGCATGACATTGCCTATTACTACGGTGCTAAGCAAATATTGACAACAACTAGATAATACATTTAGAGCATGAAATGCAATGATTCAGCATACTAATTTTCTCTACTACCTTTTTAAAACATTTTTTTAACAGTGAAACACAATAAAGACCGACTCCTGAGAAAGACACCCATCTTGATTTACAAGTTGCCTCTTCATTGCGGGGCTAACAATTCTTGCTATTCTTTCATGGTTCCTCTGTAAGCTCTCAAGTGTGCTCAGCTTTGAGAACAGTTTATGCAAAGGAAAGATAATCATTTCTGGAGTCTGGTGTTGGGCTCCCCGCCGAGGGAAGGAGGCGCCCGGGCCAGCCGGAGGCCTCTCCTTGGGGCTGAGCGGGATGGCGAGTGTCGCGAACCCAAAACGCACCCACAGAAGACACCGGGCTGGGGGATCTGTCGAAGCAGGATCTCACTTTATTGTGCGGGGGCACACCTTATATAGAGCAGCAGAAGGGAAGTGAGGACAGAGGGGGAAGAGCCAATAAGATTCAGGAACCGAAACTGTGAAATTGGCGCCTTGTTGGCCGGAAGAGAAGGCAAGCCAGCGCCATCTTTATTCTGGGCCGCACCCTGTGGAGGCACCTCTAGTTATGTGCCTTACAGTCTGGCTTCTATCGTGTTCTCCCAGAAGCTTGACTATGAGATTAGGATTCGTGTGCCAGTAGTTTTTGGAGGTGATAATCCCAGGAGAGTAAGGGAGTGAGGCAAAGAAGGGAAGAAAGCCAAGAGAGGGTGTTCCGTGAGCAGGTTACCACTGTGGACAACTAGGATTCAGTCTGGCCTCATACTTTTTGGCAGAGGGTGAGAACTAGGTCCTAGAGTTTTACAGTGGGAGGAAAGAGAGAACTTGAGTATTTATGTACCAATTCCCATTTGTCATTTGTGGGCAGCTGGTGGGTGGGGGTCATTAGTCGTTAACTCCCTAGCACTTCTGGCTTGCCTTGCCTCAGACCTTCGGAGTAGAATAAAACCTTTACAGTAAAACCTGAAGATACTCACTTTTACAAGACAGTGAATGTCAAAGGGATGTACGTGGGAAACTGACAGCATCTGCTAGTAGTTCTTAAGCTCAGATAAAGGCTACATTAATAAGTACAGTGTGGCCATCAGCCTTTAACACTTTATCTCCTAAACCCTGGTGTGCAGTCCCTCTCATATTTACCTGGGCAGGGATTCTCAATGACTCTGCTAGTACCATATGTCATGGCCAGTTGTGAGATGTGCAGTGCAGCACTAATGTGTTACCAATAAGAGTTCAGATACCAAACTTGAAAATAATTGACCTCTTTAATGACTTTAAATAAACCCCAGGTTGCTCTTTTTGATTCATCCATCTATGTCCTTGGATTGGTATGTTTCTTAAATGAAATGTTTATAACCAAAATTCCACCTCATCTAGCCCACATACTTAGTGCTTCTCTTGTGTGGACAAACTTTCTTTCTTATTTTATGGATTAGAAGTGTTTGGAGTCTGGTAAAGGCAGCACTCTATCTCATATATATTCCTTCTGAGTAAGGGACTTGCAAAGGACATGCCAAACACAAATCCTCAAAGAGTTTGAGGCATATTCTCTCTCTTTTTGTGGAAAAGTTTTAACTTGCATGAGAAATTTAGTTAGACGTCTGATCAAGTACTTTCCAAAGGGCATGCAATTATCCCGATTGCAAATAGCATTCCAAATGGAAAAGACCGGTATGTTATCACATCCAGGTTTAAAGTCAGTCATGGAGAAGTAAAGTGCATTATAATTTTAGCCACCCAGAATAACAAAGAAGAGAGAGTATGTACACTTTAGAACATATAATAAAATATACTCAAAGCAGAATTTGTTAAATTTTTTAAGATGTCCAAGAGTTGCTGTAAGAATGCAATTATGTGGTTCAGTGCATTTTATGAAGTGAAATCAGAGTAGAATTTGTCCAAGAGACCATCATTAGTAAAGATATTAATTATTAATTCAACACTTTGAATGTTGAGTACTGCACTAATAAAAAAAAAAAAACCTTGCCATTACAGAACTTAATTCGTACAGTCAGAATATGCCTATCAAAATTTAAATACTAGAAAAAGCATCAGACAAGGGTATATAATTATTTTGAAATGACAGCTTGAGACAATAAGGGCTAGAAGTTCATAAGAAGACCACATCATTATTGGTGCCTCGGCTAAGAAGACGGAGGTTGAACTGAACATCAAAGATTTTTAAAGTTTGGATGGGATCAAACCATCATGCGGTTAAGGACAGAAGACAGAAAGGATGAGAAAAAGATCTGACAAGAGTACAGCTCAGAACAGTTCCTCACATAATGATTATTGATATAGTAGCGATCAGTGAATAATTCAGCATTCAATAGTTCACTATTGAATAACTCAGTAAATCGATATTATTTTTAAGCATTTACAACAACCATCAAAAGGATGAAGCCATGAATTTGAGATTCATTTCATCTCTGCCTTCTGTTTAATATTTGTATCAATTTTTTTGAAACATCAGACAGTAGGTCACCAATTAAAGGATTTAATGATCTAAATTGTGAAAATTGTTTCTTAGAGACCTTTAGGAGGAAAGAAAATGTCTTTGAAAAAGACAACTGTGAATAATCCCTTTCCATATTATTAAAGGCTTAATTTTCAAGTCAATCCAGATTTGGGTTTTTCTGAATAGTAAAGAGATGACTTAGACAGTAATCAGAATCTTGCCTCTTCCATCATTTCTCTCATTAAATAAGAAATAGTCAAGGAAAAAATATTATGATTAGGGATATTATGAAACCACACAGAAAAAATAAGGAATTGTTTCAAAAGGTAATTTATTCATAACTTTGCAGAAATGCATCCTTGCAACCCTCCTTGATAACCAGAGTTTCTTGAAACCACAAATACAGCTAAAATTTAATGGGTTTTTAAAAATTATATATGAGGCACATTTTTATGAGCTTTCTGTATGCTCCCATTTATTCTTTACAATAACCCTTTGAGGTAGGGGATATTATTATTTCTATTTTACACATGAGGAGTACTCAACTATAAAAGGGTTAAGAAATTTGCCCAAGGTTTCAAAGATATTAAGATTTGAACCCAAGATGTTTGAGGAATATTCCTACATTTATTATAAACAGTTATAATAAATTTAATATCTTTTCTATCAATTATATTATCAATCCCATTTCTGGATCTGTTGCAGTTTTTTTGGACTATCTTCTTCATCATGGATCATATTTTTCTGCTTGTTTGCATGACTGATCATCTCTTACTGGATATCACACAACATGAATTTTGTCTTGATAGAGATTTTTATACTCCTTTAATCCTTCAGTCTCATTGTGGAATTGTTATGTTTCTTGGAAATAGTTTTAGCTTTTTGAGACTTACTTTTAAGCTGTGTTAGACAGAACCAGTGTAGCCATTATCTAGAGCTGATTTTGCCCTACCACTGATGTAAACCTATGAGTACTCTAACCCCGGCCCATTTATAATGAAAAATTTTCTACTTTGGTTGGTGAGAACATGGAAGAGCTCTGATCCCATCGGAGGACTGACTGTTATTCTGTGCATTGCTTTCCGTGGATGATTCTCTCCCCTTTCTTGCACCATTTCCTCCTATCCATTCACCAATTACCCATTTAAAAACTTAGGGAACCTCCTGCATATCTGTAGAACTCGCTCTGCACAGCTCTTTCTTCCCATTGTTCCTCCTTGAAAACTCTAACCATTTAGGTCTTCCTGAATTCTTAGCTTCATCTCCTCAACTCAGGAACACCACTTGCTCTGTTGCCTCTGCTGCCACCTGGAAACTTCAAAAATGAAAGGAGAAAAATTTTAGGGCTCCCTTTGTTTGAATCTCTTTACTCATGAATCATTTTTCTTTGTTGCTTTTCAAAGTCTGCAAACCATTTTTTTTCTTTTCCTTTTCTTCTTTTTTCTTATCTCTCTCTCCTTTTCTCTTACCCTCTCTTCCTTTCTTCTCTTTTTCCCCTTTCTTCTTTCCTTCCTTCCCTCCTCTCTCTCTTTCTTACTTTCTTTCTTCCATTGTTTCATACAAGAGGGTAAACCCAGACTCTACTATTCCATCTTAACCATAAGTGAAAAAGCTCTGCTAGAGAAACTCGTTTTCTGAGATCGAATCCTAGATATTGCTCTACTAGTGATAACCATCTAAGTCATCTGGGAGATGAAATGTCATCCAAGTTAAGTAGTAGGATTCATAATTGTTGCCATCCTTCATAGAAGTCAGGGTATGAGTGGAAAACAGATGGTACACTCAAATCAGATGATTTTAGGGGAGCTTCATAAGAGGAGCATTTAGCAAAATATGAACATTGTTTAGGGAAAGCAACAAGAAATGAATGGTGTAGTATCTCAAGATTAGTAACAGACAGTGAGCTGTTTCCACCCTAGACCGGAAAGTGGAAGAAAGATTACTTATAGGACATAGGGAAAGAATTATCCCTAAGAGAAGCTGAGGTAGTCAATACAGAAATGCAGCCAACCTAAACTTATCTAACAAAAAAGGATTAGGTCAATATAAACCCTGACCTCACAGTAATCCTTCCTTCAAGATCCCCTGCTGAAGCCTGCTATTGATCCCAATCAGAAGTTGGAAGTCAAAGGAGTCATTTGGTCTTTTCTATGGGTCAGTTTCCAGAATGATTGGTGCAAAATAGAGAAGTGAAGAGATTTGATCTGGAAAGGCAGAGGAGGATTTCTAGGACATTCCACCAAAGTAAACTGAAAAATATAATGTGTATGTACATTATTATCAACTCTTAAAACCTGATGGAGATGAGTTAAAGGAAATAAAATTGTCGTGTCACATTGAATATAACACAGTAAAAAATGGTGACTATATTAGCATGTCTATATAGATCATAGCTTTACAAAGTATGTGCAGTAGCCAGATAATTATACACACAGCAAATCTGAATAAGCATCAATAAGCATCACAATCAATTTAACCACTTAATCATTGTTTTAATAGGGGTTTAGAAAGTAGTTGTTAACCTATCATTCATCAAGTATTTTTACATGCTCAGCCTTATACCAGGGAATAGAACATATGAGCAGGTGAAATAGATGGTTGTTATGGTCAGGGACTTCGCATATACTATTGAAAATAAAATATGCATGCAACTAAGTAATCAGCTTAAATACACACACAAACATACACAACAAGATTTGTTTTCTAAAGATAAATGATTAAGGATTCAAAGCCAAATGACCTCTCACCATATATATATGATGTTCATGTAAGGAACCAGCAATTACAACTACAGGAAAGGACAGGCAGCTTAACAAGAGCCTCTTCCCTTTCCCTGCTACAACATCAGACAGGCAAGGAGGAAACAAGGAGGGGAAACTCTAAAAAGAATCCTGCCGTATTATCCCCATCATAGGTCAAGTTGCATAGCAAGAAGGCTAACAGTACCATTAAACTAGTAATGGCAGCAAGATGAGGAAGCATTGCATCCAACACAAAATTAAAATATTACCTGTACTAAATCATTTCAATAACTGAAAGTGCCAGAAAAGTCATGGGATGTTTAAAATTATTGCTAACAAAGCTTACTATGCCAAAATAAAAGTAAATTCTCAAAGCACTGTTGGTATCAATTTTTTGAAGACAAATATTGAAAGCTTTGCATTTATACTTCAACAAAATATAAAAAATATCATCATGGAATGAAACATATGTAGGTCATTAATTTGCAATTTAGAGGAGTTTATAAATTTCTGTAGGACTTTCTTATAAAATTTTGCTGATATAGAATTTTTTACTGGTTTTGTTTTTTGCTGTTGGAACCCTGCTACTGATGAACTTCGATTTCTTGATATCTCCTCCACTTGATAAAAATGTCCTATAATTAGCTTTTATAAAAACAAAAATGTACATATTAACAATTAATACTAACTAGTGGTGTTCATACAAATAGCTGTAAAAATCTGACTATAAAACAGAGAGAAAATTGTCAAAGCATATTGTAGTATTTATCAGTTTTTAACATGCTTCTGACATTTAAAAAAAAAAAAAAGATAATATTGGGACATCTGGGTGGCTCAGTGGGTTAAAGCCTCTGCCTTCAGCTCAGGTCATGATCCCAGGGTCTTGAGATCGAGCCCCATATCGAGCTCTCTGCTCAGCAGGGAACCTGCTTCCTCCTCACTGTCTGCTTCTCTGTCTACTTGTGATCTGTCTAATAAATAAATTAAATATTAAAAATAAATAAATAAACAAATAAATAAGCAAATTAAGGCTAAAATATCTTAGTTTCAGAAATAATTCAGGGGCAAAATATCTTCAATTGAATTAAAAATCATGTTTCAAATTTGCTTTCCCATCAAAGGATCCCAAAAGGACTAACTGATAAGGCATATGTCAACTCCTTTATCAAAGAGCTATTCTGGCAGGAGAATAAATGAAACAAGATGGGATTGGGAGGGAGACAAACCATAAGTGACTCTTAATCTCACAAAACAAACTGAGGGTTGGTGGGGGGAGGGGATTTGGGAGAAGGGGGTGGGATTATGGACATTGGGGAGGGTGTGTGCTTTGGTGAGTGCTGTGAAGTGTGTAAACCTGGTGATTCATACACCTATACCCCTGGGGATAAAAATATATGTTTATAAAAAATAAAAAAATTAATTAATGACAAAAAAAAAAGAGCTATTCTGACTTACTTGGCAGAGATTAGAAACCTGATCTCCACATAGGCATTTCAGAAACATGCAAGAATCATATAAATCTGGTGATGTAATTTATATAATGGAGAGGCAAATGGTTCATGCTCACCTAGTAGAACTTCCTTCTGACTTTCCTCTGCTTCTTTTGTCTTCTAGAGTTTAGTTCATATCTATCACTCTGGTCTAGATATTTTATTAATAATTGAAGTGGCACTTTAAGGCACTTATGAGTTCTTTGAAACAACCAGAGCTATTAAAGTGTCATTCTGCGTTTTCTTTATTTACACAGAGTTGATGTGAAGCTATTGGAATTTTTCTCAACCAAACATATTAACAGGGCGCCTGGGTGGCTCAGTGGGTTAAGCCGCTGCCTTCGGCTCAGGTCATGATCTCAGAGTCCTGAGATCGAGTCCCACATCGGGCTCCCTGCTCAGCGGGGAGCCTGCTTCCCTCTCTCTCTCTCTCTCTCTGCCTGCCTCTCCACCTACTTGTGATTTCTCTCTGTCAAATAAATAAATAAAATCTTTAAAAAAAAAAAAAAACATATTAACATCAGGCACTTTCTACAAAATAAAGGACCATATCAGAAATGTTCAGTTTGTACCCATTCAGAAATTCTGGCCTCATAAAATACATTGTGAGATTATGATGAAGATATACTATCATTAAAGTCCCAAATTTTCTGGGTGCCTCACAGATACAATGAAACTAAAAATTCGGTTTTAAATAGCTTACAACTCCACCTTCACAGATATTTGACTTAAGAAAGGATTCAATAATGTGAAATATGTTTTCTGTTCTGTAGAATTAAACACACACACAGACACCCACACACAAAACATGAGAAATCTACCTCAAACCAAATAATTTTGCTTCTCAAGTGCACAGAAGGTAAGTAGCTTGCTCAGAAAAATAAATAGTACAATTAAAGAATCAGAAAAATAATCCTATTAACTATTCCAAATTTATTTCTATTGTTTTCTGTTGTCTCCCTCTTAAATATAGAATGGATAAAAACTCTTATACATACCATCACATGGAAATCTTAATAACAACATAAAATGAGTAACTAAGGAAGAAGAGAGAAAACATGCCACTATAATTCTTTGACAATTTACTTAATATTTTCTAATAACCTGAAATAACTAAGATTTCTTAACTAAGAAATTATTAACAATAAAATTTGGGAGTCTTCAGAATTTTTAATGGAATTAAATATAAACATTTTCTAAAGGAAGTTTGTTCCTTACAAGGCACCAGGGATTCATTGGATCTGACTCAAGTGGATCAAGGCTTTTCCCTAAATATTTTAATTTTTTCTGTGTATCCTTTAAAATTGGCTAAAGAGGACTTCTCTGATGGCAGTACAAATTCTCTTTTCCACTGAAACTTTTGTTTATGATAAAAAAAAAAAAAGAATAGAAAAGGTGACTTGTGGGGAGCGTGGGTGGCTCAGTGGGTTAAGCCTCTGCCTTCAGCTTGGGTCATGATCTCAGGGTCCTGGGATCGAGCCCCACATCAGGCTGTACTCAGCAGGGAGCCTGCTTCCTCCTCTTTGCCTGCCTCACTACTTACTTGTGATCTGTTAAATAAATAAATGCAATCTTAAAAAAAAAAAAAAAAAAGTGACCTGGTGGGGAGGAGTCAAGATGGCAGAGAAGTAGCAGATTGAGATGACATCAGGAAGCAGGAGTTCAGTTAAATAGTTATCGAACCATTCCAAACACCTACAAACCCAACAAGAGATTGAAGATGAGAAGAGCAGCAGTTCTAGAAACAGAAAATCGACCACTTTCTGAAAGGTAGGACATGCAGAGAGGTGAATCCGAAGCCACAGGAAGACAGACCACAGGAGGAGAGGCTGGATCCCGGCAAGTGGTGGAGCAATGGAGCACAAAATTTGAACTTTTAAAAGTCTGCTCCACTGAGGGGCATCACTCCAGAGGCTAAGCAGGGGTGGAGTGTTCGTGGAGAGAGTGTGGTCTCAGTTCCTACAGGGTCACAGAAGGATCGGGGGTGTCTGAGTGTAGCAGAGCTTGCACATATCAGAGCGGGGAAGCCGGCTACAGAGACGGAGATGAGGAGTGAGCTCTCAGCTCTGATCCGCAGCACACTCAGACCACTGCTCTTTGAGCAAGGACCCCACAAGTAGCAGATCTGGGGAGACCAAACTTCATCAACCAGAAGAGCAGAGCAGCAGGAATCTCCTATGTTTGGAGACTCCAAGTGGGGCTATGGGCCAGAGACAGAAATGCTCTGTTACAGGCTGGATGAGCCTTAGTGCAGCCAGAAACCAGAGAGATGAGAGTGACTGATGCTTTTCTCCGAGGGTGCACTAAAGAGTGGGGCCCCGAGCTCTTGGATCCTCCAGGCCAGAGGTTTGGAGGCCACCATTTTCATTCCCATCCTCCAGAGCTGTACAGAAGTGTTCAGGAAACAAAAGCTACCAAGAGTGAACCCAAGAAGATTATTTAACCCAGCCCCTGCCACGGGTGGCACAATTCCACTTTGGGCAAAGACATTTTGAGAATCACTACAACAGAAGATCATCAAGAATATCCATCCAAGAGCAAGCTCACTGATCAAGGAGAACAGTGGAATTCCAGAGGAGGGGAAAGCAAAACATGGAATTCATGGCTTTCGCCCCATGATTCTATAGTCTTGCAAAGTTACTTAAATCTTTTTAATTTTATTTTTTTCTTATTCTATTTTTTTAACTTTTCCTCTTTCCTCTTTCAATATTTTTTAACTAGTTTATCTTAACAATACCTTTCTAAGAAAAACAACTTTTTAAACCTTTATTATTATATTATAGTCATATTTTATTCTTAATTGTATCTAACTTGATTTTTTGTATGCATATAGGGTTTTTTCTTCTAAAAAAAAAATTCAGGATACAATTTCTCTAATAGATGAAAATATACTCTAAATCTAAATCTAACACAAGGTTTTGTTCCAGTCTCCAGCCTATGCAAATACTCTCCACTTTCTTTTTCATTCTTCTCCCAACCAACTTATCTAATCAATTCTTTTTTTAGAAATTTTAAAAATTTCACCTTTTATATAGTGTGTATATGTATAGTGTGTATATATATATATATATATATATACACACACAGATATAAGGGTAAACACAATGAAGGGATGGAATATGACTGTAAAGATGAAAATTTTTAAATATAAATATATATAAATAAATATAAATACATATAAATAATATCTATAAATAATATATAATTATATATATATATAATAGATAAATATAAAATATATATATATATATAAGTTTTTCTTTCTTTAAAATTTTGGGAGGTAGTTTCTTCTAAGAGATCAAAATGGACACAAAATCAAGTGGGTGGCTCTGTTCTATTCACCAAGGAGAGGGAAGAATTCAAGAGATAAATGATACCATAAGATGAAGCAATGTTAGAATAATTGGAATTCCAGAAGAAGAAGAAAGAGAGAGGTGGGCAGAAGGTATATTGGAGTGAATTATTGTAGAGAATTTCCCTAATATAGCAAAGGAAACAAGCATCAAAATCCAGGAGGCATAGAAGAACACCCCTCGAAATCAGTAAAAATAGGTCCATAACCCATCATCTAATAGTAAAAATTACAGGTCTTAGTGACAAAGAGAAAAACCTGAAAGCAGCCTGGGACTAGAAACCTGTAACATACAAAGGTAAAAATATTAGACTGGCAACAGACTAATCCATAGGGACCTGGCATGCCAGAATGATCTGGCATGATATATTCAGAGCACTAAATGAGAAAAACATGCAGCCAAGAATACTATATCCAGCCAGGTTATAATTGAAAATAGAAGGAGAGAGAAAAATCTACCATGACAAACAAAAACTGAAAGAAATGTAAACACCAAACCAGCCCTATAGGAAATATTGAAAGGGGTCCTCTGAGCAAAGAGAAAGCCTAAAAGTAGCAGACCAGAAAGGAACAGACAATATACAGTAGGAGTCACCTTACAGATAATACAATGGCACTAAATTCATAGCTTTCAATAGTTATCCTGAATGTAAATGGGCTAAATGCCCCAATCAAAAAACACAGGGTATCAGCATGGATTAAAAAAACAAGACCTATCAATATCAGATTTAAGGTGAGGGAATCGAACACAAATTACCATGCTAATGGACATCAAAAGAAAGCTGGGTAGCAATCCTTATATCAGATCAATTAGATTTTAAGCCAAAGACTATAATAAGAGATGAGGAAGGACATTATATAATACTCAAAGGGTCTGTCCAACAAGAAGATCTAACAATTTTGAACGTCTATGCCCCTAACATGGGAACAGCCAAGTAGATACCAATTAATAACAAAATTAGAGAAAAATATCAACAATAATACAAAAATAGTAAGAGACATTAACATCCCCCTCACTGAAAGGGACACATCATCCAACCAAAAGATCAACAAGGAAATAAAGGCCTTAAATGACACAGTGGATCAGATGGACATCACAGATATATTCAGAAAATTCCATCCCAAAGCAAGAGAATACACATTCTTCTCTAGTGCACATGGAACATTCTCCAGAATAGATCACATCCTGGGCCATAATTCAGGTTTCAACCAGTATCAAAAGATTGGGATCATTCCCTGCATATTTTCAGACCACAATGCTCTGAAGCTAGAACCCAATCACAAGAGGGAAGTTGGAAAGAACCTAAATACATGGAGGCTAAAGAGCACCTACTAAAGAATGAATGGGTCAACCAGGAAATTAAAGAAGAATTAAAAAAATGCATGGAAACAAATGATAATGAAAACACAACTGTTCGAAAATAGAACTGCCCTATGACCCAGCAATTGAACTATTGGGTATTTACCCTAAAGATACAAACGTAGTGATCCAAAGGGGCACATGCACCCGAATGTTTATAGCAGCAATGTCCACAATAGCCAAACTATGGAAAGAACCTAGATGTCCATCAACAGATGAATGGATCAAGAAGATGTGGTATATATACACAATGGAATACTATGCAGCCTTCAAAAGAAATGAAATCTTGCCATTTGCGACAACATGGATGGAACTAGAGCGTATCATACTTAGTTAAATAAGTCAAGCAGAGAAAGACAACTATCATATGATCTCCCTGATATGAGGAAGTGGTGATGCAACATGGGGGCTTAAGTGGGTAGGAGAAGAATCAATGAAACAAGATGGGATTGGGAGGGAGACAAACCATAAGTGACTCTTAATCTCACAAAACAAACTGAGGGTTGCTGGGGGAAGGGGGTTTGAGAGAAGGGGGTGGGATTATGGACATTGGGGAGGGTATGTGCTTTGGTGAGTGCTGTGAAGTGTGTAAACCTGGTGATTCACAGACCTGTACCCCTGGGGATAAAAATATATGTTTATAAAAAATAAAAAATTAAAAAATAATAATAATAAACAAATAAAATAGTTTAAAAGATGAGCACAGAAACCACCTAAAAGAAGTAAAAAAAATTGCTTAAAATCAGTTTATCTGGAAATATGTGAAAAATAAGTGGTATGTGTATTCAATACTAAACTAACCCTTCAAAGAAGTTACAGAAGAAGAAATAACAAGTGGGAAAAGTTCTGAAAAAGTTTCCACAAGTGGAAAACATTCTGAAAATGTATAAATAGGAACAGTTAAGCCCTGATAACTCAAAGTCCTAATAAAGTAAGCTTTAAATATAACATCTTAATTTTATAAAATTCTTAGAAATGATTACTAATATTTATAATGATATCTAAAGAAATATTATTTTTGTGACTTTAGCTTAAACTCAATTCAATAACTCTGGTGATATATGAAGAATCACTTGTTAGTATGCAAGTTTTTTTGGTACTTATATGAAACCTTCTTCATGAAAAGTCTTTTTTTTTTTTTTAATTGAGAAGGTTTTAGAAATTTCTTAGGGAAAGTTATACTATTAAAGTCATACATTGTGCTGTTTAGAAGTCAACAGTGTTAAATTTGGAACCATATATTTTATTTTGGCCCAAACGTTCATCAACTGATTGATGGACAAAGAAGATATATATACATTGAGTTTTTATCAACTGTGTTGTATAGCAATCAACTTATTTATGATCATTTTTATATGTATTTTTTACAATTTTGGAGGAAGGGGTGATTTTTAAAATTCTACCAACTATGCTCTTCAGTTTGTTTAATGTAATTGTGCATTCTATTGCATTGCTCAAATAATAAATTTTATGTTTCAGTTCCAAAAAAAAAAAAAAACACACAACTGTTCAAAATCTGTGGGAAACAGCAAAGGCAGTCATGAGAGGAAAATATATAGTGATACAAGCCTTTCTCAAGAAACAAGAAAGGTCTTTAATATACAACTAACCCTATAGCTAAAGAAGCTGGAGAAAGAACAGCAAAAGAAGCCTAAACCCATCAGGAGAAGAAAAATAATAAAGATCAGAGCAGAAATGAATGATGTAGAAACCAAAAGAACAATAGAACAAATCAACGAAACTAAAAGCATGTTCTTTGAAAGAATGAATAAGATTGATAAACCCCTGGCCAGAGAAAGGACCTAAATAAATAAAATCATGAATGAAAGAGGAGAGATCACAAACAACACCAAAGAAATACAAACAATTATAAGGACATATTATGAGCCACTATATGCCAGCAAATTTGACAATCTGGAATAAATGGATTCATTCCTATAGACATATAAACTACCACAACTGGGGGCGCCTGGGTGGCTCAGTGGGTTAAAGCCTCTGCCAGGTCATGATCTCAGGGTCCTGGGACCGAGCCCCACATTGGGCTCTCTGCTTGGCGGGGAGCCTGCTTCCTCCTCTCTTTCTGCCTCTGCTTAATTGTGATCTTGGTCTGTCAAATAAATAAATAAAATCTTTAAAAAAAAAAATGTCTTTAAACAACCACAACTGAACCAGGAAGAAATAGAAAACCTGAACAGACCCATAACCAGTAAGGAGATTGAAGCAGTCAATAAATATCTCCCAACAAACAAGAGCCCAGGGCCAGACGACTTCCCAGGGTAATTCTACCAAACATTTAAAGAAGAATTAATACCTATTCTCCTGCAACTGTTCCAAAAAAATAGAAATGGAAGGAAAACTTCCAAACTCATTTTATGAGGGCAGCACTACCTTGATTCCAAAACCAAAGATCCCATCAGAAAAGAGAATTACAGACCAATATCCCTGATGAACACGGATGTGAGAATTCTCACCAAAATACTAGCCAATAGGATCCAACAGTATGTTAAAAGGATTATTCACCACAACAAAGTGGGATTTATTCCAGGGTCACAATTTTGGTTCAACATCTGCAAATCAATGTGATATAATACATTAATAAAAGAAAGAACAAGAACCATATGTACTTTCAATAGATGCTGAAAAGGAATTTGACAAAATACAGCATCCATTCTTGATCAAAATTCTTCAAAGTGTAGGGATAGAGGGTAAATACCTCAGTATCATCAAAGCCATCTATGAAAAACCACAGCGAATATCATTGTCAATGGAGAAAAAGTGAGAGCTTTTCCGCTAAGGTCAGGAACACGGCAGGGATGTCCATTATCTCCACTGCTATTCAACATAGTACTAGAAGTCCTAGCCTCAGCAATCAGAAAACAGAAAGAAATTAAAGGCACCCAAATTGGCAAAGATGAAGTCAAACTGTCATTCTTTGCAGATTATTTGATATATTATGTGGAAAACCAAAAAGACTCCACTCCAAATCTGCTAGAACTTGTACATGAATTCAGTAAAGTTTCAGGATATAATATCAAAGCACAGAAATCAGTTGGATTTCTATATAACAATAAGACAGAATAAAATAAGGAGTCAATCCCATTTACAATTGTACCCAAAACCATAAGATACCTAGGAATAAACCTAATCAAAGAGGCAAAGAATCTGTACTCAGAAAACTATAAGGTACTCACAAAAGATTGAGGAAGACACAAAGAAATGGAAAGATGTTCCATGCCCATGGATTGGAAGAACAAATATTGTGAAAATATCTATTCTGTCTAAAGCAATCTGCACATTTAATGCAATCCCTATTAAAATACCATCCAAATAATTCTTAAATTTATATGGAACCAGAAAAGACTTCGAATAGCCAGAGGAATGTTGAAAAAGAAGGCCAGAGTTGGTGGTATCACAACTTCAGACCTCAAGCTCTATTACAAAGCTGTCATCATCAAGACAATATGGTACTAGCACAAAAACAGACACATAGATGAATGCAACAGAATAGAGAGCCCAGAAATAGACCCTTGGTCAACTAATCTTTGACAAAGCAAGAAAGAATGTCCAATGGTAAAAAGACATTCTCTTCAACAAATGGTGTTGGGAAAATTGGACAGCCACATGCAGAAGAATGAAACTGGACCATTTCCTTACACCACAAACAAAAATAGACTCAAAATGGATGAAGGACCTCAATGTGAGAAAGGAATCCATCAAAATCCTTGAGGAGAACACAGACAGCAACCTCTTCAATCTCAACCACAGCAACTTCTTCCTAGAAACATCACCAAAGACAAGGGAAGCAAGGGCGAAAATTAACTGCTGAGACTTCATCAAGATCAAAAGCTTTTGCACAGCAAAGGAAATAGTCAACAAAACCAAAGGACAGAATGGAAGAAGATATTTGCAAACGACATATCAGATAAAGGGTTAGTATCCAAAATCTATAAAGAACTTATCAAACTCAACACCCAAAGAACAAATACTCCAATCAAGAAATGGGCAGAGGACATGAACAGACATTTTCTGCAAAGAAGACATCCAAATGGCCACAGATACATGAAAAAGTGCCACATATCACTCAGCATCAGTGAAATACAAATCAAAACCAAATGAGACACCATGTCACACCAGTCAGAGTGGCTAAAATTAACAAGTCAGAAAATGACAGATGCTGGCGAGGATGCAGAGAAAGGGCAACCCTCCTGTACTGTTGGTGGGAATGCAAGCTGGTACAGCCACTCAGGAAAGCAGCATGGAATGTCCTCAAAAAGTTGAAAATAGAGCTACCCTATGACCCAGCAATCGCACTACTGGGTATTTATCCTAAAGATACAAATGTAGTGATCCAAAGGGGCATGTGCACTCAAATGTTTACAGCAGCAATGTCCACAATAGCCACACATTTGAAAGAACCTAGATGTCCATCAACAGATGAATGGATAAAGAAGATGTGGTATATATACACAATGGAATAGTATGCAGCCATCAAAAGAAATGAAATCTTGCCATTTGCAATGACATGGATGGAACTAGAGGGTATTATGCTTAGCGAAATAAGTCAATCAGAGAAAGACAATTATCATATGATAACCCTGATATGAAGAAGTTGAGAGGCAATGTGGGGGGTTTAGGAGGTAGGGAAGGAAAAAATGAAACAAGATGGGATCAGGATGGTGACAAACCATAAGAGACTCTTAATCTCACAAAACAAACTGAGGGATGCCAGGGGGAGGGGAGTATGGAGAGGGTGGTTGGGTTATGGGCATTGGGGAGTGTATGTACTATGGTGAGTGCTGTGAAGTATGTAAGCCTGATGATTCACAGACCTATACCCCTGGGGTTAATAGTACATTAGTTAATAAAATATTGTTAATAAAAATAAAATTATTAGGGTCTCCTGGGTGGCTCAGTGGGTTAAGCCTCTACCTTGCACTCAGGTCATGATCCCAGGGTTCTGGGATCGAGCCCCACATCGGGCTCTCTGTTCAGCAGGGAGCCTGCTTCTCCCTCTCTCTCCGCCTCCCTCTCTGCCTACTTGTGATCTATCTGTCGAATAAATGAATACATAAATAAATAAATCTTTTAAAAATTAAAAAATTAAATTAATAGTTAATAGTTAAAAATAAAAGTTAATAAAATAATAGTTAATGAAAAATTAAAAAAAGAAAAAAAGTGACTTGGTTACTTAGTCAGTTGAGCCTTTGACTCTTGGTTTCAGCTCAGATCATGATCTTGGGTTATAAGGTCAAGGCTCACATCAGACTCAGCAGGGAGTCTGCCTGGGATTCTCTCTCTTCTCTTTCTCCCTCTGTCCTTCCCCCTGCTCTCTCTCTCTCTAAAATAAACAAATAATTCTTTAAAAATGAATTAAAAAGTGGTTAGAAAGATTTAAGATTAGGAGTAATACACATACTTAATCGGTCTTCAATTACTGCCACCCCCCTTAAAAGGGTAATTCTTGAAAGTGGGACTACATGAATTTTTTTTTTAAAGAATTCACTTTATTTCATTTTACATAAAGCTTTAAGTTTTACCAGAAACTGAAAGCCATCCATTTCGTAAGATTAAAAGTAAGTAGTAAGTGTTTCTATGTCACTATAAATGATCTCCTTAAGGGGGAAAAAGACAATAAAGAAGAAGAAAAAAATACTACCAAGCAATGAGCTAGAATAATGGACTCTTAGAACAGGGAAAATCAGACACTTGTTAAAACTATAAATTGAGATGCTGCATTATTCACTTTCTGTGCAACCATACATATATTTGAACCGCTATTTCTAAGTGAGTGGTTCCATAGTGAGACCATATAATGTGCAAAGATATTTAAGCAATCTATCAGTGATATTAAGAAGTATTATTTAATGTGCTTCAGAATACTATAAATTGCACATGATAACACTCTCATAAATTGGACCTAGAATAATAATCTCTATACTAATGGAGCAATGACTTTCTAAGAAAAGGAAAAGTACTTTGAAAAACTCTACTGTTCTTAAGACGCTGCAATAGCTCAGCCTCCACAGAAAATTAACTAGCCACATTTTAAAAGTTACTTGTATCATCTGGAAACAATAGTAAACAAACAGGAAAGAAAAGTAGTAAATGTGAAACAAAGTTTGAAATTTACTCTGTAGAAAAACAAGCAGGCCTCATTTGTGAAAGTTCAGAGGTGTAGAAGATTTGTCATATTTCCCAATGATAAGCCCAGCAAACAGGAGAGTCAATCAAGTGACCTCTTTTTCCTTTAAAAATGTCTTGCAGCCCATGCCTGTATACTTCCTTTATTCTCCAGCCCTAATGTGCTTAAAATCTCTCCCACCTAAACAGTGTTTAAGGCTTTTATGTTGTGTCAGTAATTATTTTCAGTGGTGTCTGCCCAGTGAGTTGCTAACAAAATATCCACAGAGAAAGGTGTGCTCAAAGCGAACGAAATTCCATAGCACAATGTGCCATTGAAAGAAGAGTCACAAACAGATTTTATGCAGATAACATACTCGCTGCTCTTTTTCTTCCATTTAACCCACATTCGTCTGAAAAGTCAGCTCTATTAGGGGGGTAGGGTTTTCTTTTCTTTCATCCTTTTTTTCTTAAGAAATAAATAAATAAATAAACAAGATGTAGATTACAGGCTATGTAGCGGCATTGTCGCCCCTTTGGATCCTTCTAAAAAAATCCCAAAGTGTATAAACTATAATATAAAGAATATCTTTATATCTATCTATCTTTTAATTAATGATTTATCTACTATCAAAAGACATGAAAAGAAGCTTAGAGAGCACAGTTATTGAGGAAAGCGTGGCATTGAAGGGAATCAATTTAATAGGAGCTGAATACAGGTATTAGATGATCTGCTTTCCTAATTTTCATGTATCATAAGTTGCTCAGCTCAAACTCCAACTCCTTAAACATCGAAATTCTTGGGAATAAGAGTTCAGTGGGACAATGTTTCAAATATCATATTTGGTGAGGCATTAAATGCATAAGCTTATGATATCATTCTCTAAACTTACCAAGACTATGATATTTGACCAAATTGTGACTAAGGTAGAATTTGAGATGAAATCGTTAAGGGAATCTTCTGGTTATAAGCAACAGTTAATGAGTCTATTTTGGCTTTGATGACCGGCCCTGATGATGCCATGTTTGGAAGGCAAGGACCAGGAGCCGAAGGCCATCTACAGCCTGGGCAGTAAAATTTGGCCTAATTTAATAAGTTTTACTGCTCCCCATTCACATTACAAATTGAATGACATAAATACTGTTGGAGTGAACCTCCTTTCTCCTGACTTTGTTTCAGCTTAGAGAAACATCATTTAGTTTAACTCTCTTACTATTTCTCTATCCCATAATTCAGTTCTTCAAAAGGGAGCAATACATTTTTGCTTGCGTAAATTTGGGAATGGGCCGTGGGAATGCCAGGCTTAACCAGCCTTCCCTCCCTACTCCTTTTATTTATTTTTTTTAATCTCTTTCCTATATGCCTGTCCATGGACAGCATTTTCTTTGGTGTGCTCCAAGCTATAGAAAACAGTGGAGAAGTCTTTGCCCTTGCCTGGGAGGACTTTGTGCTGGGATTTGTCTAGCACTGCTTTGAATTGGTCTGTCCGTATATGTGGTTCAGCATTAGGAAGCACATTTTGGTCATACACGTGGCCAGTTCTTCAACATTTCTAAAACAATAAAATTGACTTACCCTCCACCACCACACCTACTCATCTATCTATCAATTTGTTAAGAACTTACGTATATTAGAACTTACGTATATTACATTAGAATATTTTTGTGGTGTCTGGGTGGTTCTATCATTAAGCATCTGCCTTCAGCACAGGTCATGATCTCAGGGTCCTGGGATCAAGCCCCGCATTGGCCTCCCTGTTTGGCGGAGAGCCAGCTTCCCCCTCTCCCACTCTCCCTGCTTGTGTTCCCTCTCTCACTGTCTCTCTATCAAATAATAAATAAAAATATTTAAAATAAAAAGAGAAGAAAAGAATAGTTTTGTATTGACTTTCTCAAGTGCCAATAAATATGCTATCTTAAATAACGAAATAGACATAGTCCAAGAAATATAAACCTTGAGCTCTAAAAAACTTAGTCGAGATAATATTTAAACAAGATGCCTCCTTTTTGGAAAAAATCATAGAAATTTTTGAAAAATAAGATCTATTTATAAAGGGGAGTCAAAAATTCCAGCTATCATTTTTAGGCAGTTAGACATGAGTGAGGAGGGATAAAGAAGGTGCTGGCCACATCCTTCGAGCCACTCCTTCCCCCCAGCCCCCAGAGTTAATAGCCACACCTTCAGAGCCACCTCGAAGGGCTAACAGAAGAGGAAAGGCCTAGCCACAGAGCTGGCTCAGAAGCTACAAGGGAGAGCTGAGCATGCACATGAAAGTGCAACTTGCCCTTAAGGTCATAGCAAAAGCTAATTCGAAACTCATAAATATGCAATACATAAATAAATATAATAATAACAGAATGCATCATGGGTAGGCACATGTGCAGAACCCAAAATGTTATTTAACCACCAGCTGTCCCTCAAAGCCAAATACACACATGCAGGAAGCAAGCTTAAAAGGATGCAGCCAGACCTTCTTGGGGCCATTGTCACTTTTGCTCTGGCAGTGGCCCACTTGCACTCTTGCAAGTATACTATACCTATCTACTCAATAAACTCCATCTCCCCATTCTGATCTTGCACCTTCAGTTCTTTGGTGCATCTAGGACAAGAACCAAGTGACCCAGAAACAGAATGATATGCAAGATGGTAATGCTTTTGATTCTACTTGCTTGTACACCATAACTTTTACATATTTTTATCAGAAAGAAATTTCCTCTTTCTTATAATAAAGGTACCTGAGTATAAGGGATGTGTTTAGCACTAAATGAACATGCAGTGAACATGGTCACTAAGTGAACGTGCAAAGAAAGCAGATGGCGTAGAAACTGACTAGGAACACTTACTTGTTAAAGTCATATTTCTAATGATGAGTTCTCGAGAGCTACCACTAACCCTCTTAACAGGATTAGATTCAAGTCGGACCTAGACTGATCGCAGTAAATTAGATTTGGAACTAAAAGGTTAGGTTGGTTCATTTTTTCTCAGTCTGCTCAATTTTAACAAGGTGTGTCTTCAAAATAAATGAGTGTGTGAATCAATTGTAGATTTGTTCATATGGCTGTGCAAATTCAGCATGAATTTAACAGAAATGACACTACCTTTTAGCAATATTGAGGAAATTGAAACAGGAATATGAAAAGATGTGTTAAGGATATATGCCTTAAAATTTCTTACAATTCGGAAATACTTTGTTTAATATTTTCAGGATATTAGAAACACTTTGATCTCTCTAGGAAAGTTTTAGCACAACATTAACAATCATAGTAAGACTAATGAAGTAATAATATGAAAACTGTTTTAGAAGCCCAAAAAATACAAAACTGCCAGATAAATTTTGTGTCTTGATAATAGTCTGGTTTTTTTCTGTCATGAGATAGGAATCTAGCGTTAGGTCTAGACTCAGCAATATATACCTGTTAAATAACCAAATACTTTGAAAAACATCCCATTCTAATTATTTTATGTTGGACATATGTGTTATATGTAAATGATTAATATATTAATTCTAATACTTATTTAAAAGTTAAAATAGATTTAAAATATTTAAAATATTTGTAAAATAGTTATCAGAAATTAACAGCCCATATACTGATTGGTGATTCTGGGTTTCTGTGGAAAAATTACATATACAAATTTATTCAGTATATATAATATGAGAAATTTCATTTAATACAGAGGAAGAACAGAATAATTACGGCAAGGAAAGGGCAAAATTGACAGGAAATAACATGTCACCTAAATCATAAAAGATTAATTATTCTAGTTGAGCAGTTTATGTGGTAATGTGAACTTGAATAAAGGTGAAAAAGTGCAAGAGTCAACCCAGATATACTGTCATGCTCAAAGGTACAGCAGAAATGTGAAATTTCAGTGACTCCGAGGAAAGCAGCAAGAAGAGATGAGAACTAACATCACAGAGGTCATGGTGGAGACTACATATAGAATAGCACCATGAAGTTTGGATGTGGGATCAGAAGGAATGGAAACTCATTAATGCTTTCTCATATGGTCAGTGACGTGACCAAATCTGTTATTTAGGTATGTAACCATAATAGCACTATTTTAAGAAATAGTGAATATAAGCTTGTTTGTATGAGTTAAAAGTCTAAATTTTTTTAATAAAGATTTTATTTATCTGACAGAGAGAGAGAAATCACAAGTAGGCAGAGAGAGACAGGGGAGGAAGCAGGCTCCCTGCGGAGCAGAGAGCCCAACGTGGGGCTCGATCCCAGGACTCTGGGATCACGATCTGAGCCTAAGGCAGAGGCTTTAACCCACTGAGCCACCCAGGTGCCCCTAAAAGTCTAAATTTGACAAGACAAGAGACTAGAGGCAAGGAAATAAAGGCTCTTATAATCATCCATGCGAGAGATAATAAGAGCCTAGTGATAGTGGAAATATTGAAAAAGGGAAAATGTTGAGTAGACATTTTAAGGAAGAACCAATACAACATTGACTGGATTATTATATAGGGAAAAAAAATCAAAGGTAACATGATTTTAAATTACCTAATTTAGAATGCAAACAATGGGCACCATAATTTCTGTGGACTTAAATACTCCAGTGGTTTTAAATGATTTTTGAAGGTTTTATTCAATATTTTCAGGTGACTTTGTTAATGCTTATATTCCATCATCCATGACCATTTAAAATATATTTATATGTTCTGGTTTCTTCAATACCTCTATCATTACACTGAAAAGAGAATTTATGTTTCTTAAGGTCATGAAAGAAAATGAAGCAAAAATTTACATTTATAATCTTTGACAACCCATGAAAATAATAATTACAGCTATCACAATAGCTATTACACAACATTGATCTGTAAGGTAATGTGCTAGAGGTTTCACATATATTAATTTGTTTACTCCACAAAATAATCCTATGAGCCCCACTTATAGAAAAATAAAGAAGTTGAGGCATAAATTATGGTTAAGTAACCAGTTTCTCATCCAAGGCCCAAAAGCTAATAAGTAGCAGGGTTAAGACGTGAACACAGGTGGTCTAGCTCCAGTGCCCATATTCTTAATCACTGTACTATGCAAAGCTTAATTAGTGTTTCACTGGATAACCTCTAATAGTGTTCCATGCAGAACAGTTCTACACAGCCTCAAATAAGAAAAAAAGTAATAATATTCCTAGTCATAAATAAAGCAATAGAAAAGATACTGTCCATAACGGTTGAAAGACATGTAAGAAGAAACAGCAAGAAATATTCAAAATGTAGAAAATTACAAATTGCTAATGAAAAATATAAAAGATGTAGAGATATGCTATTTAGAGACAAAGTGTAGTAAGCTCAGTATTTTTTTTTTTAAGATTTACTTATTTATTTTAGAGAGAACATGCACCAACTAGAGGGGCAGAGGAAGTAGGAGAGAGAATCTCAAGCAGATTCTACATTGCGTGTGGAGCCTGACAGGGGACTCAGTCTCTTGACCCTAAGATCATTACCTGCGACAAAAACAAATCAGACACTTGACTGTACCACCCAGGTGTCCCTAAACTCAGTATTTTTAAATGCCAATTTTGCAATAATAAATCTATAAATTCCATACAATGTCAGTGAAAATCCTAAAGATTTTTTAACACAACTTGAAAGACTGATATTAAAACTCATATATTTGAGTAATGATACCACAACTATGAACATAATTCTAAAAAATAAAAATAAGGTAGGGAAAATTGTCTCACAAATTATCAAAACTTATTAATTTAGAGTGGTATATTGACACGAAAAGAGACAAATAGGTCAATGAGAAAAAAAAAACAGCAAATAAATACTAATACTAATATGGAAATTTGAAAATATAGTATGACATTCTAATTAGTCCATAAATGTTTTTGATATAAGTAAATTTCCACAAAGAAAAAATACACTAATACCTGAATACACTATAAACAAAAATAAATTGCTAAGGAAGTAAAGACTTAAAAGCAAAACTGTTAAAATAAAAGATAAATCTATATGATCTTGTTTTCCGGTGGTTATTTCTTAAAGAGATATAAAAAACATAGCCTTAGAGTAAATCATTATTAAATTTGACTAACTCAATTACATTTAATTTACATAAATTTTTGAACAAATGAAGGAACTATACATAAAATTGGAATATTTGAATAGATTTGTAGAAAAAGTTGACAATATAAACAATGAAGAATTAGTATTCTAAAAGTATAAAAAAATACACAAAAGTACACTACTCCATAGAAATTATTGCCTGGAATTAAAATCAGTAAGTTTACACACACACACACACACACACACACACACACAGAGCAACCAAAAGTAATATAGGAAAATGTGTCAACAAATTTTGCATCCAGAACTCAACAACTTCTTTCATCCCCTTTACTATCTTCTTAGAACAAGGCATCATCGTTTTTGTTTTTTTGGGTTTTGGGGTATTTTTGCCAGGATCGTAGCTGTAGCCTCTTAATTCATCTACCAGTTTCCAAGCTTTTCTTCAGTCCCCTCAATGTAACAGAGATATCTCATTAAATTAAGGGTTAGATTGTAACAGTTCTGAACAAAATCAGTGCTTATTTCATCTCAACTTGAGTTAAAGTCTTCAACAGGGTGATTATAAATGCCATTTCACCCAGCAGAGTCCTATTTTATGCTTGTGTCCCAACCCAGTCATTAATAGTACTCCCTGTTTCCTAGAAGTGTCCTATTACATGATCAATATATAATTTGGTAAAATTCAATCCCTGTGACATCACTTTTCTCAACCTGGGCCACTCCCTCAAAACCATTCGGCACTAGCATCACCCCCTGCATGTTCCTGTCTCGGGGCCTTTTTATTTACATCTTTCATTCCCTCAGCCTGGAATCCTAGGGACCCTTGTCTACAACTATTTCCTCAAAGTATCTGATAAAATTTCAGCTTATCAGTAAAGAGCCATTTTATTTATAATAGCAATACTCTTGCCCCACTTTCACTTGATACATTCCATTCTTCTGTTATGCTTTATTTTCCACCATAGCTTTTTAACAACTTTGGACATATTATATGTTCATTTATTTGTTTTCTTTTCCTCAACCCATCTACAATGTAAATGCACTGAGAGCAAGAATTTGTACTTGTTCATCCACCTCTAATGGTACTGATTATGTAATATATACTCAACAAATACTCATTTGATGAGAAAAACAGAGACTAATTATACTGCAGAATATAGTGTACAATGTTGATACTATTTATGCAAAATGTCAAAATGTTAAGACATATAGGGAAATATTCTACGCTGTTCTGACATGCACCCAAATCTCGATAGTTGTTTTGGGGGAAGAAGAAAGAAAGATGATTTGGGGATGGTGTCATTGGTCATTTCAACCTTACCTAAAATACTTTCATACGTATATTCATAAAAGATGAAATAACTAAGAAAAACTTAATAGTTTTTAAATTCATAATGATAGAAAAACTGTAATTTTCATATTATTCTTTGTACTTTTCTGGGCTCTTTATTTCTTTAAAATATTATTAATATTAAATTAATATTAAAATATTAGTATCAATTAATTATCCCTCATCGAATAGCAGGCAACCATGATTATATTATTCACTAGCTAATTAATTATAAAGTCTTCCATAAGATGCAAGGTGATTCAAATAACACATTTATTAAACCATTATGCCCTGTTGAATACTATGTTTAGTGAAAAATACCAAAACTAAAAATCACAAACTAGAAGCAAACAAATGATGCTCCAGCGTATTATTGCCTCTATAACATAATTTAAAAAGTACTATTTATTTCAAATTACATTAGCCATTTTTACTATGTTGTATACTAGAGTTTCCTTCCTATTGTGACCTCTCATTAGCTTTCCAGTTTTGCCCCTTGTCTCTCTAACCCTTACTCAGTAAGCCCCTTCTTTATTTCCCTGAGCATAATAGGAAAATAATTGTTTACTGAAGTCACTTAATTTCTTAGTCTTTTCTTCATCCAGGTAAAAATGTAACACCCTGTCCCATCATTCTCAGAAAACCAACTGACATCTTGTTTGTGAAAAACATTTTGTGAACTCTCTACAACATAATTCTCTAGAAATTTAGTGATTAGTTTTGTAGAGAAAAAGATGTGGAATAAAATAAAAGATAAATGCAGGTGTTAATAGGAGGAGATTTTTTTTTGCTAACCTTAAATTAATGGTGAGAAAAGTAACAAGGAATTCTCACCTGAAGATCTGCTCCAATACTATGACAAAAAGTTCTCTGTTCTTCAATTTCTTTGTCAGTAGTGTATGGAAAATATGTTTCATGTGATCAGAGAAGATACTATATTTCCAATGATCATTTGCATTAACAATGATAGTGCATCAAAAGGTTATATTGATGATAAATTTATTTTGGCAACAATGAACAGAGAACCATAATGTGGTACCATGACATTGCTGATAAAAGTAATTTCTGAAAACCCAGAAAAGGCAAGCAATTGTTTGGGATTTTTATCTTTCTGATACCAAAGAATCTATAAAAATCAATTGAGTAACTCAAAAGAAATGAAAACTTTAAAGAAATTGTTTTTTGAGTATACTCACAGAAATAATGGAAGATACCAAAATTACATAGAAACATGTACATTGTAATCAGAAACATTTCAATTGGAGGCTACATTTTCAACAAATTACATTCTATGAAAAAGGCTAAAATTATCTCTCAACATGGTGATAATATCATTCTACCAAAAAGATAAAGTGGAATCTGCTCTGTGAGTGAATATCTTTTCTTTACTTTAAAAAAACTATTGATTTAGTTTCTTTGCAGGACAAAAAAAAAAATAGTTTGTATAGAATGAAGCAGTTATACGAGGCAAAATAGACAACACACTAGCAGAAAGATGATTTCCTATGCACAGTAACCTATCTATTATTTTTCTTCTTCATTTAAGATCAGTTCAAACATACACACACACACACACACACATAGAATACCTACCATATTCAAGATGCATCATCAAGAATAAAAGGTTTTCTTTTCTGAGATTTCTAGGTATCTTGTGACTAAAACTTTCCAAAATTAAAATATATATTGCAACAATTAGCTATATGCAACAATTAGCTATGAATTCCCATTTCTAAAAATTTGTCCAGCTGAAGCTTTAAATATGTCTACTTGAGCTTCACTGCCACCAAGTTTATGTCTTCAGTTTATGGAATGATTTATTTTTCTGATGCCATCAGCAAAAAAAATATTTATTTTATCTTGTTTCTGTTAGCTCATGAATACAAGTCATCTATCACCAGGACTTAGAAGACAGAAGTGTCAGTATGTCATTAAATCCTAGGTGCCCATCACAGTGTCAGGTAGCAAAAAGATGCACAAAGATACACTGAGTGAATGAATGAATAAATGAACAAAGTAAATTCTAAAATTTTATTGAGGTATTGATCATATTGATAAATGGAAAGAAAATACTTTCCAAATCAATCTAGAGATTTAATCTATTTCTAATCAACTTTCCAACAGAGATTTTTTTTTAATAATTTGCAAGGTAAAAGGATTCTGAACATTATAAGGAAGGAAAACAGTGAGAATAGCGACATTTTTAGAAAGATTTTTATTGAAATGTTTTCCTATATATTAAAACACAAGCTACATTTGTAGTTATTAAATTTATGCCAGATAGTATACTAACAGCATAGAACAGGTAGCATCATATACTAGGTATTTTCTATATAACAAAGTGGCATCAATAATAAGAGTAAAAAAATTAATTTTTTAATAGTAGAACCAATGGTCATTTAGAAAATAATTAAATTATTTCTTCACATCTTTATGTTATTTTATTTTATTTATTTATTTGACAGAGAGAGAGAGATCACAAGTAGGCCGAGAGGCAGGCAGAGAGAGAGAGAGGGAGAAGCAGGCTCCCCACTGAGCAGAGAGCCCGATGTGGGGCTTGATTCCAGGACCCTGGGATCATGACCTGAGCTGAAGGCAGAGGCTTTAACCCACTGAGCCACCCAGGTGCCCCTTTTTTTCACATCTTATCTCCAAATAAATTCTAAGTGGATAAAACAAATGTAATAAATACAAACATTAAAGCCTGTGGGTGAGGGGCGCCTGGGTGGCTTCGTAGTTAAGCCTTTGGCTCAGATCATGATCCTGGGGTCCTGGGATGCAACCACCTGCATTGGGCTCCCTGCTTAGTGGGAAGCCTGTTTCTCCTTCTCCCCCTCCCCCTGCTTGTGTTCCCTCTCTCACTGTCTCTCTCTCTCTGTCAAATAAATAAATAAAATCTTTTCTTTAAAAAATAAAAAGAAATAAAACCTGGGTTGAAATTCATACAGTCATTGAAAACTCAGAATGGACAAGAACTTTTTGAGAATGAAACAATAAATTGAATCATGAAGGCAATTAAATCATAAAGGAAGAAGTCAATTGATCTCACAATATAAAATACAATACATCTACATGTAAAACAAATAAATAATTAAAATCAAATGACAAACATGAAGAAAATTACTGCAACAAATATGAAAATTAAGAGATAATATTCTTTAAAAAATGACATTTACTAATTAATTAAAGAAATAATTTATTCACACTCTGTGAATCAACAATGATCATGACCAAATCATTCTCCAGTGAGATTTAAAGTATGAAGAAACTGGAAAATAGCCAACATCACTAAGGAAGAAATGAAAAATTAAATAACCAGGTATCATTTCCCAACTTTCAAATTTACCAACATCTTTGCAAAACGTTAATACTTCATTGTTTTATTAAATCAGTCCTAAAGGTATTCTTATATAAGGCTAGTAAAGAGGATACACAGACCTAACCTTTGGAAAAAGCAATTTTGACAAGTAATAAGAGGACAGTGATTTTTCCTTCTAAATGTATGAAGCTTATGAAGCTGTGACCCTCATGGTCCAGTTTTAGAATAATGTCACAGCCAAAAGAGTCTGCAACCAAGAGGTAACTTCAAAACAAAACAATTTCTCTTATTTTTATAACACTCTTCTTGAGTTACTTATCTTAAACCAGATTAGCAGTTCTTAAAAAAAAATCCCCTCTTTTTCTATTTACTCCCTTATTCTGTGAAACTGCCCCTTTTCAACACTCCAGGAAAAAGCGCTTCCCACTAGACTGGCCCAAGGGCATCTACATTACCTCCGTGGCTCCTTGATTCTCACCAGCAAAATGGAAAAAAAAAAAAAAAAATGGATCTGACAAGGAAAGACCTTGCCATGAGGGAGGCAGTTTGAAAGAAACAAAGAAATGCATTCAGGGAAAAGAGCTGACATTTCCTTCCATGAGGAGGATTCATGTAAAACTTACGAAGTCCTAAGCTAATATTTTGTTTTGCCACGAAAAAAAAAAAATCAATATATTGTCAAAGATTGTTGTTCAAAGAAATATTCACATGCAGCACTTAATAGATTAGAGATTAAGCATGTTAAGCATTCGCACCATTTTATGCAATGGTTCAAAATCATGTATTTGAATGACATGAGGAAATTCTAAGTGGAAAAATAAAAGCAGAATAGAAAAAGGACTTCCAATATGTTAATATTCTTATACAGAGAAAACTGAAGGAAGTGCACCAAAAATGTTGCTACCGATATTCTAGGCTTTTTTCTTCTGCTGCTTTGTACTATGTTTTCTAAAGCTCTGGTAGCAAGCATGTTTTATTTTAATGATTTTTTAATGGGAAAATGGCCCTTTAGAATATTTGGTTTCATTTTAATCTCTGTATTTATACTGATATGAAAGAGGTGGCTAATTGCCAGTCAATCCCAGTTACTAAGAAGTTAAAGCAATAAATTTTGTTCCATTAGATACGGCTAAGGCTAAGCATTAACAGTCCTGGTGTCTTTCTCTCAGCTATTATTACAGAAGCTAGAGGAAATGGCATAATCATGAATCTAAACTCGGGATGGTAACTGACAGTGTGTTGGTAAAAGAAACTCATTTTACCTAGCACAAGTCCAAAGAGAGACCACAGAACTAATTTATCTTCTGATAGTCCCAATTCTAAATGAGAGAAGAAATGGCCATGCATTAGTCTATGTCTCTAATGTCACAGTTCTAATTTAACACATTACTGAGAAGATAAATCTTTGACTATGTCCTGCATAAATAACATGTTTTGATGACTGTGTTAATAAAGCATGAACAATTAGCCTGGGGACTTCTAGCACTTTTAAAAAATATATTCTTATTAAATATTAAGTATATACAAATGTTTATAGAGTATATTTAAGGTATAAAAATAATAATACATGAAAAACAACTAAACAATCTCTCAGTTTGAAAAAAGAACACTATCTTGACTTTTAGATCTGTGTAACACTCTGCTTAGTTCTAACTACTCTTCTGAATTTTGTGTTTACTGTAGTCTTCCTTTCATTTTTAAAATTGACTAGAAGTTTCTATCTCTAAAATTATACTGTTCAGTTCTGCATATTTTCAGAATTCATATAATGAAATTACACTCTATCTAACCTTCCATAATTGCTTTTTGACTCAACTTTATGTTCCAGAGAATCATCTTTGTTTACATGTTGATAAAATTAACAAAACTTTTATGGGCTGTATGTCTTTTCATTATAAGAGTATATCACAGGTAAGTGCACCTGGGTAGCTTAATCAGTTAAGCGTCTGCCTTCAGCTCAGGTCATGATCCCAGGGTTCCTGGGATTTAGCCCCACATCGGGCTCCCTACTAAGCAGGGAATTTTCTTCTCCCTCTCCTTCTGCCCCTTCCTGCCTCATGCCCTGTCTCTCTCTTGCTCTCTCTGTCTCTCTCAAGTAAATAGCTAAAAATCTTAACCAAAAAAAAAAAAAAAAAAAGACTATAGTGCATGTAATGCATCTCTTCTAGTATTGATGGTCTGATTGGATTTGCGTGATTTAGTTTTTTTCTTGGTACTACAAATAATGTCACTAACATTTTTGCATGTTTCATGGCACCGATATTCAGTGGGTTTTAACACACATATTTAGGAGTGGAATTGTTGGGCCATAGGATAATTGGGTTCAAGAATACTATACAATGCCAAATGATGTCTAAAGAATGTTTTCTAGAGGATTCTTTTTGTTTTAAGAATTATTTTACTTATTTTACACATTGCTGGATTTCATTTGGTAACACTGTTTTGAATTTCTGATTGTAGGTTCATGTCTGAGATTAGCCTGTATTTTACTTGTCTCTAATGTTCTTGTTAGGTTTTCTTGAAATCAAGGTCATGTTAGTATTACAAAAACGACCTTTTTCTTTCTCTGAGAAATAGCACTTAAGATTATCATTATTTGTTCTTGAATATTTGGGAGACCTTTCTAATGAAACTTAGTGGGATGCAAGATTTTAGTTTTAAAAATTTTAAAATAATGGTGAATATATTTGCAAGATTTAATTGTATAGGATTATTTGTTATAAGATTATGATTTATTGTTTATGATTTATATGTTTCTTAAACACTTTACTTTTTCAAACAATTGCAGTTTATCTTTAATAACTCATTTTTAATTAACTGTTGTGTCTCTTGTTACACACATTTTCATTCTGAATGTTTTTGTAACATCTTTGCTTTGTTTGTGGTCAAACTTTGGAAAGTTTGAAAGTTTCCATCTTTTAAAAATGAATACTTTCATTGGTATTCTCTACTGTATTTATGTCTTGTATTTTGTTATATTTCTGCTTCCTTTCTTTCCAATTTGTGGGTTCTTAATTTATTCTTTTGTTTTTAACTTCTTAAGTTGATGCCTAATTTATTTTCACCTTACATTTGTTCCTATTAGATGAACTTAATGTTTTAAATCTCTTCCAAAGTTCTGTTCAAATGAGTTATATAATTGGTATTATGCTATTTTGATGTTATTTCACAGCTTAAAAATATTTTATTTATTTCTTTATAAAGATTATACTTATTTATTTGTTTACTTATTTAGAGGGGGAGTGTGTGTGAGCAGGGAAGGGGTCAGACTCTGCTAAGCACATATCCCCATGGGTGTTTGATCACACCACCCTGAGATCATGACCTGAGCTGAAACCAAGAGTAACGCTCAACTGACTGAGTAACCCAGGAGCACCCAGTGAGAAGTATTTTAATTTGCACTTTGGGATTTTTTCTTTGGCCCAGGAATTATCTATTTCCTGACATATGACATTTTGCAAGTATCTCTTTGTTACAGATTTTTAATTTAAATGGATTATGGTACATAATTGATCTTTATAATAAATTCATTGACAAATTTTTGAGATTTTTTTTTTTTAATTTTCCAGTGTGTGATCAGCCTTCTTGAATATGTGTCCTATGTGTCCTTGGATATAATATATATTCTGCAGTTGATTCACTGTTATAAATATACATTTATTAAAACAATTTTTTAAGTTTGTGTTGATTAAATATTTTGTTCTAAAAATCTACTACTTGCTTGACCTATTGATTATTGATAGAAGCATATTAAGAATCATCAAAATAGTGGTGGTTTTTCAAACTTACTTTCAGAGTTCTGCCAATATTTATTTTCAATATTTTTGAAACTATCTTGTTTTGTAGATAGGACTTATAATTTTTTTCTGAAGAATTGAACATTTTATCATTATCTGGAGACAACTTTATGCTTTTTAATGCTTAGTAGATTTTGCTTTAAAGTCTATTTTTGCCAAATATATATTTATACCAGCTTTCCTTTGTTTAGTTCTTACTTTGTGTATCTTTTACTATCTTTTTACTTTCAGTCTTTCTGTAATCCTATCA